>NC_064638.1:762133274-762451746 GCF_023864345.2 Schistocerca serialis cubense
GCCGAGACAGCTACTTCATGGTGATTCGGTCAACCAAGTAAATGAATGTACTGAAAATGTTGCAAACCACTACAGGGAGCCTGTGTGTCAGAATTCTCACCGAGTGTGCTGCAACAGCTTTATGATAGAAAAATGAGTCTCAGAGCAGAGGAATTGGGCTATTGGATTGATGACATATTCCTATGATGATCGTCTGGGTTCGATTCCAAATTCAGCCAATGGTTTTTAATAGGGAGAGACAGATTCTATTCTGTTCTGGCTACGCCAAGGGAAGAAGGTATAATGGCATTGTGGTCTCAAATTCAAAATGGCTCTGAGCACTATGGGACTTAACTTCTACGGTCATCAGTCCCCTAGAACTCAGAACTACTTAAACCTAACTAAACTAAGGACATCACACACATCCAATCCGAGGCAGGATTGGAACCTGCGACCGTAGCGGTCACGCGGTTCCAGACTGTAGTGCCTAGAACCGCACGGCCACCCCGGCTTGCGGTCTCAAATTCACATTAAACATATTCCTTCTATACCAAGTAGACGTTAGGTTGAACCACAATAAAGTCAGGAGTGGCGACATGTAGAAACTCTATCACCGGTGACCTTTCTTATACTAGTTATTGATTTCTAGTGACAAAACGAACGCTATGTCGGGTCACAGGACACTTTTTCCATCTTTTACTTGAGCCTCTGTATGTCGATAAAATTGGTGCTGAACTGGGAATGCAACTCAGACCTCCCTTAACGCAGAATTTGATCCCTTCGTGACAATACAGCTGGACTACTACTTGTTGTTTGTTCAAAACTGCAGATTTCTCAACATCTCCACTTATTGCACGTGAATGGGTACGAATCCTGGTCGGGCACTAAAGTTTTCACTATGTATTGTCAAGCTCTAGCATGAGAACACCTATCTGCTGGTGGATAATTATTTTGAATCTTAATGCATTTTCATTCGTTATCAACACTGACGATATTCGACATTTTTGACTCCCAGTGAGAGACAGAACTATTTGAGAGATCAGTCTAATTTCAAAAATGTTATTCCGAGCTGCTGGTGGAGAAATATTCGGTAGCTGACGTCTCTTTGTGTGTAGTCAACATCGATATGTGTGGGGTTCGATTCCCAGTCAGCACTGAACTCTTCGTCATATTATTTCTAGTTCAAACATGCTCACATGTCGCTGCTGGAGTAACAAACCCATATTTAACGTTCGTTTTCTCTAGAATATAACAGTGATAGGTGTCGGGTTGGAGTCCTGGGAAGGAAAAAATTAATGTCTCGTCTCGTCATTTCAGTTAAAACATCTAGTTACTGCCGAGAAAATCCGATATGTCACAGTTGATTGTGCTTCGATAACAATCCGATTAGGTTCTGGGTTCGAATCCCTGTCCAACACAAAGCTTGACCTCACGGCATTTCAAATAAGTTACTTGTGAAGAAGCAATATTTAAAATCTCTTGCAGTTCGTTAACAGGAACAGTAGATGGCGGGTAGGAATTCGCGTCCGTTAAAAATGTTTACGTTATATAAATTAAAGTTGATATTTGCTAACTAATACTGTCTAAGTCGAGGTATATGAATCTCTGTATGCCTATTCAGGAATGAGTGTTATTTTCCGTCAGTCACGATATCTTAGTCTGCACGACTTGGGTTTGAATCCATATGCACAACGAGGCGGTTCGTCGCCTCATTTGAAGTACATGCATATTCTCAACTAGCTGCCTGTGAATAACGTAAATTTTTAATGTCATTTTGTGTTAAATAACAAGTATGGTATGTTACTTTGAGGAGGAAATCATGACTACTAATAACTTACTACGTGCATTACCTATCTGACGTAATAATGAGAGTGGTAACATTTCAGGTACGTCATTTATTGCAATAAATGTGAGCTTACAAGCCTTAAGGACAGTCTTATCTGTGTTAAGGTGTTCCTTGATACTTGTAGTATCGTGGTATTACATCTTGATTTATTGCGATACAGAGCAGCGTTTTCTGATGGTGACTTGTTGGACCCATTTTCAATAGTCAAACGACTGTACCAAGGAGCGATTAGAGGACCCGCTAGACAGCTGCGTTATGTGGGTTGCATGCAAATCAGGCGAAATGCAATTCAGGTCGTTCGGATTCTTTTGAGCACGATTGTACAAAGTCACAGCAGAAGCTGTTGCAGAGGACGCGGCCCAAGCCATAGGTAGTCATTGTCGACAGGCAGTGGAGAACCAGCAGCGTGGGCCACTGTGTACGGTCCCTGTACCCAGATGAAAAAACAGTTCTCAAAACTTTTTTTGCCGACTTATGTATGAATGTGTGTGTGGCAATTGTATCGGGCCAAGCCGAGCACATTCAACCGATTCGGCAGGGACCGTGACATTGTTTCCTGTTTTCGCTAAAATCGGTATCAGCTTGACCGGCGAAAACATTTCGCGGAAATGTAGGATTGCTGGTGGCTGGGCACTGGTTGGCCGAGAATGCACTGGCGCTTTCTTGTAAGTTACGGAGACGAACAGGACTGGTCATTTTCCTGCACACGCAAAATAACAATGATTTGATTGGACTGCAGTCAGTGGTTTCAGTAATCGTCACAGGGATGCCTGTCAACGTGGCGGGATTGGAGGAACTTGTTTTCCCGTATTTTGAAGGGACGCGTTATGGTATGTGAAGTGATGCACAACTGGTGCAGGGGAGTTTTCTGAGTTTGCAGTTGGCGGTTTAAGTTTTGTTTGCGAAAACTCCATGTGGAGCTTGTCACGATCTTACATACAGTTTGAGAAGCAGAGAATTTGGTTGCGAACTGTGGAGCAGCGTGGACGAGATGCGGTCACACCCCATAGAGGAATTTGGTTTTTGGACTCGGAGTACATCCAAACGAGATGATAGAGGTCCACCGCTCGACTCGGCGACGGTGCGTACTGGGCTATGCATCTCGAGCACAGGAATCATTTCGCAGCACCAGCAGTAGGAATTTGTGGAGAAAATTCTCTTACTTAACTGCACACCCACAGAAGCAGCAGTTGTCCGATTCAAACCTACTGTAGTAGTTTGCTTCCAGGTTAAGTTCACAGTCACTGTCATTCGTATTAATCACTGCCAGACCGCGTTATTCTCTTTCACAATCAATGTTAAGTCATTATCCATGGTTCAACGTTGTCAACTGCTTATCAGAACACTTGACTTTACGAATATGACACGGTATTATCAGTGTGTTATATTGACCCATATAACATTTAACTAATGTTTGTCGTGATATTTAATTAAACATCTCATTCAGAGTTACAATATCCGGGCATCAGCTTCGATTATTCTACTTAATTCTGTCGGGGATAATAGAAGTAGTCTCTCAGCAAGAAATTCAGTGTGTCGTCTTCAGTTTCGCTACACAGGGCCACATATTATAGTAATTTGCGTTAAAACCATTGCGTTTGAGAGATGGCGGTTCATTAGAAGTACTTCATTGGATGTACCCACATACCCACACACCAGACTGATACATGGTAGCGTTAGCCAGTGATAGTGAGCAGCTTCACGTAGATGGTTGACTGTGCGGCTACGCCGGTTGAAGGTAACACAGCTAGCAACTTTCCAGTAGAACAGACAACTGGATATGGCATAGTAGGAAGTAGTGGAGCAAACCATTAAGGTAGTCTGGTGGACTTACAGTTGGGGCTGGCGGTGACTTTCTTTAAACAATGGGCATCGCTCCGGTCTGGAGGAGTGGACGGTGTTTCGCTTCGTGGATCCAGGACAAGCAGTGCAGCCAGACGTCCACTGTTGTTTGCTGTGGTGTATTTTCAGCTACGATTGTTGAAGACTATTGCACCGGTTGTGATCAGTGCAGCCTCGTAGTGCAGATGAGTGTAGATGTCTTGGACAAGTTAAGATACGAAGAGATCACACTTTCCAACTACACTATAGTGAGGCCGCTCTAGAGTCTAGTGCACTTAAATTGCAAAATTTGTTCTGTTGTCGTTGTTGTCTTTAATGAAACTTTAATTTCTCCTTGTTACTGGCATTCACTGTTTATTGTTCCGACTTACTGCACCCAGAGTCCGCCCCATTAGCTGAATGGTCATAGCGGTGGACTGCCACGCACGGGGGCCCGGGTTCGATTCCCGGCTGGTGCGGGAGATTTTATCCCTTCAGGAACTGGGTGTTGTGCTGTCCCGCATTATCATTTCATCCCCACTGTCGACGCGCAAGTCGCCCACTGTGGCGTCCCTCTCAATAAGACTTGCGCTTGGCGGCCGAACTTCACGGCTGGGAACTCCCGGCCACTGACGCCGTTCGATCATTTCCATTTCCACTATACCCACAAGAGTGTAACTCGGGCTGGCATTTTCTGTTGCGTCACTGTCTCTTGAAGTACTTGTTTAGTGTTAGTTATGGTGTCAGCTTTGGTTGGATGAACTTTAGACTTTTGTTTCCTGGGTTAAGATTGATTGTTTTTCTTGTTATCCATTTACTGTTCGTTATTAGGGGGTGCTTTAACATTTCTTATCCTTGTATTGCAAAGTTGGTGAAATTCGAAGGGGTGGCTTATTTTAGCGCATGTTTTATTGTGTTAGGTATTAAATTTTGCAGTTTGCTAAAGTGGGCCTGATTACTTTACTTGTGTAATTTGTGTGTACTCTCGGAGTTACTGAACTTGGTTAGTGAATATATTTAACAAATGTTAAGGATTTACGCCCACAAACACACGAACCGCTTTCCACTCCCACTATTTCCTGCACCACAAATTTCAAGTTCAGACTTTCTAACACTTCGATAAAAGCAAAACGAACGATATTTGCCTAGTCTGCAATGAAGATAGCTGCTGTGATCGAGTTCTGGTCAGTAACGAAAGCTTTATTTATGTGATGCTTTCAAGTTCAAACATACGCAACAGTCGCTAATAGCATAAAATTCAATATTTAATAAATGTTTTGTGCTTAGGAATGATATAGGGGCTTAGTTTGAATCTTGGTCCAATAGAATAAGCCCACTGGACAAATTACGTCGTAGAATTACGGATATTACAATTCTCTGAAATGGCGCGAACGTGAAATACCTTTCTAGAAAACGAACTTTTTTTTTCAGGCAACCGTTAACAGTGTCGATATACTCGGAAAAATCATGACGACAAACTGCTGCCTTATAAAATTAATTTGCAAACTGTTTGCTTCATAGACCGTCATCACAGTGCTGTACATACGAAGAAACAGAAGAATAAGCCATGAACACCGAAACAGAATACAAGATCCAAAGAAATTTTTTTTACAGTGACAAAATCACGTAATATACTCGGACACGTGTTCAGATTAGAAGAATAACATGGTCAAGTCAAAATGTAAGAAACCTTTGACGGAGGCATGAAGTATCAAAGCAATGGCTCAGTTAACATGCGAAATACTGGCAGTCAAGCAAACAAGAGCCCTAAAAGCTAAGCTATGGATCATACAGCCAAGCACATTACTAGTGTAAAGTTTAAACATTTCTACCTACCATAATTTCGTGATTCAAGAGGTATAAGCTATGTTATGAGTATAGCTATAATGATTTTATATATGTAAAAAACTGAATGTAATAAAAACAAAACATTGAGTTCATCGTAGCTTCACTGATGACCCAAAGAAACTGGCACAGCAGCCTAATATCGCGTAGGGCTCCCGCAAGCTCGCAGAAGTGCCCCAACAAGACGTGGCATAGACTCGACTAATGTCTGAAGTCGTCCTGGAGGGAATTAACACCACGAATCCTGCATGGCTATCCATAAATCCCCAAGAGTACCAAAGGGTGGAGATCTCTCCTGAACAGCGCGTTGCAAGGCATCCAGGATATGCTCAATAATGTTCATGTTTGAGGAATTTGGTGTCCAGCGGAAGTGTTTAAACTCAGAAGAGGGTAGCTGGAGTCACTCTGTAGCCATTTCGGACGTGTCGGGTGTCGCGTTGTCCAGCTGGAATTGTCCAAGTTCGTCGGAATGCACAGTGGACATGAATGGATGCACGTAATCAGGCATGATGCTTACGTACGTGTCACCTGTCAGAGTCGTATCTAGACGTATCGGGGGTTCCATATCACTCCAACTGCACGCGCTACACACCATTACAGAGCCCTCCATCAGCTTGAACAGTCCCCTGCTGGCATGCAGCGTCCATGGATTTATGAGGTTGCCTCCCTACCCGTACGCGTCCATCCGCTCAACACAATTTGAAACGAGACTCGTCTGACCAGGCAACATGTTTCCAGTCATCAACAGTCCAATGTCGCTGTTGACATGCCCAAGCGAAGAATAAAGCTTTGTGTCGTGGAGTCATCAACGTCAGCACCGAAAGCCCGTATCGATGATGTTTAGTTGAATGGTTCGTACGCTGACACCTCTTGATGGCCCAGCATTGCAATCTGCAGCAATTTGCGGAAAGGTTGCACTTCTGCCACGTTTGAACGATTCTCTTCAGTCATCTTTGGCCCCGTTTTTGCAGGACCTTTTTCCAGGCCGCAGCGATACCGGAGATTTGATGTTTTACGGAAGTCCTGATATTCACGGTACACTCGTCAAATGATTGTACGGGAAAATGCCCACTTCATCGCTACCTCGGAGACGCTGTGTCCCATCGCTCATGCGCCGACCATAACACCACGTTCAAACCCACTCAGATCCTGATAATCTGCCACTTAGCAGCAGCAACCGATCTAAAAACTGCGGCAGACACTTGTTGTCCTATATAGGCGTTTCTGACCGCGGAGCCGTATTGTGCCTGTTTGCAAAACTCTGTATTTGAATTGGAATTTCCATAGCAGTTTCTTTGGCGCTTCAGTGTATTTTTCACCGTTTATACTCCTTACGTTGCAGTATAATGTAAATAGAAATCTTCCATCTAACTTTACACTTTTACTGTCTTTGAATTGGTTCAAATGGCTCTGAGCACTATGGGACTTAACATCTGAGGTCATCAGTCCCCTTGAACTTAAACCTAACTAACCTAAGGACATCACACACATCCATGCCCGAGGCAGTATTCGAACCTGTGACCGTAGCAGTCGTGCGGTCCTGGACTGAAGCGCGTAGAACCGCTCGGCCACCGCGGCCGGCTTTGTATTAACTTTGGGATCTCTTGTATCGTACTTGTATACTGAACTGCCAGTGTTTTGCTTGTTATTCGCTGAACCGTTCCTTTGTACTGAATAATGACGTTAAACGTTTCCTAGATTTGGACTTGACTATGTTGTCCCTCATATTTGAGGACCGGCTGGTCACGTGATGCTACCGATGTAAAAGTTTTTCGGTTAATGTTTGGATCGTTTTATTTATTTGGATCTAGTATTATGTTTCGGAATAGATTCCAACCAAAAACAATGGCCTATTCCAGTAAAGATGGGAAATGATAAGGGAGGAAGAACAGATAGTGGGAAGATGGGCAGAGTATTTCAAAGATACACTAAGCACTAGCCTAGAAGATGAAGAGACAGTCGCACAGGAGGTAAGACTGGAAGTGGAAGTAGACAATGAAACCAGTGAGGCAAGAAAGCCAACACTACAAGAGGTCTCCCAGGCTGTGCACAAGTCAAAAAACAATCGAGCCCCTGGGGAAGACAGTATAATTGCTGAATTAATAAAAACTAGTGGTGAGGCTGTGATAAAGAAACTGCACACATTACTATCAGATATATGGGAAACAGAAACTGTGCCAGATAATTGGAAAATTGGAATAATAATCCCCATTTATAAGAAAGGGGACAGAAAAGCATGTGAAAACTATAGAGGTATAACACTCCTAAGTACAGCTTATAAGATCTTCACAAGTAAATTAAACGAAAGGATACAGAAGTGTGCAGAAGTCATACTAGGGGAATATCAGTGTGGCTTTCGACCAGACAGAGGAACAACTGATCAAATATTTGTGATAAGACAAATGATTGAAAAGTTCTATGAATATGATATAGATCTGCATTTCCTATTCATCGACTTCAGACAAGCCTTTGACAGCATAAATCGGCAAGAACTATACAGAGTACTGAAAGAAGTTGGTAAATGTGCTAAATTAATAAGACTAATCAGAATGACAATGACAGAAACAAGAGCAAAAGTAAAGGTCCTTAGCAGAACAAGTGAAAGCTTTGACTTCAATAAAGGTGTGAAGCAAGGGGATAGTTGCTCCACTGTCCTATTCAATATAGCCCTGCATAGAGTAGTAAATAAAATCAACAAAAAAGGCACCATATTTACGAAAGCTAGCCAGATATATGCATACGCTGATGACATTGCTATAGTAGGAAGAAACACCAATACACTCCTAGAAACATACCGGGCAATGGAAACAGAAGCCTTAAAAATTGGCCTCATAATAAATGAAAACAAAAACGAAATATATGGTAATGTCACAATCTGAGGCCAGAAAAATCCCTAAAAACCTAAACATCAACGGGAACTGCTTCAATGGAGTGTCCTCTTTTAACTACTTGGGAGTCCTAATAACAAATTATAAAAGTATTGGAAAGGTCATAAGGGAAAGAATACAAGCAGGAAACAGAGCTTACTTCGCAAATATGCATCCAGTCAGCCCAGTTATCACATACGGCTCAGAGGTATGGACGTAGACAGAACACGATAAAAATGCACTAAGAACCAGTGAGCGGAAAATACTACGCAAAATCTAAGGGCCAATAAGGGAAGAAGAAAGCCTAAGAATACGCTACAATGCCCAATTACAAGAGTTAATACAAAGTAGGGGCATAGTAAAATTTGTGAAATCACAGCGAATACGATGGCTAGGACACTTAGAGAGAATGGCAGAGGATGGACGTCCAAAGAATATAATGAAAGGTATGATCCATTCAGTTAGGCGAAAAGGGAGACCTAGAAGAAAAAATGGTTCAAATGGCTCTGAGCACTATGGGACTTAACTTCTGAGGTCATCAGTCCCCTAGAACTTAGAACTTAGAACTACTTAAACCTAACTAACCTAAGGACATCACACACAGCCATTCCCGAGGCAGGATTCGAACCTGCGACCGCAGCAGTCGCGCTGTTCCAGACTGTAGCGCCTAGAACCGCTCGGCCACTCGGGCCGGCACCTAGAAGATGGATCGACGAGGTAATAATGGATATCACCAGTATGGGAGTCCGGGGGGTGGAAAAGAGCAGCAAATAACCGAGAAGTGTGGAGGAAGATTGTTGAAGAAGCCAGGACTCACCAAGGGCTGTAGCACTACTGAAGAAGATTATGTTTCGGAAGGAAGGAAGATTAGAGTTTATCGTCCCATCGACAGTGAAGTCATTAGAGAAGGAGCACAAGCTCTGATTACGGAAGATTAAGGAGGAAATCGGCCCTGCCCTTAAGAGATTTATGGGAATCAAGGAAAACCTAAATGTGGGTGGCAGGACGCGGATTTGAACCGTCGTCCTCTCGAATTCGAGCCAAACCTGCTAACCACTGAGCCGTCTCGCTCAGTTTCTGCTTCCGTGTTCATGGATTTTACTTCTGTATGTAAGGTAGCATTGTTTCTAGAAAGCGCTGATGTCCTATATTAAAGTTTCTGTACAGTGAGTAAGTAGAACAGTTGTGCTACCTGTCATCTTTACTTTTGCGAGCATGGTGTAACTCAAGTTAGAGTTTGTGTCGTTTTCTTAATCATGATTTTTATTGTAAAAGCACTTTTTAAATCACGCTGTTTCAATATAACTAGTACGTGCTGAGAATCAATTCGAAGACAACAAAGGGGTCACACTAACATCGTTTTATTCGTTCGAAGAATTTTCTTAATGCAGAAACTGAAACCAATGGATTCGGAACGGTTTTGGAAGGCGCCATATTGTTTGAAGTGTAGCAATACTTCAAATTATCATCCGGACTATAGACACAGCTGTAAAATCTCCCATTCACAAAGCGTCCTGAACGAATTATGTGATACAGTTTAAGGTATTACCCCTCTCAGATCCTTCAGTATATCCTAATCAGCGGGGAAACAAGTTTAAAGTTTCGCTAATTGTAAGAAAATTGAATTTACGTGCGTTAAGGACTACCTCATCTCTAAAAATATTCCAATGTTTGCAGCATTATAGTAGTAATTTATATTTGCGTCAATTTCCGTAGGGGGAAGTGTTTCCAAGGATACCTTGTGGTACTGCTTGATCATTGTCACACGACTCTATTACCAAGAGCTTTGTTATCTGGACCACAGGAAATCAGGCTAATCACATTTCAGATACTTCGGATATTTTTGGACATGGTCGTACAGGAAGTGCATGTTGTTTATGCATAACGTGCTGACTTCCAGCAGTCCATCACATCTTTTATTCCAGTCTTATTTTGGTGTAATCGTCACGATTTAAAATATTTTGCGGTAATGACGCACGCGCTCGCTCCCGAGTTCGGAGCATACCACTTGTGGCGAAACAAGCGCTGTATAATTTGAGAGACACTGTAGCCAGGGAGTGTGCCGTGACTTACCCCAGTTCACTGCTACTGGCACCACGTCATTATAACGCGTAGAATACAAAATATTACGCCATAATCTAAGAATGAAACTAAAAATTAAAGTAACTTTTCGAAACTTTGTCAATATTTGCTTCAGTATGTTAATATTGAAACTTAAATCTCAGAATGATGGGATGAATATGTTTTGCCAAATACATTGCTCTATGAAAAAAGTAAGTGGCGGTAAATGATAAAGCTTGAAAGCCAAAAATTGTTCAGAATATGCAAATGTATGTCACATTCAATTGTTACTAGACTGAAATTGAGTGGAACAATGCATTGGTCAAAACAGCGTTTTTACGATAAATTGAAGGTGCTAGGTACTAGACTCATAAAGACGGAAATTCGTATGAAATTTCAGTTTGATTAAAAACATGCACTACGTAACCCCTTTAAGCTACCTTTAATATGTTTCAAGTAATTTACTAAAAACTAAATTTTGAATAAAAATTTCTTTGTTTGTAATAGAATAGGTATGATTTAAATTAATGATCGAAAGTTCCGATTACAGTAATTTATTACATCCATTAAATAATAAAGCTATAACTGGTTTCAAGACTTTAATGTGAATAACAATCAGTAGAAGGTCTCTTAAAGTTGTGGTTCATAGGTCATGTTCTACGGTCGGTATCATTCTAAAAGTTCGAGCCGGCAACGTTTAAATGCAATCGAGCTATAACTTTTTCTATTATTGAAGCCACCTTGACTCCACTCATATAAAAATTACGAAGATTGTAGATTGATTCACGACAGAGTTATATTATGTGCTCGAGAAAGCGGCCATTTAGATATTGCTAACTGTGCTTGGAGCGGTTGACAGCAGATGTTCCGTTTAGTCGTCCACTGCGACCATACAAGCAGTAAAATACACACACTTCGCACTGAGCTATCAACCTGTCCGTGTCAGTCAAACGCCAGCATACGCAATGTCTCTGATGACATCACAGTCAAGCTGCTACCAAACGCCCGTAATGTTGACAAAACCGCGAGGCAAGTGGTGAGCAATTAACTTTGTTGATTAGGAGTCAGGGCGAAACACCATTTCATTTGAGCTTACAGTAGAGGTAGCTTCTGAACTACTCATAGTGCTGTTTATGATAGGGACATTATTACTATTATTATTATTATTATTATTATCAGAAATATTACTATATTTGTGTGTGTGAACTTTTACTGAATGTATTAATCAGCTAGAACTCAGAACTTTTATTTATAATCATAGTTCCCGATCACTCTGAGTAAATAGCTAGTAGGAACACTTTCTTTCAGTGAGCACAGGAAGTATGTGGGCTTATAGATTGGAAACTATGATCAGTATGTCCTCCGTCAAATGGTTCAAATGGCTCTGAGCACTATGGGACTTAACATCTGTGGTCATCAGTCCCCTAGAACTTAGAACCACTTAAACCTAACTAACCTAAGGACATCACACACATCCATGCCCGAGGCAGGATTCGAACCTGCGACCGTAGCAGTCACGCGGTCCCGGACTCAGCGCCTAGAACCGCTAGACCACCGCGGCTGGCTGTCCTCCGTCGCTTCCTGGCTGATTGAAAAAATAGTTTTCTGGATTCTGTAAAACGCAGCGAAGCTTTTTATTCTTATTTAACGCGCCGCCCCACACACTGCTTAAGTTCTAAATAAAAATCAGCAATGGCGACCAAAGACTTCTGGCATAAGAAATCACCCTCATTCAGGAAACGGCCTTGTCAAAGAGGGCGGAAAAGCGGACAGAGATTCAGGGCACAGTCTTGCCCTTGGAGTAGGAAAGTGCTTCTAAGGGCAGAGGAATTAACAACGATCAGCGCCAAGAGGATGCACAATGCAATGGAAACCACTGCAGTAAAGACACTTATTGTGTCTCTATAGGACACACGGCCTGTAACTGAAAAAGTGTAATGATGATTTCTACATTGGCGAAAGATTCCAGACTACTCCGGCATTCGGATCTCCTGGAAGAGACTGCCAAGGGAGGGTGCGGGACGAGAGTGAGAAAAAGAGGGAATAACCAACGAAAGGATAACGTTCTGTGAATCCGTGCATGGGGCGTCAGAAGTTTGAATGTGGTAGGAAAGCTAGCAAATCTGAAAAGGTAAATCCTAAGGTTCAGTCTAGATGTAATGGGGGTCGGTGAAGTGAAATGGAAAGAAGGCAAGGATTTCTAGTCAGATGAGTGTAGGGTAGTATCAAGAGCAGCAGAATGCGTTATAACGGTAGTAGGATTCCTTATGAATAGGAAGGCAGAACAAAGAGTGAGTTACTGTGAACAGTTCATGAATAGGGTTGTCCTCATCAGAATCGACAGCAAGCCAACATCGACAACAGTTCAGGTATACATGCGTTGTCGAGAGGCGAATATGAGACTACCGAACAAGTAATACAGAACGTAAAGGGAGATGAAAATTTAACGGTCATGGGGGATTGGAATGCGGTTGTAGAGGAAGTAAGCTGGCCGGTGTGGCCGAGCGGTTCTAGGCACTTCAGTCTGAAACCGCGCGACCGCTACGGTCGCAGGTTCGAATCCTGCCTCGGGCATGGATGTGTGTGATGTCCTTAGGTTAGTTAGGTTTAAGTAGTTCTAAATTTTAGGGGACTGATGACCTCAGATGTTAAGTCCTATAGTCCTCAGAGCCATTTTGTAGAGGCAGTAATAGCAGAAAGGATTACGGGTAAATCTGGGCTTGCTAGCAGGAATGAGAGAGGAGAAAGAATAACTGAGATCTGCAATAAATTTCAGCTAGTAACAGCTAATACTCTGTTCAAGAATCACAAGAGGGTGAGGTATACATGCAAAAGGTCGCAGGATACGGAATGATTTCAGTTAGAGTACATAATGGTCAGCAGAAATATCGTAATTAGATATTGGACTGTCGGGCGTACCTAGGAGCAGATACAGACTCAGATCACAACCTAGTAATGACTGAAGTTTAAGAGAAAAGTCAGGAAGAATCAATGCGCAAAGCAAATACTAAGGAATGAAGAGATTCACTTGAAGTTATCAGAGTCTATAGATACTGCGATAATGAATAGTTGAATAGGCAGTACAGTTTAAGACGAATGAACGTCCCTAAAAAGAGTAACCATAGAAACTGGAAAGAAAAACAAGGGCAGAAGGACGGTAACTACAAGGAAACCATCAGTAACAGAAGAAATACTTCAGTTGATTGACGAAGGAAGCAAGTTCAAAAATGTGTGTAGGGAAGCTAAGGAGAAATGGTCACATGAAAAATGTGAAGAAATTGGAAAAGAAGTTACTGTCGGAAGGACGGACTCAGCATATAGTAAAGTCAATACAAACTTCGGTGAAATTTTAAGCAAGGGCAGCATCACTGAAATTGGTTAATCCACTGTTAAATGATGAGGAGACTGCGCGGCTGATCCCAGTGGAGGTTCGCGTCCTCCCTCGGGCATGGGTGGGTGTGTTTGTCCTTAGGATAATTTAGGTTAAGTAGCGTGTAAGCTTAGGGACTGATGACCTTAGCAGTTAAGTCCCATAAGATTTCACACACATTTGAACATTTGATGAGGAGAGAGCGGATATATGGAAAGAATACATTGAGCCACTAAGAGCTGGTGACATGTCTGATGGCATGGTAGAAGAAGATTGTCGCACAGATGACAAAATGGTAGATATCGAAATAGACGACAGAGGGATAGAGAAACAATTAAAATCGCTCAAAAGAGGAAAGGCCGCTGGACCTCATAGGATACCAGTTCGATTTTACACAGAGTACGCGAAGGAACTTTCCCCCCTTATTGCAGCGGTGTACCGTAGGTCTCTAGAAGAGCGTACCGTTCCAAAGGATTGGAAAGGGGCACAGGTCATTCCCGTTTTCAAGAAGGGACGTCGAACAGATGTGCAGAACTACAGACCTATAACTCTAACGTCGATCAGTTGTAGAATTTTGGAACACGTATTATGTTCGAGTATAATGACTTTTCTGAAGACTAGAAATCTACTCTGTAGGAATCAGCATGGGTTTCGAAAAAGACGGTCGTGTGAAACCCAGCTCGCGCTATTCGTCCACGAGATTCAGAGGGCCATAGACACGGGTTCACAGGTAGATGCCGTATTTCTTGACTTCCGCAACGCGTTCGATACAGTTCCCCACAGTCGTTTAATGAAGAAAGTAAGAGCATATGGACTATCCGACCAATTGTGTGATTGGATTGAAGAGTTCCTAGATAACAGAACGCAGCATGTCATTCTCAATGGAGAGAAATCTTCCGAAGTAAGAGGGATTTCAGGTGTGCCGCAGGGGAGTGTGTGTCATAGGACCGTTGCTATTCACATTATACATAAATGACCTTGTGGATGACATCGGAAGTTCACTGAGGCTTTTTGCAGATGATGCTGTGGTGTATCGAGAGGTTGTAACAATGGAAAATTGTACTGAAATGCAGGAGGATCTGCAGCTAATTGACGCATGGTGCAGGGAAGGCCATTCAATCTCAATGTAGAAAAGTCTAATGTGCTGCGAATACATAGAAAGATAGATCCCTTATCATTTAGCTACAAAATAGCAGGTCAGCAACTGGAAGCAGTTAATTCCATAAATTATCTGGGAGTACGCATTAGGAGTGATTTAAAATGGAATCATCACATAAAGTTGATCGTCGGTAAAACAGATGCCAGACTGAGATTCATTGGAAGAATCCTAAGGAAATGCAATCCGAAAACAAAGGAAGTAGGTTACAGTACTCTTGTTCACCCACTGCCTGAATACTGCTCAGATAGCAGATAGGGTTGATAGAAGAGATAGAGAAGATCCAACGGAGAGCAGTGCGCTTCGTTACAGGATCATTTAGCAATCGCGAATGCGTTACGGAGATGATGGATGAACTCCAGTGGAAGACTCTGCAGGAGAGACGCTCAGTAACTCGGTACGGGCTTTTGTTAAAGTTTCGAGAACATACCTTCACCGAAGAGTCAAACAGTATATTGCTCCCTCCTACGTATATCTCGCGAAGAGACCATGAGGATAAAATCAGAGAGATTAGAGCCCACACACAAGCATACCGGCAATCCTTCTTTCCACGAACAACACTGGAATAGAAGGGAGAACCGATAGAGGCACTCAAGGTACCCTCCGCCACACACCGTCACTTGACTTGCGGAGTATGGATGTAGATGTAGATGCAAGAGTCGATAGGGAAGAGATAGGGAATTCAGTTTTAGAATTTTACAAGAGCTTTGGAAGAATTAACATAAAAGTTAGGCAAAAGGGTTAGATAAGTTTCCATCGTCATTTATAAAATCATTAGGGTAAGTGGCAACATAACTGTTCACTGTCGTGAGTATAATGTAGGAGACTGGAGACACACCATCAGACTTTCGAAAATGAACATTATCCCCAAATTCCAAAGATTGGAGAAAACGATAGCTGCGAGAATTATAAAACAATTAACAGGTCATGTAACCAAGGTTATGTCAAGAAGAATACACACAAGGCTGGAAAATAAAACTGAGGACTTGTTGGATGACAATTAGTTTGGTTTTAGGAAAGGTAAAGGCACCAAAGAGGCTGCAGTTGATGGCGGAAGCAAGACTGAAAAGAAATCAAGACATGTTCATAGGATTCGTGGACCTAGAAAAGCGTTCGACAATGAAAAATGGTGCAAGATGTTCGAAATTCTGAGAAAAACAAGGGCAAGCTATAGGGAAAGATGGGTAATGCATGATGTATTTAAGAACCAGGAGAGAACGATAGGTGGAAAGCCACGAAAGAACTGCTCGGATTAAAAAGTGTGTAAGACAAGGGTGTTAACTTTCGCACCTACTGTTCGGTCTATGCATCGTAGATTCAATGACGAAAATAAAAGGAAGGTTCATGAGTGGGATTAAACTTCCAGGTGAAAGCACATAATACGGACTGAGAAAAAATCGAGGAAAGACGAATGTAATGAGGAGTGCAGAAATGAGATTTTGGAACTACGGAGTAGAGGGTCTTGAGGAATTCTACCTTGCAAGCAAAATGACCCACGACGGACGGAGAAACGAGAGCACGAAAAGCAGGCCAACACAGGCGACAACGGCATTTATGATTAAAGTTTTTAAAGTATTTCATACGAGAAGTCAAGGGACTTGCAAAATTTCTACAGCAGTTGTGGAATACTAGCTCTCAACAGCAGAGCATTTAAATTGCAGCATAGCTTTGTGGACTTTGAACTGCAATGTCGTGTTTAAGGACTTATAAAAGTCATTTACAACTTATTTTTGAACTTTAACTATGAATAGCAACTCACCCATGACAATTCAATCGTTCACGTTCTCACACTCTCCTATTTTTTTAACTTCCTTGGGAGTAATTTTCCGATCTTTACATTTACGTAGTTTTAATAAGAATCATTACTTGTTAGTCAGATAAACATCAAAGTGCATTACATTAGTTTGATAAAAAAAATGAGGCATGGTAATAGAAAATAATTGTCCTTCATTCCATAATGTGACAAATAGTACACAACATAAAAAGCCGAAAGGTGTTTGAAGAAACCATTTCAGGAATACGCAGGAAAAATCGACGATGAATTACTGAAAATATTAATTAATGAAAAAGTGAACTGAGTCCATCGATGAAAGGAACACCAAAAATGCAGTTATGTGCATAGGAGAAAGGACGTGACACTATGTAACTGTGATTTTCGAGTTTGGAACCACGTTCTCATCGAAATAACAAAGAGGAAACAACACTTTAAGTTAGCTAAACAATTGTTACATTGACTGATTTTTCCGTCCAGCTTGATAGAAAATTAGCTAAACAATTGTTACATTGACTGATTTTTCCGTCCAGCTTGAGAGCTTGAGAGAAAATTGCTACTTAATGTTAAAGAATTGTAACTGTACGAAATATTGCACAAGAGGGCAAGAATATTGGTCGTGCGTCCGAATGGACACCCTTATACAAAGATACCGTTGAAAGTGGGTTAAGAACATCGATATTTACGCACATGAAAATATTAGACATTTTGAATGAATTGTTACAAGTGGATGAAATCGTCATGGAGAATTTATTGATACAACTTTTCGAAGCGGAGACGAGCAATACTATTACTGGCCCTTCTCAACAGCGGAAGTGTAGTAGATTCCTGTCCAAGTGATGGTATAACCAAAACAAGACATATTTCCGAAGTGCGTCACAGAAACGCCATTTCAGGAGACCGTAAAACACTGAAGATAAGATGAAAAGAGGAGAAAACAGTATATTAAAAGCGAAGAAAATGTCGAAAAAGTATGAACTACCATGCGTTAGACTCTTACCTGCAAGAATAACTAGCACTCCGTTAAATTTGACCATGTCATCGTCCATAATAAACGACCACGTGATCTGGATATATGGGCAGTGTACCGAAGATGATACCAGACTTTGATACAGAATCATTATGAATATGATAAGGATCCACCTCGATTAAAATAATGCCGATTTAGTTGATCTTAATATTAGACACTGGGTGACGTGACATGAAGTTTGTGCTCTCAGGACATCAATCCCTGTTAATCGGTAAGTCTATCATGAATACTTGAACAGAGTCAAGAAGGAAGATTTTCAATTATGATTTAGATCTGCGGAATGTTGGATGATCCTTAACTACGTTGTGCCTATGTAAACTAGTGTAATGCAGTTGATGAGATTAAACGATCTTATCGTTGTAGTCATACTCCCACTGTGTAGAGCTGTTGCATTTTTTCTTTCTGCTTGTTAAAAAATCGCCTGCAAATACACTATTTTGACAGTATATGGTCCATAAAAAGGTGAGCTGGGGCAAATAACAGCTGTTCTCTAAAACAACAAACAGGACAGCTTCGAGAACTAGAAGCGTCATCCTTGATTTTACTGGGACAATCTAACGACTTCGAGCCTTCGTAGAAAAATGTTAATCGAAATGAAAAAATATCATCGTTCCACTTAAAAAAAACGAATTATAACAGCATGCAGGGCTAACAATTAATGAAAAAAGGACATTGTGTTGCATACTGAATGTATGCTGCTGCAGATTGACGAAGCACTTATAAATATTCAGCTCTGGTGAATATTTAATGCCATTCCACCACTACCTGAGTGAAAGTGACAGGGATGATTTTGTTAAACTATGGTATGAGTGTACTCGCTGACAACGAGTGGATGTATTTTTTATTTTGTTCGATTTTTAGTTTCCGATCTCTGGCTGTCTGCTATGCATCTGGTAAATTTTAGTCGACATTGATGAGATCGTTTGCTGGTGTGAGTTTGCGTTCGTTGCAATTAATCATCAAGTAAAAGACGACCTTTTATACGTTTTTGGTTTCGGATAGCCTACCGCTGGCTACTCACCTGGTACAGTTTAATCGTTAGTGATGAAACCGTTTGCCAGGGTAGGATTCCATTCACTGAAATTAATAGTCACTCAGATGACGCGAAATTATTTGCCGCCACGAATTCCGAGTCTGAAAATCCGACATCGCACCCAAGTACCCTATGGGCAGTTACTCGGTTACTTTCGTTCAAAAGTTTCTAAGATTTGTTCTATAACTAGGCGGTGTGTTATAAAGCTAAATTTCAAACCTATCGCACCAAGCTTAGTCGAACTTTTATGTTGATCTGTTTCTCAGATGAGCACCTTATTCGTAAGCATCCAGCTTGGACTGTCCGAAAAGAGTAAGATATCCGTTGACCCTTGGCTTCCGGCACTTTGTTCCTTGATTTTAAGGAATTATCTACAACAATACCAGTGCAACACTAAACTGTGCTGTCGGTGATGACAAGAAAGATTAGGTGGAAGATTAGGGTTTAGCGTCCGTCAACGGTGATGTCATTAGCGTCGGAGAAGGGGAGTATGGGGAACGAAATTGGTCATTTCAAAAGCACCATCCCAGCGTTTACCTAAGGTTATGTCACAGAAATGATGAAAACCTTATTCTGGAGGCTACGTGGGCATTTGAAACGTGGTCCTTCCGGTGTCTTCGACATCGCAAAACTTTTTTAGTTTTCAGTGATTATAGTCATCTAGAGGATACGGATACTAGCTTCAGAGTGTACACAAAGGGAAGGAGAGGTACTACATGTATTCTTGGGAAACCGACACAAAAGGCCTCAGATTTCAGATGAAAAGGTAAATTAAAACTCAGAATAAGCGTGTCAGCCTGCCCCATCGAAAGAAAGGTTCCGGTTTCGATAAGGCACACAGTTTAATCTGATATTAAGTTTAAAATCAGATTACAACTGTGTACTAGTCCTGATATCGAAGCCGAATAAATGCTTCTCTACTGAGATTAAACTGGTAACATTTTGTCAGTGAAAGCCAAAGAAACTGTTTACAATAGAGGTCTAGAATACAGTGATTAATTTAAAAAATACATTTAATTTACTGCAATATATTTCATAGAATATTTCATATTAATCATACATACAATCACCTCAAAATGTAATCACACTAAAACTGACGATTTTCTCTAGAGCAAGCTGCTTCCACCTTCAGACACACATTTCATCATAAGAATGACAATACCTCATCCAATCAAACCGATTTATAAACAAAAAAAGATTTAGACTGTCTTCGTTTATTTGCCTTGACAGTCCTATTGTCGGTCACTATCTCTGTCGTGCTCATACGTACAGAAAGCTAAGATGTGCTTGCCTGGGTGCTGTGTATCGGATAAACGCGTACTTTTTTTTTTTTTTTTTTTTTTTTTTTTGCTTTGGGGGAAAAGATAGAGCTCAAGAAGAGAGAAGTGATAGTGAGGATGGACTAGAAAGCATGGAAGGCACTTCAGTCTGGAACCGCGTGACCGCTACGGCCGCAGGTTCGAATCCTGCCTCGGGCATGGATGTGTGTGATGTCCTTAGGTTAGTTAGGTTTAATTAGTTCTAAGTTCTAGGTGACTGATGACCTCAGAAGTTAAGTTGCGTAGTGCTCAGAGCCATTTGAACCAAAGCATGGAAGGTTGTTTACTGCGTGAACATTTAAAGAACAAAATGTTTTTAAGTGTGAATATTAGAAATGACTGTACTTCCAGTTCCATGTCGCGCTTGCTTTGTATAACACCTACTGCATTTGCTGCGGAGCGGTTCTAGGCGCTACAGTCTGGAACAGCGCGACCGCTACGGTCGCAGGTTCGAATCCTGCCTCTGGCTTGGATGTGTGTGATGTCCGTAGGTTAGTTAGGTTTAAGTAGTTCTAAGTTCTAGGGGACTGATGACCTCAGAAGTTAAGTCGCATAGTGCTCAGAGCCATTTGGACCATTTTTGATTAAGAAGCCAGACACCTTACCATCCAGTCTGAAATTATTAAATACGAGGCACGTTCCACAAGTAATTTCATACATTTTTTCTGAAAGCAGGTTGGTTTTATTCAGGATTCCTACACGCTATATTATTCCCCACTCTTTTGGTTACAAAACCCTATTTTTCAACGTAATCTCCATTCAATGCGACAGCCTTACGCCACCTTACTGGGACGACCGATGCCCGCAGCTCGTGGTCCAGTGGCTAGCGTCACTGTCCCGGGTTCGATTCCTGGCCTGGTTGGGGATTTTCTCTGCCCGGAGGTCGGTGTTTGTGTGGTCCTCATTATTTCATCGTCGTCATTATTCGTGAGAGTGGCTCGCTTGGACTGTGTAAAAAAAGTGGACTTTGTAAAAACTGGGACTTTGTTCGGGCGCTGATGAGCGGATAGTTGAGCGCCGCGCAAACCAAACATCATAATCATCATTTGCTGATTGACGTCGGAGCCAACGATTTGCTTCATCAATAACCTCCCATCATCTATGTACTGTTTCCTCCAGAGTGCATCCTTCACAGTGCCAAGCAGATGGAAGTCGGAAGTAGCAACATCTGGGCTGTAATGTGGGAGACCAGTCAAATGATGTTTTGTGAGCTTCTCTCGGATGCGCATACTTATGTGAAGCCTCACTGTGTCATGGAGATGAAAGTTCGTCTGCATTTTGGTGACGACAAAGTAGGCTGTAGTCGTTTCTTCAGTTTCTGAGGGTAGCTCAATACATCTCGGAGTTGAATGTTGCACCATGAGGGAGGGCCTCAAAAGGAATATCCATTTTAGAGTTCCAGAAGGCCGTCGCCATGACTTTACCGGTTGAGGTTGCGGCTAGGAACTCCTACTTCGGAGACGAGGTAGTGTGGCGCCACTCCGTGGACTGCAGTCCTTTTCGTTTAGAATTGACGAACCCACGTTTCATCCCCTGTAACATTGGTCGACAAAAAACTGTCACTATCAGCCTTGATAACGCTCAAGCGGTTTAGAACAGACGGTCCTTCGTTGCTCTTCATTGTCTCGCATTAGGCGCGAAGGAACTCTGAGTACCCCAACTGGCGGACGATTGTTTCAACATTACTAACAGAGACGTCTAGTTGTGCAGCGAGGTGTTTCATTCTGATTTCTCGATCACTACGAATGGGAGTCTCCACACCCTTCAGCACTGCAGGAGTCACAACCGTGTGCGAGTGGCCGGAATACAGGAGACTGGACAGGTTGGTGTGACGTTGCTGCGATGACGACAGACGCCTCGCCTAACGACTCATCGTGCTTTTGTTCACTGCCTCAGACGCCATTTGTACATAAAGTGTGCCTACATGTAACGGAAATTAATGAAACGGTTGGGCCTGAAGCTGGAATGTTCCACAATATGTCACAACTGATTCCTTATTTTTTCTGCGGAAACTGGCCGAGAAAAGCAAGTCTTGCATTGTAACTCTTCAGGCTTTCCCGGCGAGATCTTGACATGTGGAATAATCGGGTCTACTGCCGGATGTTTGTGTCGCTCTGGCACACCCAGCGCCCTCTGAGCATAAATACTGGACAAGATCCTCCAATACGGCAGTCTCAGGTAGCACCTGAAGAAGGCAACGAGTTACGTGGCCGAAATATTGTGCCAGAGCGACACAAACATCTGGCAGTAGACCCGATTGTTCCACATGTCAAGTCTTGCATTAGTTATTAAATTCCTTTCGTAATGCAACTTACCCCTGGACTATATTCTAAGGTAAAACTCAAGCCACTGCGCTAACTGGCCAGCGTGGCTGCACTGTGATGAACAATGAACTTATTGTGTATGTGATTTCATTGCTGCCAAACCACCATTCGTTGACGCCCACTTAGTACCCAAACATGTGTAGGACGAATTTTGCAACAGACATTTTTGTGCGTTACTATGCAAGAAAACCCGTTGCGAAGAGCGGGACGCAGGTTTTTCTTTACCCTGTATATATACTGTGAGGTACCAAAAGTCATGGGATAACGATATGCTCGGGTACAGATGGCGGTGGTGTCGCGTACGCAAGGTATAAAAGGGCAGTGCATTGCCAGAGCTGTCTTTTGTGCTCAGGTGATTCATGTGAAAAAGTTTCCAAATTGATTGTGGAAGCACAACGAGAATTAACAGACTCTGAGCACAGAGTGGTGTTGGAACTAGACTCATGTGACATTGCATTTCGGAAATCGCTAGAGAATTTAATATTCCTCGAACCACAGTGTAAAGAGTGCCGTGAATACCAATTCTCAAGCATGACCTCTCACCATGGGCAACGCAGTGGCCGACGGCCTTCACTTCACGACCGAGAGCAGCGGCGTTTGGTACAGTTGTCAGTGAGAACAGACAAGCAACACTATGTAAAGTGACCGGAGAAATCAACGTGGGACGTACTATAAACGTACCCGTTAGAACAGTGCGGCGAAATTTGGCGTTAATGGGCTATGGCAGCAGATGATCGCCTTGAGTGCCTTTGCTGACAGCACATCACCCACTGTGCCTCTCCTGGGCCCATGACCGTATCGGTTACATCCTAGACGAATGGAAAACCGTGACCTGGTAAGATGAGTACCGATTTCAGTTGGTAGGAGCTGATAGTGAGGTTAGAGTGAACTGATATTGATCCAAGTTTTCAACAAGGCAGTGTGCAAGCTGGCGTGGGCTATGTTTACATTGAATGGTCCAACTGAACCGATCATTTACTAGAAGTCGTCGTCTTCGGCCACCTGGAGACCATTTAGAGTCATTGATGAACTTCATGTTGCCAAACAACGTTGTAATTTTTATGGATGACAATGCACCATACCAACGGGCTACAATTGTTCCCGTTTGGTTTGAATAACATTCCGGACAGTTCGAGCGAATGATTTGGCCACCCAAATCGCCCGACATCCATCCCATTGGACATTTATGGAACACAGTCGAGAGGTCAGTTCGTTCACAATAGCCCCGCACGGGCAACAGTTTCGCAATTATGGAACGGCTATAGAGGAAGCACGGCTCAGTATTCCTGCAGGGGACTTCCAACAACTTGAGTCCATGCCACGTCGAGTTGCCGCACTACACCGGGCAAAAGCATGTCGGAAAGGATATTAGGAGCTATACCGTGACTTTTGTCACCTCAGTGTATATATACTATTTATAGCACCAACATTTTACTGTAAGTATCAAATAACGAATGATCTGAAACAAGTGTTTAATGTCTAGTCTGCGGAGAGGTAATTACAGACTACACCAAAATTCGGATGAGAGGAGGAAAAAAACAAGAAATCAGCTGTTCCCTCTTCAAAGGAACCATTCCATCATTCAGGAAAACACAGAAAACCTGAATACAGATGACTGGAAATTTTGTGAAACCCACTTCTCCCGATTATGAGTGTAGTGTCTTAGACACTGCACGCCCTCGATCAGAGAAAGATGAAGTAATGACTCAGTGCAATAGACAATCTCCTCCCTCCACGGGAAACTCTGGAGATATTTGGCACTGAACGTAGTATATTAGCTTATAGTTCAACCATCAGAAAATACGCCGGAATTTTAACCAGCTTCCACATTAGTTTATGCTGGTGAGATGAGCTACGGATCCGATTCATTTACAGTCTTTCTACAAAGCCGGGGAGGACACTTGAATTTCTGTTCAGTGCATAGTCTCGTTGTGCGTTGTCAGTTGGCGGATTTCAAATGATACAATGTGGAGCTAAGACGTAGCCGTCTAGGGAAGTGGTTATATGAGTATTTTCATGCAAGGGGGTTCGGAATAACAACGAGGTTCAACAAATGAAAGAGCACCGGCTCTTCTTTACTTTAGGTCGCTCCATGCTAGATGAAATAGTTCAGACCACATTGTTTGTTAGATACTGTAATGACCGCTAACCTTGGGATATTTAAATCGTTACCTGTAATGCACTAACACTAACACTATCTGTTACGAAAGCTTGCCTTTTCCTTCAAATCGCAAAATTTCTGCATGTACCAGACTTAATATTAATTATTTCGGTATTGACAAATATCGTAAAATCCAAGTTGGAATGTAGCAATATTATGAAAATCTGCCAGAAACTGTGGACTTGTATGTGTGCGTTGAGTTTGTGTGAGAGTGTGTGTAGACTTTGTTTATTTGCTTAAGTATCCATTGACGGAAAGTATCGTCGATTATCAATGCAAACTGAAGCAAAGTCTCAAATGTGTGCTGCGCCTGTTACTACAGTTTGGAGATAGTGATACTAAATCATGATCTACATCAGAATAGTGGGAGGGTGTGGGGGGGGGGGGGGAGGGCTTGTTGGACAGATTATCTGACAGTCTTTCAGAAGGTGTAAGGGGGGAGGGGGTGGGCGGACAGGCACACAAGGCAAGATTCCTGTGGTTAACACAGTTGGAGTGGCACAGTTTTTAGGTTAGGGTTAGGTTACAGACAGTATTGACAGAAATCATGACCGAACAAGATCATAATATCTATAACAGTTCACAGAAAAGCAAAATTGGTATGTATCATCAGAACATTAGGGAGCACAAAAAGTAGATTTTCTTGGATGTCTAGAAGATGTGGAGAATTCTGAAATGATAAACGTTTCTTGCCTCTCTGAACACCACAGGCATAGAGACGTTAAATAGAATAGGTTATAGGTTAGATTCCCTTAGAATTAACATGGATAAATTAGGAATTGCAATATATGTAAAAGTTGGATACAAAATCAAAGATATTGATACAATCTGTTTTTATATAGGTGAACCATCAGGAAATGCTTGTGAGTTGTTACAGCAGAATATTCGTCTTGTAACCATAACAGTTTACAGGTCCCCTTTTCTTTCAGCTATTTATGAGTAATGTGGATGTGTTATTGAACTACCTGTTAGAGAAGAAGAAACGGTAGTTTGGGGGGATTTAAACGTAGGTTTCTAAGAAAATTCTGGGAGATTAAATCAACTGGATTCAATATTTGGCCCTTTAAATCTGAATTCAGTGGCATTTGTTTCCAACTCGTGTGCAGCACGATTGCATGACCCTGATAGATAAGATTCTTATAGATAATGCGTGGGCTGAAAGAATCGATGTACATCTAATTGTTAATGGAATATCTGATAATGATGCACAGTTAATGGAAATAAAAAATATAGCACCTTACAGCTTTGAGGCATAGGCCTATTAATGAGAAGAGTGTACAATATTTGAAGACTAAGCTAAAAGACGTAGTAAATGCCAAATTTAGTATATAGTATAGGAAATCTGCCTCAATATTTGAAATTAGATTTCATAAAAATTTATCCAGAAAGTCAATAAACAAGTAGGCTTCTGATAACTAAAGGGAACGAAATTTCATGTAAGAGGAAAAGGGAAATTTATATAGGGCGCAGAATAAGTCAAGAGCTGATGTTAACCGCATACTACAAAAAATACTGTTATATTTCCAGGAAAGTCATTAAAATATCAAGAAGTACGTTTGTCCTGACAGAAATTAAAAATGCAGATAGTAAAATCGAAACTGTAAAGGGTGACAGGAGAACCAGCCAGGGAACAAGATATCACAACAGTTAAACTAAATGACAATGTTGTGACTGAAGATATTTTTAACAATCACTTTGTAAATGTAGCAGTAAAAATGGAATTAAATGGTTGAGTTTAAGAAGCAAGAGAAGACCTTAAACATGTCATTCCACAAAACTTTAAACAGTTGGAAGTAGTACCAATATCCTTCACTGAAATTAATAGACTTAAAAAAATTCTTAGGAAAAGCAGCCTGTAGTGCTGATGGAGTTTTAAACAGAATTCTGAAACGTTCTAACTTAATAAGTTCGTCATACCAACAACTGATGTAGCAGATGAACAAGAGTCTGTAATAGGGTAGAATACTCCAAATTTTTGGGTGTATATACCGACGAAACTGGAAATGGAAGAAGCATATTACCGAACTTTTCAAGCAGTTAAGTTCAGCTAATATTCGTCTCTGTGTAATGCTTATCTTGCAAACAAACAAATCAATCTCCTATTATATACAGCATTTTTTCATTCAATAATAAATTAATGAATAATTTTCTGGGGTAACTCACCACTTAGAAAGGAAGTATTAAATGCACAAAAGCAAGCATTAAGAATAATGCGTGCTTTTACTTGTGGTCGCCTTGTAGGTACCTCATCAAGCAATTAGTCGTTTTAACTGCACTATTACAGTACATGTATTCGCTAATGACATTGGTCAAAATAATTCATCGTGAATAGGATATCCATCATTACAACACTGAAGGAAAAAATGACGATTGTTACCCTTTATTAAAGCTGTCAGTGGATCAAGAATGAATTCAACGAGCGGCAACGAACATTTTTAATCATTTGCCAAATGCTATTAAATGTGTGAAAGGTAGCAAACCAAGTTTTACATCTAACCTAAAATCATTTCGCCTCGATAACTACTCCTATTGCATGGACGAATTTTTATTTAAATAGTGGTAGCCTGTAAAAAAATATTAAAAGGGACTAGTTTATAATTGTAGGCGCAAGATAATGACTAAAATACCATACTTGTATCTTCAAGAATGTTAACATTAGTCATACATACGCATCCCGAAAACCAACTTGCTCCACATCATTTAGATAAAAGAATCGTCCAAATTATCAATGCAATATGTAACTAACTGATCTGGAAGCTCACTAACAAAAACACATCGAGCAGAGAGATCGAGGAGAGAGAGATTTAAAGGATACATTATGGGGAATATCTTTCTTGACACTTTTAAATAATTGCCACAAGTGAATTTGAAACATTTTCAGTTAATTGAGAAGCACGCTTGGAATTTGTCTGTACAATAAATAGGAATGTGAAGAAGTTTTGCAAAATTCTTAATTGAAACCCAATATCAGGGGCTAAAGTAAGAAATAAACTGTGAAAGCTTTTTAAAATTGCGTTTTTACATAGTGGAGCTATAGAGTGGTGAATATACTTTATAATGGATCCCCTAACAGATCCGCAATTTACCAAATATCGAAATAAGGTTTTCGCTAAATTGTAGAATGTAATGGGCTGAGTATTTAGTCATTCAGGTAACATTCGAAGCGAGTAACAAACGTATAAAAGAAACTATTTACACGAATTTTTAAACTGAGCTATGTCCTTTTCATCGTCATTCAGTTCCTCCTGAAAAGAGATGTACAGTGATATAGCACGCATTTATCTTCACGACGAAATATTTCGCAAAAGGAAGCGAGAATATGTGCTAAATGTGAAATCTAAGTATATGAAAAGAATACTTAACTCCATTTGGTAGTAAACAAAGCTTACACGGCAGAGACTTTTTAGTGTTGGCTGAACACGCGTTGACAATCAATACAGATTGCAGTAGGTTTCGTTGTGAACAACCATATGTGCTATATCACTAAAAATCAATTTAACGAGCTACCGAATGGTGTTAAAAAAAGCAGATAGATATACTTCTGAGAATTAATTTCATTCACATCACACCAAGTAGAAAACGCCTCAAGTCCACACAGAAAAATACTCGCATCCTTAGATATAGCCGTTTACAGTAAAATAAATGTCAGTATCTGCAACTTTATAGAAATTGCGCTGTTTCCAGGTTGGGTGGACCGCCTTGTACATCAGTTACAGTTACGTACTATTGTTAGCCACGAAAATAAATGTAGCAAAACACATGTACGTCTCTAGCAAATATTTAAAGGTTTTCATTTATTCGGTGAGATAGGCATAAGACATAAAGGAAATACAGCAAATATTGATTCCGAAGATTGCGGTATAAAAGCCAAGAATTAGATTCGGATTCGTCTGTGGAAAAAGCCACGAATAGATGTGGGCATGTACAATAAAATCGTAAATCTGAGGGATTTCGAAAGAAATTTAAAGGCTCTGATCGAAAGAGAGCAGAGGCTCAATTCAATATCTTTGTTTCAAGTGCACTAAAGGTTATTGGGAAACACAATGAAAACGTCCGTCCTCGAGAAAAAGGGAGGTGTTTCCTGAGAGGCCAGGTTCTGTAGTCAGAGTTTGTTCTCTTTATTCCTGCATTTAGGTCCTTGAGACCCAACCTTCCCGCGCGTGAAACGACTTTCTCGCTGCACTGGATTTGTTCTCTTAATGGAAGTCTTGCTGTATTCTAAGTCACTCGAGATTGTACGCTTTGTAGCATTTGGCTACCGTGTTTAAATGCTAAGTTTGCAAAGCCTACACTGCTACGTTAATGCTATGAAAATATTGTCAAGACGTGTAGTGTACAACAGGATTATGTCTCATGCGATTTTTACTGCTTGTGCTAAACACAGCATCACCGCATTTGAAGAGATGTTTGTAGGGCTTGAGTACTGTGTTTACGTAATTTATTTGCAAAACTTGCGCTGCTGCTCTTACACTTTGAAAATAGTTTCTCAGATCACCAACCAATACGCAAGGGTTATATCGTATATTTACGATCGAGCTAAACACATAATTATATTTGAAAAGTGGTTTCGTTGCTATCTCGTTGTTTGGAAAGTGCTCATGTTGTAGAGCAATTTGTAAACATGTTGTTGTCTGTGTTCCAGTATGCGAGACAGAAACAGAAGCAGTCTGGAATATCGAGTTCCATGGGACCATGTAGCATGTGGAGCGTAACAACGTCAATCGGTGAGTGGCCATATTGTATGTGAACGTTGCCAACTTGGAGAACCGTCTGTGTCTTTTTCCGCTGTTCAGAAAAAGACGGCAGCCCCGTCTAGAGACGAGAAAAGCTGGAGATACGAGGGGTATTCAATAAATGATGCAACACATTTCTTTTTTCTAAGAGCAGCTTGGCTTTATTCAGGATTCCAGTACACCGTATTATTTCTCAGTCTTTTGGCTACGAAACCATATTTTTCAAAATAATCTCCGTTCAATGTGACAGCCTTACACCACATTATTGTGAGGACCTTTATGACCGCAAGGTACCACTCTGCTGATCAACGTCGGAGCCAACGCCTTTCTGCGTCAATAACATCTCCATCTCCCATGTATTGCTTCCCACGGAGTGCATCCTTCAAAGAGCCAAGCAGATGGAAGACGAAAGGTACGCGGTCCGGAATGAAGGGTGGATGAGAAGTGTTGTACGCTCGTCTCATATGTGCACGCTAGTGTGAGGCCTTGCTTTCTTATGGAAAAGGGAAGACCAACACACTGAAGTCGTTTCTTCAATTTTTTGAGGGTAGTGCAATACTTCAGAGTTGATCGTTGGACTATGAGGGAGGACAACAAGCAGAATAACTCTTTCAGGGTCCCAGAAACCCGTCGCCATGACTTTACTGGCTGTGGGTGCGGTGGAGGGGTGGTGTGGCACCACTCCATGCATAGCTGTTTTGTTGTCGGTTCGATGTTATGACCCCACATTTCATCTCCTGTGACGATTTTCGACAAAAATTGTCAAGATCAACCTCGTAACGCGAAAGCAATTACGCATTTGTCGTCCTTTAAGGTCTCCTGTTAGGCGGTGTGAAACCCAGTGGGCAGTGGGCCCACACTTTTGAGTGCCCCAACTAGTGGACAAGTGTGTCAGCACTACCAACAGAGAAGTGCAGCTGTGCAGCGAGGTGTCTGATTGTGATCCGTCGATCACCTCAAATGAGAGTGTACGCACGTTACAACATCGCAGGAATTACAGCTGTGTGCGGCTGGCACACACATGGGGGATCGGATATGTTTTGGCGACCATGTTGCGATGATGAAAGACGCCTCGCCCAACGTCTCACCGTGCTTTTGTTCACTGCCAGATTTTCGTACACATTCTGCAAGCGCCTATGAATATGTGCGATGCTCTAGTTTTGCGCCAAAAGCTCTCTGCTCGGAACGCACATTCATTACAGACGTCATTTTGAAGACTACATAGAGCTTCGTCACCTATAGGAACTTCATGAAGCTGTACAGCCTGAGGCGGGAATGTTTCATGATGTTCCATAACCGAAACAGACCGACAAAGAACATGTGTTGCGTTACTTATTGAGCGCCCTTCTTAAGTTACTGCCATATTGCACAAAGCGCTGTGTTGCACTTTTGTGATCCACGTCCACTGACAGGCAACTGCCAGCTTTTGTCAAGGTAAAGTTATCACGCGGCGGATACAGAGAGCATTGGAGGCAGACAGTGGTTGTTGTTGAGTTTGTGAACACGGTAGTTCTTACATTGTGAAATCTATACTGTGTGGCTTGGCCATGAGGACATAAGAGAGTGGTTTCTGTATTGTGTTTTGTATTCATGCAGACGTCATGTTTCAATCATTTTACATAGTCATGAGTTTTTCTGTGTTATCCTGCTGTCCGTTGGCAGTATTTTAGGTTGTTCTGCGTAGTCGTGTTGCCTGTAGTAGCTGGTGGGGTTTCTTGGTAGTAGAGTGTAGCTGTTGTGACACTTCATTTGGCATACTATGTCATTCTGGTTGCCCACTTAAAAAGTAACTGCAGGCTTATACTGTCATATTGTGATCATTTGCTCTTGGTCGGTGCCCGTTTGTCAGATAAGATCAGCGTTTTAAAACATTGAATCTACTTAGGATACGTTTGTTATTGTTATTATTTGTGCTGTGCCAATTTTAATTGAGAATTATTTCTGAGCTATTTATTTTGATATTAACTGCCGAGAATGTCTATTGATGTTATTTAAGTTTTATGTGATGATATACACTGGTGTCCAAAATTAATGCAACAAACAGAAATTTTGCAAATCTGCATTTATTTTGCCACAAAACAGTATAAACAAATGATAGTAAAGTAGAAACAATGTATAGAATCAGAACGTAAACAACTGAGAGATGCATAATGGTAGACAAATACGAGGATGGTTTGAAGAGTTCTCGGAACGGAATATAAAAACAGTACTTAAATCACTGAAACCTTCAATGTAATCTCCTTGTAGGTTAATGCACTTGGTCCAACGATGTTCCAGTGCCATGATCTCATCTCGAAAATGAGTTCCCTCCAGGCCCACAAATAGTTGTCGACTCCGGCTATCTTTATTTGAAACGAATCTTCGTTCACCAAGAAAAATTTTCAGTTTTGGGAAGAGACGGAAGTCTGACAGTGCCTTATCAGGTGAATAAGACAGGTGTGGCAACAATTCATACATTAGTTCGCGTAATTTTGCAATGCTGAGGGCATATGTGTGCGGGCGCGCGTTGTCTTCATGGAAGACGACTTTCTTCCTTGCTATACCTTGCCTTTTTTCGCGTATCTTTTGTTGCGATTTGTCCAGGATGTCATCTAAGTATTCTCCAGTAATTGTTTGCCTAGTGGGGAGATAATTTACAAACAGAATCCCCTTCGCATCCCAGAACACTGATGCCATGACCTTTCCCGCCGAAGAAATTGTCTTTGCTTTCTTGTTGGCGGAGAATCAGCATGTTTCCACTGCTCTGACTTGTTTTGTCTGTGGGGTATAGTAGTGCACCCAAGTATCGTCTGCGGTCACAAACCAGCACGAAATATTTAGTTCATTTCTCCTAAAACGGGCTAAACATTGTTCCGATATGTCCATTCTCATGCCTTTTGGATCCAGTGACAAGAGTCGCAGCACCCATATTGCTGGTAGTTTCTTCATTTCTAATTCTTCAGTTAAAATGTGATACACCCTTCCAGATGACATGTGGAAAGCGTGAGCAATTTCACGCACTTTCAATCGGCGATCCTCCATGACCATTTTGTGCACTTTTGCAATGATTTCTGGAGTAGTGACTCATCTTGGCTGACCACTGCGCGGATCACCATCTAAGCTCTCCCTGCCAAATTTAAATGCATTTGTCCACTTGACAACAGTTGAATATGAAGGAGCAGAATCCTCCAGTGTATTCTGGGAATTGGGGTGAATGTCCATTGTTTTCATACCTTTCTTTGCGAGATTACTTAATCGCTGCTCGAATCTCGATTTTTTCCATCTTCGCAAATCACTACGGGGAAACAAGAACAGAGCCACGTCACCACCACAGTTCTCTTCCAAGAGCACTGACGTGGCACGTGTTTACAGGCAACAGTTCAATGAATATCACGTGGACAACTCATTGCGCTAGCGCTGACCTCTCGTAGTGATTCTGAAAACTTTTCAAACCATCCTCGTACGTCCTTTTTTTTCCAAATTAGCAAATTTAGACACACATTCTGACAAATGATTAATGTCCTCAGTGCTCAATGGGATACGACCGCTTCTGGCAGCAGTGCAGGCCTGAAAACAATGGGTTATGCTGTAAATGATGACATAAGTCTCATGTTGAGCCAATAAGGCTCATTCTTCCTGTAGAGCTGCTCGCAAGTCTTGGAGAGTGGTTGACGGATGTTAACGTGATGCAACATGTGTCCCTAGTGTATCCCAAGCTTGCTCTATGGGATTAAAATAGGAAGAGCTAGCAGGCAACGCCATGCGTGCAAATTCTTCGTTTTCAAGAAAATATCAAGGACTCGTGCTCTATGAGGTCGATCATTATCGTCCATCAGTACGAAGTCTGGGCCCACGGCACCTAGCAACAACCCCGAAATTATTCAAATGCCCATTGACTTGTAAGATGCACCTTTTAAAAATCGAAGTCAATCGAAAACTAGACTACGCAGAGTGCAACACTGCACTGAATGCATGATGCGGCGACACAGAATTTGGTATCATAGTTTACTGCGTAGGTCCAATGGACTCAATTGTAGTATTTTTTATGTAATATGAGGCGTGGCGGGACTGGCGCCAGTAGTATCTCTGACATGAGTACGAGCGATTTCCTAGTGCAGAAAATTGTCTTTGGGCTTTGGCCGGAACGCAGGGGTGCGCGAGTCGGCGATTGGTTGGCGGGCAGTAATGAAGACGGCGTGCCTGAGGCCGGGCGGTGGCTGTCACGTGGTTGTACTGGAGTCGGCGGGAGATGGCCGGCGCTGTGCATTCTCCGGCGAACTCGTGAGCTGTGGACGTGCCCGCTTCCTTGGAAGGACACGCTGTTATGGTCTTGCGAACTGATGCTCTGGCATCTTCGCAACATCGCCCCAGCATCTAGACACCCAGTTAAGTACGCTAATTACTAAGAGCGTTTAGTTAACAGTGATTGTGATGGCTCTAGGTACAGTAAGACATTGCACGACGTGTGATGTGATGCTTGTTCGATTTCATTTGAGGCCTCGTACTAAGCGTGTGCTCTGCTTCCGCATAATACTGATGTATTTTCATATGTGCGCATTAAGTTCTAGTGAATGCCGGTTTTTGTGAGCCAGATCATTTTCCACTCTTAGTGTGTTTATCAAGTGCTGTTTCACTTAAAGGGGGCACTTCCTGATGAAATTAGTTGTTTAGCCTTGATTTTATAGAGTTAATTTACTGATAAATCTTAAATTTTAAGGTTAAGAAAGGTTTTCTGCCTTCTGTTGTCGGATGTGGTCTGTGTTTCAGTGAGCGGAGGCAGCGGGCAAACGAAGCGCAGGGGTTCCCTTTAGATTACAACTTTGGCTCATGGGCGGTGGACTTCGTCTGAGCTCGAGTGTTCCTCTTCGGTAGCGTTTGCTTGGTTCACATTTTGGTGGTCTACTCGACGTGGGGTTGCAAACGGAGCCACGTCTTGATTCGAAGTTAAGTATTACTTCGGCCTTACACGCTTGGACCTTGCTTCTGTTATTACACATTTGTCATTGTATAAGGTTGTAACCTTCTATGCCCCAAAGGAGCATCTTACAAATCAATGGGCATTTGAATAATTTCGGGGTCGCCCTGTAAGATTGACCAAGTTATAAATATGTTTTAAGTAGACGTGTTGTATTTGAGGCAGTGTGTCAAATGTTATTTCACAATGTAATGTAAGGTTTTAATTGAAAGGGTCTTAAATAATGTGTCTTCACTAGAGTTTTTTTGTTAAAGTCATTTATTAACTTGCTTATGATTTATGTAGCGAATGTCTCTTAAATAGTCTTGCCCGAATGGCGCCTGTCAAATTGTATTTGAGATTGTTTTGGGTAGTTAATAAAAGCATTGGAACTGAAATATTCACTTTATTGAGCCAGCCCTTCCACCCCCTTTAGATTTAAAGGTTAAACAAAACAACTGTTTAGTGTAGGTGTACCATAAAATTAGTTGTGACCAGACACAACTGCTTTCGTCCAACGATAATTGTGGGTTCTTCGATTGCTCTAGGAGAAGGCTCATCAAACCTGAGCATGAAGTAGCAGTTCACTTTATTACATTAATGAATAAAAAATTTTGTTAACTCTGACACACATCTTTTCCCTAAGACTATCATTGTCTTTGGAAACATCACTTTATGCACTAAATAACAAACTGTTCTCTTGAGGTATAACGTTTCACATTTACAACATTACAGATTCATCTGAAACTTTAACATCTCGTTGGTGCTACACTATGACGCTGACTCCTTCAGATGAGTTCCCGAACTGGGTTCAGGTCTTGCACGCTGGACACCACATTGACCTCAGTGTGAGGGCGCTGCTATGCTGAGAGTGAGGAGTGGTCTTCTGGAGTGTCTAACATTGGTTGTTGCTGATTGCAGCGAGCCCCGCTAATATATCGATGCGCGTTGCCGACTGTGATGTGACACCGCGATCCTGCAGGATGTCACAACATTGGCAAGTACTATTTGATAGCTGGAGAGTGGCACATGCACACCAACTTGAGAACCACAACCCTTCTTGGGATTTCCAGCCATTACCCGTGGTTACCCATGTTTGTACTCAACCCTCTGCTTTGACCAAAGTTGCGAAAAAACCAACTCACCGCCGCGCTGGACTTCCACGTTATGCCAGGACCCATCCAAAGTTTTTCCAGTCGCACTTGAAGCTTCAAAATTACTCTCCGTGCCTTTACTGACGTATAGATCCAGAGAAAAAATACGCGTTTATTTTTTCCGCAGTGTATTCATTATCCATTTCTGCAGAGTTGTGGTGTTGTTGACCAAGAAATTAGTAACACCCCAGGAGCATTCGTGGTCGTAGACATGAAGCATAAAGTCTAGTTTGCAGTAAAAACTGCTCAAACTTCGAAGCAAATTCATTGCTATGATGCCTGCTGTTTCTCCAGAATAATACATCTCTTCACGAATTCAAACGCTCGAAAATCAGTTCGGGTATACTAATAGCAAGATGCCACAAAAATAATATCTCTAGGTCACTTCAGTTTAGTCAGTAACTTAAAGTTGTACCCGTTTGAGGGATGTCAAAATAAGTGACAGCTGTATATTTCGTGGCCTTCACATCCTTACGAAATTTCAGAGCTTGCAATGTTAACCATAAGATAATATCTATTACTTGGGCTGCGAGCAGTAGTAAAACGGTAGTGATTACTATAGTAACTCAGAAAGAAGAGATGTTTTCAGTTCGAGCTCATAGCGCAAGCCAGCCGTAAAATCAAATTTCCTTTTCTTCTTCGTCACTTTCCCCCCTATGTTAGTCGTTTTCTCGTTCCAGTAGACAATTCCCAGGACAAAGGGACAAGTAGATAATTCCCATGGCAATTGGGGTGCACATCAGCACCTTCTTAGACCATCTGTCAGTGCCCTTTCTTTTAACATACTCAAACCAATGAAGACTTATTCTCCATAATTACTATTAAAAACAGTTTTGATCACGATTTATTTTACAAGGTGACCGGTTTCGACCACTAGTAGTGATTCTCCAACAGAAAGAGGTTCCTACTCAAAGGTCTGAAGATGACCACAGTAGTGGTCGAAACCGGTCACCTTGTTAAATAAATCGTGATCAAGACTGTTTTTAATAGTAATTATTAATAAGACATTGATCACTGCTGTTCCCATAATGCATTCAAAAGTAACTTATTCTCCAGTCTGCTTGTTGTGATCTGTGTCAATTCCTTTTCCCAATATTTTTAATGTTTTGATTTTATTTTCAAGCATCATCTCATAAAATCTAATTCCACTGATCTGATCTTGTCTCTTCTGCATTCGTAATCGGCCATATTTCTGCACCATTATTAACGATGTCAGTAATACTACGGAATACCCTTCTTATCGTTCTGTCGCGTAGTGCAATTGTTCTACATCAGTCCAAGTACGAATCTGTTCTTTCGCCTGCCCATCGCTAATAGAATCCATGTTTTTAAAATTTTCACGTTTGTAAAACTTTTCCATCCATGAGAACTGAATCCGTTCGTTGTTTGCCAATACACATGTATTCTGTCTTTCCAAAACTAATTTTTAAACCCCATCTTACTTATTCCTTTTGAAATATATGCAGCATGTGCTCCAATTTTCTAATGGATATTAAACCATTATAATACTGTTTATTAATGTCTCTAAATTTCGTTGTACGAACATTTATTAAAACTTCGACATCATCATAATCATCACCGCTAACAACCGTTTGACATCCATTGTTAAATGGAGGCTTCCTGTAGATTTATGCTGCTCTTGCTTATTTTCTAACGTGTCCTACCTACCTTTCATTAGGTGTTCATCTTGGTCTTTTCTAATCTCTTGCAGTGCAGCAACGTATTTCCTTGGCCCATCTGCCATCTAGTACCATGGCTAAGCGTCACTCCCATCCCCGTTTCATTTAATTACGTCATAATTATGTCTTCCACACTTATTCTCTAATCAATTTATTTGTTTTCCAGTCCCTCGTAGCAATTCTCATTGCGCAGTTTTCAGTATGAACTCCCAGTTTTTGAATAGTACCTTCATTAGCAGTCCATGTCTCACTGCTACAAATCTGTTATAATACATAGTGATTATTACCTTTCAGTTTCAGAAAATACGTTTCGAAAGCTCTACCAAAGAGATTGAAAACCATATTTAATTTCCTGTTTCTTGTCCTGTCCGTTCAGCTATAGTAGCCAGCATTCTCTGGCAGCATCATTTGACCTTCCGTAATCATCTGCGACTGTAGTGGCTGATACATTGGGTGTATAGTGAAGTGACGCAGGAAGCCATTTTTCTTCTCTCTATTCCAACAACTTCCAGTGTTTCATTTCTGCATAAGTCCTTATTTATTATTCATTGTGTTTATGGAATTTTGAAGAATCTATAGTAGAGCGTTACCTTATAATGTAGCAAAACTTCCGGTATGCGAAACGGCCGACACTCAGTTCATACCATACGGAAGTACCGAGCAAATACAACATTTTTTAATCAGAGTCGTAGTTCTTCTTTGAAGTCTGCATTACTAGGAACATTATTAGATTTCATAAGTTATATTCAGTATTTTATCTTCTCATATGACCTACACTCTTCAGAGATGATTTTCTACTACACGTGTATAGCAATTTGGTCATCAACTGCAAACTACTAGGGAAGGCAATATACCACATGGACCTCGTTACTGTAATGCAATGCACTGTCATCTCATGTGAAACACACTATCTCCGTTTTTACTAGTGAATACATAGTTGCTTACGATTTATGTGGCAATGACATTGTATGGTCTTATAACAAGTAGTACAGTTACGAAATAGGCCCTTGTTTTTAATATAGATTCTCTGAAAACAGAAACTGATGTATTTAGGAGAAAAATGTGCCGCTGTAAAACTTTTAAATATAAAGATTTATTAGTTCTCAGTTACACTAAAATGTTCTGAATCCTAAATTCTTATGTAATTTGCTCTGAACTCAATAAAATGTATCGAAAGAATCTTAACAAATGACCCGCCTGGTTAGACGAGTAAGTGTTTCCGGGATCCGGGGAGGCGCGTCAGCCCCCGATGGAATCCACCCAGCGGACGTGAGCTGGATGTGGTTTTTAGGCAGTTTCCCACACCCAACTAGGTGAATGACGGGCTGTTACCCACATTCCGCCTCAGTTACACTCTTGGAAACACCTGAAACATGTCATCACACTTTCACACGGTATACCACTAGATGAGAACTGTGGAAGTACACAAATTCTGACGCTGGAGGGAGGGGGTGACGACAGGAAAGGCATCCGACCACCCTCTGGCAATATCACTGCCAAACAGACTAGCGTGCCGACCCTGTGATGGTACGGGATAAAAGCTAGGAAAAAGAAGAAGACAAGAAAATCAGTGAAAGACGCTGCAACTGTTTCAGTAAAACTACAAAAAATTATATTACGAATCAGCAACATGGCCAAGATGATGTGGCATTAAGGTGTGTGCCAATATCAGCAAGAGCGAAGAAGGTACCTTTTATAAAAACAGTCTCTACAAATAAATATGTAAAAATTCTTTTGTTGAAAATCGTGTATCTCCGAAAGTTCTTCAGCGATTTCTCGTAAATTTGGCACACGTTCCATTTGAATACTGGAGCGCTGTATCTAGTTACGTAAATAAAAATCATCTGCCGCATGTAGAAAGATCATAAGTTGAGAAGACTCAACCGATTTGGCTGATTTTTATTGTGTTCGTAATTTTCAGGACAAGGTGAAAGAAAATTTTTCGAAAATCCACAGGAAAAGTTGGAAATTTGGATGATATTTTTGTATGGACATCTTACTGAAGGAAATGTGACGGTCAGTTTGACAGTTCTATCATATATTAAAAACAGTGATGTTCAGTTTGACAATTCTACTGTCACCTATTTTCATAATAATAACAAATTTCGCACTGAATATTGATATTTGCGAAAAATAATACAGTTGAAAGGTATATTTCAGTGGGTTCACGGTGATGTACTTCAGAGATTGAATTTATGTCACTTCGTTGTGATTTGGTGTGTTGTGAACATTCAGTTGATTTCAGTTTGTGCTTTATTTATTTGGAAAAAATGCCACAAGTGAGGCGTCGACATATCTGTTAAGAAGAAATGGCTGCATGAAAAATGTGAAAAAATCGAGAAAGAAATGACTGTCGGAAGGACTGACTCAACATTTAGGAATGGAAAATGACCTGTTAAATTAAAAGCAAGGGTAGTAACTTGAAGAGAACAACGGGAAATCCACTGTTAAATGCAGAGGAGAGAGCTGAGAGCTGAGAGCTGAGAGCTGATACGTGTAAAGAGTATATAGAAGGCCTCCGTGAGAGGCAAGATTTGTCTGATATGGTAGAAGAAGAAACACTAATTGATATAGAAGAGATGGGGGATCTAGTATTCACAATTTAAAAGAACTTTGTGGGACTTAAGATGAAATAAGGCAGAAGGGACAGGTAAAATTCGATAAGAATTTGTAAAATCAGTGGGGAAAGTGACAACAAAACTACTATTCACGTTGGAGTGTAGGATGTATGAGTCTGGCTAAATACCATCTGACTTTCGGAAAAAAAAATGGCTCTGAGCACAATGGGACTTAACTGCTGTAGTCATCAGTCCCCTAGAACTTAGAACTACTTAAACCTAACTAACCTAAGGACTTCACACGCATCCATGCCCGAGGCAGGATTCGAACCTGCGACCGTAGCGGTCACGCGGTTCCAGGCTGACTTTAGGAAAAATATCATCCACACAATTGTGAAGAGTAGAAGAGCTGACAAGTGCGAGAATTATTCCGCAATCAGTTTAACATCGCATGCATCCAAGTTGCTGACAAGAATAACATACAGAAGAATGGAAAAGAAACTTGAGACTGTGTCAGATGACGATCAGTATGGCTTTAGGAAAGGTAAAGGCACCAGAGAGGCAATTCTGACGCTGCAGTTGCGAATGGAAGCAAGAAAAATGAAGACACGCTCATAGGTTCTGTCGGCCTGGAAAAACCGTTCGGCCACGTAAAATGGTGCAAGATATTCAAAATGCTGAGAAAAATGAGGGTAAGCTATAGGGAGCGACGGGTAATACACAATACGTACAAGAGCCAAGAGGGAATAACAACAGTGGAAGACCAAGAACGAAATGCTCGGATTAAAGAGGGTGTAAGACAGGGATGTAGTCTTTCACCGCTACTGTTCAACCTGTATATAGAAGAAGAAATGATGGAAATAAACGAAAGTTTGATAGGTTCAGAAGTGGGATTAAAATTCAAGGTAAAAGGATAAAATGAGACCATTCGCTGATTACATTACCATCCTGAGGGAAAGTGAAAAAGGATTACATAATTTGTGAATAGACTGAACAGTCTAATGAGTACAGAATATGGATTGAACGTAAATCGAAGAAAGACGAAAGTAATAAGAAGCAGCAGAAATGAGAACAGCGGGAAACTTATCAGGACTGATGGTCACGAAGTAAACGGAGTTAGGAATTCTACTACCTAGGCAGCAAAATAACCAATGACGGAGGACATCAAAAGCAGACTAACGCTGGCAAAAAGGGCATTCCAGAACGGGAGAATTCTACTAGTATACAACACAGGCCGTAATTTGAGGAAGAAATTTCTGAGAATGTACGTTTGGAACACAGCGTTATATGGTAGTGTAACATGGATTGTAAGAAAACCGGAACAGAAGAGAATCCAAGCATTTGAGATGTGATGCTACAGACGAATGTTGAAGATTAGGTGAGCAGGTAAGGTAAGGAATAAGGAGGTTCTGCGCAGGATCGGAAAGTAAGAAAAGGAATATGTGGATAACACTGACAAGGAGAAGGGATGTTGCTAAGACATCAGGGAATGATTTCCAGGGTACTGAAGGGAGCTGTAGAGGCCAAAAACAGAAGAGGAATACAGAGATTGGAATACATTCAGCAAATAATTGAGAACGTAAGTTGCAAGTGCTACTCTGAGATGAAGAATGTGACGCGAGAGAGGAATTCGTGGTAGCTCGCATCAAATCAGTCAGAAGACTGATGATTCAAAAAAAGAAATAAAAATAAAAAGCGTTGTCATTTTCGCTGTACGTTGCGTATGTACATAACAAAATAAATATGCATTTCCGTCTGTTAGTTCGGCATCTCAGTATAATCGGTTGTCGATCCACTATCATGTGTTTCATCTACAGCTTCATCTACGTGATTACTCTGCTATTCGCAATAAAGTGCCTGGCAGAGGGTTCAATGAACCATCTTCATGCTATCTCTCTACCGTTCCACTCTCGAACGGCACGCGGGAAAAAAACGAGCACTTAAATTTTTCTGTGCGAGCCCTGATTTCTCTTATTTCATCGTGATGATCATTTCTGGCTATGTAGGTGGGTGCCAATAGAATGTTTTCACAATTGGAGGAGAAAACTGGTGATTGAAATTTCATGAGAAGATCCCGTCGCAACGAAAAATGCCTTTGTTTTAATGATTGCCACTCCAATTCACGCATCATGTCTGTGACACTATCTCCCCTGTTTTGCGATAATACAAAACAAGCTGCCCATTTAGACTCAGAAGGTTTGAATTTGACATTTTGAAATAACTCTACATCAGAGTATGCGCTTCTATATATTTTAAAATGTATGATGTATAAATACGTGAAAAAGGAGGTGATGGGCAGAGACATGGGGAAGGAGATTGAGAGAGAGAGAGGTGGAGGAGAAGGTCGACAGAGACAGGGGGGAGCAGGTGATAATAAGGACGTATGTTCAATTCCCACATATATAAGAAGTGTGTCCTTTCGATTTTCTTTCTTTTTAACCAGACGGGCCACAGCAACACGTGGCCGATAACAGTTAGTTAAATAAAGGAACAAAGAAGCAGATAGAAAGAACGTCGGACTTAACTCGGTGTGTGCGTGTGTGTGTGTGTGTGTGTGTGTGTGTGTGAGAGAGAGAGAGAGAGAGAGAGAGAGAGAAAAGAGCCTGTTGTATAAAGTCTGTCAAGTCGAGCAATAATGTGTGGTATTTCACATTATTAAAGGATGCCAGACGCTGCCAGATAAGAAGTGGAATATGGCGTTATTCTAGAAGCTATGAAGAAAGAAGGGGAGGAAGAGCGGAATGAAATGTCCTTCAGGTGGGAAAGTCATTTGAGACGACGTGTGAGCTCGAATAGGGCGAGGATACTGAAGTAAATGTTTGAAATCCATTAGCGTCAATCGATTTGCGGAAACACATGTCCGGATCTAGGAGGGGGAGGCGAAGGGGGAAAAACTGGGAATCTGCAATTTCAGGGGCGCCAGGTTCACATTCTTGACGATAAAACCTCGTTTCAGAAAAGTGTAGCATCCAGCGCAGGTTGGTCTGTTGATTATTCATATGATTTTGGAACGCATCCGTATTGGTTTCTTAACACTTTTGCACACATTCGAAGTGGCTGTCTGAACGAACCATAAATTGATTTTTGAATGCATGCATACTGTACGTGATGTCTTTGCCAGGGAATCCCCATCGCATCTAGAAATAAAAAGCTTCCCCGCAGATAAAAGGAGACGGGACTATATGAGGTTAGCCATCTACATCCGGACGAGTGAATGCTAATCGCTATATGTGGTTGATTGGGTGTGCGAATGATCAGCCTTGTTATAATTATTACCGAAATCCATAGATACAGATTACCAGAATGCGAATAAACGGCTAAAGGAAGAACTAGTAAAAAAGATTACATATTAATCTTCTCCGTGTATCCAAGAAAATGAAGTTTTGACAGAAAATTTTTGCCAGATTGCTACACTAGTAATGGCCAGTTGCACAGTCCCCGGTTAGCAGCCATTAAGTTCCACTCTCGGAATAGTGCGGAAAACGCGTTGTACGAACAAGTAATAACGCCTAATCGGAGAATAACTAAACCGGTGATTGAGGCAGGGTTAATGAAGTTAACCGGAGAAGAAGTTTTGACAATGGCAGGAATAGTTACAGAATTAGTGATGACAAGATTGTTTGTTAGAACGAGGAAGGAGCGGAAACTGGGACATCTCACAAATTATGCGGAAGAATATGACGATTCCAAATGTATATAAAAATTTCGTACTACTGTAATATTTTTCGATCTCACGCTTGAGAAACTGGAACGTATGAATGAAATGTGAAACTATTTCCTAGCAGAAAACTTTTTGCTTGTAATAGGCCTGGTAGGTATTTGATATTGTTACTTCGTGAATTATATTCTGTCGTGTTATTTATGTAAATGAGGTAGATGAAAATGACCATATATGCCAAAACAGTCTCGCTTATACTGCTGCAATATTAGGAAGATAGATTTCGTTTTCTCTAAATCTCCGTGACAAAATAGACGTAATCAATTCGAGAAACCACACAAGTCTTTGGTACTATTCGTATTAAGAGCTTTTCGGTATTAAGAGCTTTTTCATGTAGCAAAACGTTTGACGAACTTTGATGAGGTAATAGATTCTTTTGCAGAAAGGAAATCACGCCGTGTAAAGCTGTAGTAAAATTAGAGAGAAAAAAATGTTGAGACTTAAGAACTGGAGAAACATGTACTGTCTTTCTTGTCTCTTGTCTTTACGGGTTTCCTGTGTTTAATTTTATGTCACACAAAAGAGAAAGCTATTAGCTAATATGCAGTAAAGAGTGACATTTTTTCTGAAGAATTCTTATTCTCCTAGTTACAAGTAATCCCGCTCACTTATTAAGTGTGAGTTTTTTTAAGGGAGGTTGACTGTTAATCCGAACGACTGGGAGCAGGAGAGGTTCCACAAGACATATTAATTTCCATTGTCCTGATTATAGGTTATATAGCTTCCAGTACCAAATATACACGTTTGAATTCCACAGAGCGAAATACAGTGACTTGCGATAGAAGAACGCTGTGTGAAGAAGCGTGACACGGTACTTTGGCATACTTAAGACCAAGTAACATGTCTTAAATTTCCTCGAATACATATGGTTTGTACACCAAACTTCTCTCTGAAAGTATTCACTGCAAAATGAACACATTCTTGAGAAATCAATTTTTGAAAGCTTTTGATGTCTTATCTCAAACGCTCGTTGGGGCGGGGGGGGGGGGGGGGAGAGAGGGCGTGGCGAGGTTCACCACTATCAAGCTCGTTGGGGAAACGATCGAAAACCTCAGTCCGGATGACCGCAGTAGTGTAAAAATTGCGCCGCTCTGATTTTTTTTCTAAGATCTACGTGTGTACAAAGTCGTCGATTGTGTTGAGCACGATATAAAACAGAGAAAATAATAACATAAGCTTATCAATAATATGTGAAAGATAACATAGAAGTGAGAACGCCATATACCGTATGTTCACTTGGTTAACAAGGGTACACAAGAAAGAAAAGAGGAATGTTAACGTGACATTTATAACGGAACCAAGTCAAAACACAGAGATCTTTACGCTGGAGAGACGATGACTGTCATCGTATCCAAGTATGACTGCGTTAGAACACACTGGTCAGTCAAATAATGTCATCAGTTGACAGTGACCGCACTATGTTATACTATTGCGAATATGGGCATGATCGGAACATCAGCTTCGAGAATTAATTTTACCAACCCTCATTTGAATAATTTCCATCTACGTCGGCTCGTTACGGACTCCGAGACCATTCTGCAATTCAAATTGCGCACCGTTGCCTTACCTGACTGATGTATCCAACGGCAGTAGTAGCAAAATTAAAGGGAATCGCCAGACAGAGATACGGATTAATTAATATTCGCGATAGACCAAGGAGCTGGACCGTGAGTAAGGAAGCTATGTAAGCAGGCGCGGAAAACTGAGATCCTGTGCTTATCACAGTTCAAAGGACTTTAATCGTAAAGTCATTGCATTTTATATAAACTTATGCAGTATTTTTCAGAATTGGTTAGGTTATTAAATATATTGTCACACATACGAAATGACGTAGAAGACATGGTAGAATGTCAGTGCAGCTTCGTTCACGTACACACTATCAGCGGGTGTGTTAATGAGTAGACCAGTAGTTGTCTGTGACAGGTAGAACGGTCACCAGAGTGCAGCAGGGTTTTCGTGTTTATTATTGTTACTAAGCCTGGTAGGGTATATAAGGGACAGGAACAGCGTGAGATTTTGAGTGACCACTGTGAATTAAACGCAGATTCCGCGTAATCGTGTCATGTAGAGTTATCAGCACCTGATAGAGTATGAAAGGTGCATAATTATTGGTCTCCCTTTGTCCAGTTGTGTGGACATTCGCATGTAACAGTGGCCTGATGCTGGTCTGCATGGGAACGCAAGGACAGGGACATTCGTGATTAAAGTTCTAGTCACCACGTCTGACGGTAATACCTGGAGGATCGCAGTGGTGTGCACCAGATACACCGTAACCTTTTCGTATTTGCGCCTGCCATCCGAGAAAAAGTGATGGAGTCCTTACAACATTCATTGTCATCCCTTGCCATTGGTTGAAGACTAGCAGCAGCCGGACTAGAGAATTACGGTCCCGTGCGTAGTCTGCCGTTAACACCACGACACAAACGACTGAGCCGGCCGCTAGTGGCCGAGCGCTTCAGTCTGTAACCGCGCGACCGCTACGGTAGCAGGTTCGAATCCTGCCTCGGGCATGGGTGTGTGTGATGTCCTTAGGTTAGTTAGGTTTAAGTAGTTCTAAGTTCTAGGGGACTGATGACCTCAGATGTTAAGTCCCATAGTGCTCAGAGCCATTTTTGAACCCAAACGGCTGAGTTTGGAGTGGGTGCCGTGACTGGGAAGAATGGACCGCTGGTGAGTGGCGTCGCATTATGTTCAGCACAGTTTTCTGGTGTCTTGGTGCTGAGAGCCACTGCATATGACTGCTGGTAGTGAATGAACCCTGACTGCAGAACGATACTTCACGTATATCCTGCGGCTTCGTGTGTTGTTACTTCTCAAGCGACGGTATCGTAGTGACATTTTTCAACAGACCAATGCTCGTGCACACACGGAACATGTCTTTGCGAAGTGTCTTCCTGATCAGTCCCCTATTGAACACGTATGGTGGCAGCTCCGTCCCAGTGTCAGTGTCCAAGATATCAAGTACCAGTTAGAACAGTTGTGGTTTTTCTTGCCTCAGGAGAGGATACAACGACATTATGACACCCCTTCTCAACCGACTCAGTGCATACATCTAGGCAAGGAGTGGTACAACGCAATACAGATCAATGGACTCATGCTGCCAAGTTCTTTGTAAATTTAACTCGATGTCGTATTCTCTGAAATACCATTACACACGCTGTCAGCCAGAGAAGTTTAGTTTCGTATCCTCCTTTACTAACCGTTGCTTCACTGTGTTTGGCTGTCAGTGTATGTAGTTATAAACTACAAGAAATGCACAAGTCTGCAGTAGTGACACGGCAAGCCTTCCTGTATATTTTCGTGTTCTCTGACAGATAAAACGTTAATTTACTACTTTTAGAGAAACAAATAAGAACTGGTAATATTGAACACATTTTAGTAGAACACAGTTCAATTCCATCGATTTCGCCTTGGTTTGGATATTATGTCTTTGCACAGCTGAAACGGATATATGCCTTGGAGATCAAATTTAATAATTTTTATGGAAATGAAAGTACGAATTCTCACATAAATGAATCATTATTGTATTTAGTACTGTGTATCCCGTCAATCTGTATCCAACGGTAAATATATCTCACCTGAAAATAATAGATGCTGCCTTTACTATTGTGTAATTAACTTCTTTTAAATTTCTTACAGCTTCTTAATTTGTTTATTAATATTTTGAATAAGCTCACCTTGGGTTTCATCTACTTCTCAGAAATATCCTCAAATATCCTTTATTTCTTTTAAGGAAATATTTCTCCTTTTTCGTCCCTTCTCAGTGGTCGAGAGCTGTGACTAATTGATTGTTGATTTTTTTTTTTTCTAGACAAGCGAGCATTACGCTGTTATCAATCAGTTTCAAATCATATTCTGTCCTTTTATGTCGTCTATTTTTACTTTTTTGATCCCAAACCTGTACGAAGATAATTTTTGTCATGGTACTGTTAAGCGTCCGAATAAACAATGAGGTGGCAAAAGTCATGTGGTATCTCCTAATATGGTGTCGGGCATACTTTTGCCCGGCATAATGCAACGTGGCGTGGACTCAGCAAGTCGAGGGAAGTGCACTGCAGAAATATTCAGTCATTCTGCCTCCACAGTCGTTAAAAACTGTGAAGTTGTTGCCGGTGCAGGATTTTGTGCACGAACTGATCTCTCGATTATGTCCCATAAATGTTCGATGGGATTCATGTGGGGCGATCTGGGTAACCAAATCATTCGCTTGAACTGTCCAGAAATAATTCAAATCAATCGCGAACAATTGGGGCCCGGTAACATGTCGCATTGTCTTCCATGAAAATTCCATCGTTGTTTGGGAAATTTAAGTCCTCGAATGGCTGCAAATCGTCTCCAAATACCCGAAGATAACCATTTCCAGTCAACGATCGGTTCAGTTGGACCAGAGGACACAGTCCATTCGATATGAACAGAGCTTAAATCTTTACGGAGACACCACAAGCTTGCTCAGTGCCCTGTCTGTAGCAGACAGCACTCGAAGTAATGATGTACAAGGTTAGAGGTTAATGTCTTGTCGACCGCGAGATCCTTACAGTAGTAGCGTAGTTAGCGAATGGTTGCGTTTGGTGTTGGGGGGGACGGAGGGAGGGGAGGGAGTGTGGAAGTGGTGCTGGAACAGCGTTTATTTTATTTTACTTTGCTCCCCATTTAATTTTTAAGTATTTTATCCACAATTATAGTTGCATTACTTTTTTGGGGCATTTATTCCACTGTTTGTATTCGTGATGGTACCTACTTCCGCAGCATTTTAAATATTATTCTTTTACTTCTGAGTATTTTTCGATTCATTTCACTTAGTCAGTATGTCGTCATATTCTTTGGACTTACGTCAAAGGATGCCCGATAACTAGTACCACTTAGTGTTTTGATAGGGTATTTGTGGACGCAATCACAAGGCAAGCTCGCAAGTTACGCCGAGAAGTTGTGACGCTGTTTCACAGCTCCGACAGGTGTTTATGTGGTTGAGAATACCATAATTCTGTGACATTTGTGCTGTACTGTAATTAACTTAGAATGGTAAAGTATAAAATTAATTCATAGCAAAAATGTTATCTGACGCGTGCGTAATAAGAGTTTGATTCTATACGTCTCGCGCATGCGCGCCGCCCTCTGTGAGGCAGACGGCGAAGCCCTCGCGGTCCGCAGTCTTTAGTCACACGACGAGGCCCATACAACGGGCTTAAAGTGAATGTGCTACTGCTTGTTTAATAGAAGTGACAAAACCTTACGGTTCTGCATCAAGTTTTATAAAGTAGACTCAGGACATGGCTTGCTTTAGGCAAACATTTCAATAATATTTTATGTAAGTAATACACGTTGCATCCTGTAGAATGACCATATCTAATATAATTTACTAGCACATTATAATATTAACTTTTTGCAGGTTCTGAAGAAGACGTTATTACTAACGTTGAAACCTAGGTAAACGATAAACCTGCAACTGTGGGCTGTATATTCTTATATACACAAAGCGAAATGTTCCTATAGTGAAACTAGTCGTTTATATTGGATCCCAATATGACTCCCGTAAACGTACACTAGGCATCAAAGCATAGTGATCAGTGGACGTGTCGAGGGAAGCGGCGGTAAGAGCCGTAGAGTGAGGCTGACTACAGTGAGGAAGAATGAGATTTTCACTCTGCAGCGGAGTGTGCGCTGATATGAAACTTCCTGGCAGATTAAAACTGTGTGCCCGACCGAGACTCGAACTCGGGACCTTTGCCTTTCGCGGGCAAGTGCTCTACCATCTGAGCTACCGAAGCACGACTCACGCCCGGTACTCACAGCTTTACTTCTGCCAGTATCTTGTCTCCTACCTTCCAAACTTTACAGAAGCTCTTCTGCGAACCATGCAGAACTAGCACTCCTGAAAGAAAGGATATAGCGGAGACATGGCTTAGCCACAGCCTGGGGGATGTTTCCAGAATGAGATTTTCACTCTGCAGCGGAGTGTGCGCTGATATGAAACTTCCTGGCAGATTAAAACTGTGTGCCCGACCGAGACTCGAACTCGGGACCTTTGCCTTTCGCGGGCAAGTGCTCTACCATCTGAGCTACCGAAGCACGACTCACGCCCGGTACTCACAGCTTTACTTCTGCCAGTATCTCGTCTCCTACCTTCCAAACTTTACAGAAGCTCTTCTGCGAACCATGCAGAACTAGCACTCCTGAAAGAAAGGATATAGCGGAGACATGGCTTAGCCACAGCCTGGGGGATGTTTCCAGAATGAGATTTTCACTCTGCAGCGGAGTGTGCGCTGATATGAAACTTCCTGGCAGATTAAAACTGTGTGCCCGACCGAGACTCGAACTCGGGACCTTTGCTTTTCGCGGGCAAGTGCTCTACCATCTGAGCTACCGAAGCACGACTCACGCCCGGTACTCACAGCTTTACTTCTGCCAGTATCTCGTCTCCTACCTTCCAAACTTTACAGAAGCTCTTCTGCGAACCATGCAGAACTAGCACTCCTGAAAGAAAGGATATAGCGGAGACATGGCTTAGCCACAGCCTGGGGGATGTTTCCAGAATGAGATTTTCACTCTGCAGCGGAGTGTGCGCTGATATGAAACTTCCTGGCAGATTAAAACTGTGTGCCCGACCGAGACTCGAACTCGGGACCTTTGCCTTTCGCGGGCAAGTGCTCTACCATCTGAGCTACCGAAGCACGACTCACGCCCGGTACTCACAGCTTTACTTCTGCCAGTATCTCGTCTCCTACCTTCCAAACTTTACAGAAGCTCTTCTGCGAACCATGCAGAACTAGCACTCCTGAAAGAAAGGATATAGCGGAGACATGGCTTAGCCACAGCCTGGGGGATGTTTCCAGAATGAGATTTTCACTCTGCAGCGGAGTGTGCGCTGATATGAAACTTCCTGGCAGATTAAAACTGTGTGCCCGACCGAGACTCGAACTCGGGACCTTTGCCTTTCGCGGGCAAGTGCTCTACCATCTGAGCTACCGAAGCACGACTCACGCCCGGTACTCACAGCTTTACTTCTGCCAGTATCTCGTCTCCTACCTTCCAAACTTTACAGAAGCTCTTCTGCGAACCAAGCAGAACTAGCACTCCTGAAAGAAAGGATATAGCGGAGACATGGCTTAGCCACAGCCTGGGGGATGTTTCCAGAATGAGATTTTCACTCTGCAGCGGAGTGTGCGCTGATATGAAACTTCCTGGCAGATTAAAACTGTGTGCCCGACCGAGACTCGAACTCGGGAACTTTGCCTTTCGCGGGCAAGCGCTCTACCAATTGAGCTACCGAAGCACGACTCACGCCCGGTACTCACAGCTTTACTTCTGCCAGTATCTCGTCTCCTACCTTCCAAACTTTACAGAAGCTCTTCTGCGAACCAAGCAGAACTAGCACTCCTGAAAGAAAGGATATAGCGGAGACATGGCTTAGCCACAGCCTGGGGGATGTTTCCAGAATGAGATTTTCACTCTGCAGCGGAGTGTGCGCTGATATGAAACTTCCTGGCAGATTAAAACTGTGTGCCCGACCGAGACTCGAACTCGGGACCTTTGCCTTTCGCGGGCAAGTGCTCTACCATCTGAGCTACCGAAGCACGACTCACGCCCGGTACTCACAGCTTTACTTCTGCCAGTATCTCGTCTCCTACCTTCCAAACTTTACAGAAGCTCTTCTGCGAACCATGCAGAACTAGCACTCCTGAAAGAAAGGATATAGCGGAGACATGGCTTAGCCACAGCCTGGGGGATGTTTCCAGAATGAGATTTTCACTCTGCAGCGGAGTGTGCGCTGATATGAAACTTCCTGGCAGATTAAAACTGTGTGCCCGACCGAGACTCGAACTCGGGACCTTTGCCTTTCGCGGGCAAGTGCTCTACCATCTGAGCTACCGAAGCACGACTCACGCCCGGTACTCACAGCTTTACTTCTGCCAGTATCTCGTCTCCTAACTTCCAAACTTTACAGAAGCTCTTCTGCGAACCAAGCAGAACTAGCACTCCTGAAATAAAGGATATAGCGGAGACATGGCTTAGCCACAGCCTGGGGGATGTTTCCAGAATGAGATTTTCACTCTGCAGCGGAGTGTGCGCTGATATGAAACTTCCTGGCAGATTAAAACTGTGTGCCCGACCGAGACTCGAACTCGGGACCTTTGCCTTTCGCGGGCAAGTGCTCTACCATCTGAGCTACCGAAGCACGACTCACGCCCGGTACTCACAGCTTTACTTCTGCCAGTATCTCGTCTCCTACCTTCCAAACTTTACAGAAGCTCTTCTGCGAACCATGCAGAACTAGCACTCCTGAAAGAAAGGATATAGCGGAGACATGGCTTAGCCACAGCCTGGGGGATGTTTCCAGAATGAGATTTTCACTCTGCAGCGGAGTGTGCGCTGATATGAAACTTCCTGGCAGATTAAAACTGTGTGCCCGACCGAGACTCGAACTCGGGACCTTTGCCTTTCGCGGGCAAGTGCTCTACCATCTGAGCTACCGAAGCACGACTCACGCCCGGTACTCACAGCTTTACTTCTGCCAGTATCTCGTCTCCTAACTTCCAAACTTTACAGAAGCTCTTCTGCGAACCAAGCAGAACTAGCACTCCTGAAATAAAGGATATAGCGGAGACATGGCTTAGCCACAGCCTGGGGGATGTTTCCAGAATGAGATTTTCACTCTGCAGCGGAGTGTGCGCTGATATGAAACTTCCTGGCAGATTAAAACTGTGTGCCCGACCGAGACTCGAACTCGGGACCTTTGCCTTTCGCGGGCAAGTGCTCTACCATCTGAGCTACCGAAGCACGACTCACGCCCGGTACTCACAGCTTTACTTCTGCCAGTATCTCGTCTCCTACCTTCCAAACTTTCGCAGAAGAGCTTCTGTAAAGTTTGGAAGGTAGGAGACGAGATACTGGCAGAAGTAAAGCTGTGAGTACCGGGCGTGAGTCGTGCTTCGGTAGCTCAGATGGTAGAGCACTTGCCCGCGAAAGGCAAAGGTCCCGAGTTCGAGTCTCGGTCGGGCACACAGTTTTAATCTGCCAGGAAGTTTTACAGTGAGGAAGTTTAAATGAATATAGTGTACTGTAGTATTCACATTCGGAAATACATGCTGAAATTGAAACTTCGTGGCAGATTAAAATTGTGAGCCGGACCGAGACTCGTACTCGTAACCATTACCTTTCGTAGGTAAGTGCTCTACCGACTGAGCTACCCAAGCACGACTCACATCCAGTCCTCACAGTTTCAGTTCCACCAGTACCTTGTCTACATAGTGAAAATGTTCACTGTTTCTCCAAATCACTCCTTTGAAAAGAACACGTCCGATTCCCTTCCCGTCTCTAGGGACATACTCGTCCTTCAGTTCTGTTGAAGTGTGTGACTTTTGGCCTCACTCACTGATTACCACAGAACAGTAGAAAAATTCCCATAGCAAAAGGAAATCAGCTGGTACTGCATCCATTCACTGCAAAACCCGTTAGTAGAGTAGTTGTGTCGAACGGTACACAAACCAAACGACTACTTTACAGCTTAGTAAGCAAAAAGGTCATGTACTCGTATATCAAGAAACACATGACTTCAGCTGTTATGGACTAAACACTTCACTGATCTATTGTGCACGACTTCGTACACAACAGTAAGAAGAAGTGGGCTACAAAGTGGTGCGGCAAAGCTGGACAGGAACAGAAGTGATTAGCCAACAAGATGACACAGTAAACGGAAGATCTACATAACTTGTATTTCTCTAAGCGAAAGAAGACTGTAAAAACAAGGTGGCAACAAACGGAATCCAACCACCACAGTATGATCTAGGACGAGGCTCCACGAAGTAAGCACGAAGTCGGAGACGGGCCAGGATGGTGTCTGCATAGCGAGGTGCCTTCTGAGCGCGAGTGGGCTGAGCTGCTGCCGCAGAACAGAGCTGTTGGAGATTTACCTCAGCGGAGGAGGAGGAGGAGGAGATTAGTGTTTAACGTCCCGTCGACAACGAGGTCACTAGAGACGGAGCGCAAGCTCGGGTGAGGGAAGGAAGGGGAAGGAAATCGGCCGTGCCCTTTCAAAGGAACCATCCCGGCATTTGCCTGAAGCGATTTAGGGAAATCCCTGCCGCCGTTGGATAAGCAGCTGCAGCAGCAAGTCGTATACTCCTAGCTCACTCATTTGTTACATAGTTTAATTCTTAATTTCTTTGCGTGTTTTTGGTTCTTGCATTGTTTAATTCATAAATTTCGGGCGTATTATAGTATTTGAGAGTGTAGCATCGTGTTTTAGTACCTGAATAGTGTAATTTCGCTTAGTCTCCTTCCGCCGCCGAGCAGTGTCAGCAGTGCGCAAGTAGCAGCATTACTGCATTTACTAGGCAATCTTGTATTTTAATAACCGTTTAAATTTTGTCGATTTGTTTGCGCTCTCTGTAGATTAGTTCAGACGTTCTTAGCAAAACAGTTTTTAGCATGGATAGGGACTGCAACTGCTGTGTTCGGATGCAGGCTGAGTTGGCATCCCTTCGCTCCCAGCTTCAGGCAGTGTTGGCTTCGGTCACACAGCTTGAGGCTGTTGCCAATGGGCATCACTGTGGGGGTCGGGATGGGGGTTTGTCGGGGACGGCCAGCTCGTCCCACGCATCCCCTGATCGGACTACGACTGTGGTTGCCCGGGATACTGCCCGCATTGAGGCTGATCCCTCACCTGTGGTAGAGTGGGAGGTCGTTTCAAGGTGTGGCAGGGGGCGAAAGACATTCCGGAGGGCTGAACGGAAAGCCTCTCCAGTTTGTCTGACGAACCGGTTTCAGGCTCTGTCTCAGGCTGATACTGATCTTCGGCCTGACATGGCTGCTTGTCCTGTTCCAGAGGTTGCCTCTCAGTCTGCAAGATCCGGGCAGTCGCAGAGGGTGGGCTTACTGGTAGTTGGGAGCTCCAACGTCAGGCGCGTAATGGGGCCCCTTAGGGAAATGGCAGCAAGAGAGGGGAAGAAAACCAATGTGCACTCCGTGTGCATACCGGGGGGAGTCATTCCAGATGTGGAAAGGGTCCTTCCGGATGCCATGAAGGGTACAGGGTGCACCCATCTGCAGGTGGTCGCTCATGTCGGCACCAATGATGTGTGTCGCTATGGATCGGAGGAAATCCTCTCTGGCTTCCGGCGGCTATCTGATTTGGTGAAGACTGCCAGTCTCGCTAGCGGGATGAAAGCAGAGCTCACCATCTGCAGCATCGTCGACAGGACTGACTGCGGACCTTTGGTACAGAGCCGAGTGGAGGGTCTGAATCAGAGGCTGAGACGGTTCTGCGACCGTGTGGGCTGCAGATTCCTCGACTTGCGCCATAGGGTGGTGGGGTTTCGGGTTCCGCTGGATAGGTCAGGAGTCCACTACACGCAACAAGCGGCTACACGGGTAGCAGGGGTTGTGTGGCGTGGGCTGGGCGGTTTTTTAGGTTAGATGGCCTTGGGCAAGTACAGAAAGGGCAACAGCCTCAACGGGTGCGGGGCAAAGTCAGGACATGCGGGGACCAAGCAGCAATCGGTATTGTAATTGTCAACTGTCGAAGCTGCGTTGGTAAAGTACCGGAACTTCAAGCGCTGATAGAAAGCACCGAAGCTGAAATCGTTATAGGTACAGAAAGCTGGCTTAAGCCAGAGATAAATTCTGCCGAAATTTTTACAAAGGTACAGACGGTGTTTAGAAAGGATAGATTGCATGCAACCGGTGGTGGAGTGTTCATCGCTGTTAGTAGTAGTTTATCCTGCAGTGAAGTAGAAGTGGATAGTTCCTGTGAATTATTATGGGTGGAGGTTACACTAAACAACCGAACTAGGTTAATAATTGGCTCCTTTTACCGACCTCCCGACTCGGCAGCATTAGTGGCAGAACAACTGAGAGAAAATTTGGAATACATTTCACATAAATTTTCTCAGCATGTTATAGTCTTAGGTGGAGATTTCAATTTACCAGATATAGACTGGGACACTCAGATGTTTAGGACGGGTGGTAGGGACAGAGCATCGAGTGACATTATACTGAGTGCACTATCCGAAAATTACCTCGAGCAATTAAACAGAGAACCGACTCGTGGAGGTAACATATTGGACCTACTGATAACAAACAGACCCGAACTTTTCGAATCTGTATGTACAGAACAGGGAATCAGTGATCATAAGGCCGTTGCAGCATCCCTGAATATGGAAGTTAATAGGAATATAAAAAAAGGGAGGAAGGTTTATCTGTTTAGCAAGAGTAATAGAAGGCAGATTTCAGACTACCTAACAGATCAAAACGAAAATTTCTGTTCCGACACTGACAATGTTGAGTGTTTATGGAAAAAGTTCAAGGCAATCGTAAAATGCGTTTTAGACAGGTACGTGCCGAGTAAAACTGTGAGGGATGGGAAAAACCCACCGTGGTACAACAACAAAGTTAGGAAACTACTGCGAAAGCAAAGAGAGCTCCACTCCAAGTTTAAACGCAGCCAAAACCTGTCAGACAAACAGAAGCTAAACGATGTCAAAGTTAGCGTAAGGAGGGCTATGCGTGAAGCCTTCATTGAATTCGAAAGTAAAATTCTATGTACCGACTTGACAGAAAATCCTAGGAAGTTCTGGTCTTACGTTAAATCAGTAAGTGGCTCGAAACAGCATATCCAGACACTACGGGATGATGATGGCATTGAAACAGAGGATGACACGCGTAAAGCTGAAATACTAAACACCTTTTTCCAAAGCTGTTTCACAGAGGAAGACCGCACTGCAGTTCCTTCTCTAAATCCTCGCACAAACGAAAAAATGGCTGACATCGAAATAAGTGTCCAAGGAATAGAAAAGCAACTGGAATCACTCAATAGAGGAAAGTCCACTGGACCTGACGGGATACCAATTCGATTCTACACAGAGTACGCGAAAGAACTTGCCCCCCTTCTAACAGCCGTGTACCGCAAGTCTCTAGAGGAACGGAGGGTTCCAAATGACTGGAAAAGAGCACAGATAGTCCCAGTCTTCAAGAAGGGTCGTCGAGCAGATGCGCAAAACTATAGACCTATATCTCTTACGTCGATCTCTTGTAGAATTTTAGAACATGTTTTTTGCTCGCGTATCATGTCATTTCTGGAAACCCAGAATCTACTATGTAGGAATCAACATGGATTCCGGAAACAGCGATCGTGTGAGACCCAACTCGCCTTATTTGTTCATGAGACCCAGAAAATATTAGATACAGGCTCCCAGGTAGATGCTATTTTTCTTGACTTCCGGAAGGCGTTCGATACAGTTCCGCACTGTCGCCTGATAAACAAAGTAAGAGCCTACGGAATATCAGACCAGCTGTGTGGCTGGATTGAAGAGTTTTTAGCAAACAGAACACAGCATGTTGTTATCAATGGAGAGACGTCTACAGACGTTAAAGTAACCTCTGGCGTGCCACAGGGGAGTGTTATGGGACCATTGCTTTTCACAATATATATAAATGACTTAGTAGATAGTGTCGGAAGTTCCATGCGGCTTTTCGCGGATGATGCTGTAGTATACAGAGAAGTTGCTGCATTAGAAAATTGTAGCGAAATACAGGAAGATCTGCAGCGGATAGGCACTTGGTGCAGGGAGTGGCAACTGACCCTTAACATAGACAAATGTAATGTATTGCGAATACATAGAAAGAAGGATCCTTTATTGTATGATTATACGATAGCGGAACAAACACTGGTAGCAGTTACTTCTGTAAAATATCTGGGAGTATGCGTACGGAACGATTTGAAGTGGAATGATCATATAAAGCTAATTGTTGGTAAGGCGGGTACCAGGTTGAGATTCATTGGGAGAGTGCTTAGAAAATGCAGTCCATCAACAAAGGAGGTGGCTTACAAAACACTCGTTCGACCTATACTTGAGTATTGCTCATCAGTGTGGGATCCGTACCAGGTCGGGTTGACGGAGGAGATAGAGAAGATCCAAAGAAGAGCGGCGCGTTTCGTCACTGGGTTATTTTGTAACCGTGATAGCGTTACGGAGATGTTTAATAAACTCAAGTGGCAGACTCTGCAAGAGAGGCGCTCTGCATCGCGGTGTAGCTTGCTCGCCAGGTTTCGAGAGGGTGCGTTTCTGGATGAGGTATCGAATATATTGCTTCCCCCTACTTATACCTCCCGAGGAGATCACGAATGTAAAATTAGAGAGATTAGAGCGCGCACGGAGGCTTTCAGACAGTCGTTCTTCCCGCGAACCATACGCGACTGGAACAGGAAAGGGAGGTAATGACAGTGGCACGTAAAGTGCCCTCCGCCACACACCGTTGGGTGGCTTGCGGAGTATCAATGTAGATGTAGATGTAGATGAAAACCTAAATCAGGATGGCCGGAGACGGGATTGAACCGTCGTCCTCCCGAATGCAAGTCCAGTGTGCTAACCACTGCGCCACCTCGCTCGGTTTACCTCAGCGGAGACACACTATTCAGTCCGCCAAAACCCAGCGGGCGACTGCTGTCGGCGTCAGCTGCAAACTTGTCATTCCGTTACCAACCTTGACAAGCCGTGGGCCGGTATCAATATGTAATACCACAGATGAAACGCGATCTTTGCACCAGTGGGAGAAATTTTCTCGTCGTGTGAGTAAATAATGATGCGTTGAAACTAGCAACTGAAAATTATTTTAAGCTCTGTAGTTTGTATAGATGTTGCTCCTTAAAATTATGTACCAATAGCAAGTTAAACGACAGAAGACTGCGATGTATGATTCTGATGCTTTCACAAGTTATCCTCGAATAAATTATTCAAACTTTATGTTGATATTGTCTTCAAATAATATTTAATGAACGTTTCCTGTTATCTTCATGTGTGCAGTTACTTGTAATGGCTCTTCCAAGAACTTTGAAAATGTTAAGACTAGAGTTTCAACAAAACAGAGAATTTTATGTTCTGCCGCTTACGCTCGCACAGAAATTCTCAGAACAGGATTGTACACTAACTATTACTTGCTAGATAACTAAATTGTCCTGCTTAGTGTACGTCGCGCCTGAGACAATACTGTTTTACAAGGGATAAAAAACAAGAATTTAGACTAGAAGTGGATCAAAGACGATCATCCTGACGTGACAAAGAAAGTTTAAAAGAGATGGTGGGAATTTACACTTGGAAGCTCCCCAGCTCTTGGCTGTGTCTGTGTGTGTGTGTGTGTGTGTGTGTGTGTAGCCAAAGGCACACGAGACACCATTTAGGAGGACAAGGGAGCGCAAGTCAGGTGCTAATTAGAGGAGGACCTAATCGGCTCAGCGACGGTACACTGTGCGTGATTAATTAACTGCGGGCCTGTCGGGCGGGCTCAGACTGACGCCTACGCCGAAGTGTGGCTCCGGGAAACGACAACGACAACTGGCGCAGGCGCCCGGGTGCATTGCAGAAACTGCTGCCAGTCACTTCTCCAAGTTATAACGGGCCGGGACACCCAGTGGTAACTGAGAGGAGAGGACGAGTGTCTTACGTCAAGTACCAAGTGCAGTTGGCACGAGGCAATTATAACGCTAGAGACTTCTACCTACTGCAAACTTTGCAAAGTCCTCTTACTTCTCTGCCGATAGACGTCAAACCGACGCCGAAAATGTTGCAATATTAAACTTTTTTTTACTGCAGCTTTCAAAGATGTAGTTGTAATATATACTGACGAAAAAAAAATCTCAGCACCAAAAATCTACATCTACATACATACTCAGCTAGCCACCAAGCGGTGTGTAGCGGAGGGCACAATTCGCGCCAAAGTCATATTACCCCCCCCCCTCCCCCGCCACATCCCTCCCCCCCCCCCCCCCTCTGTTCCACTCGCGAATCGTGCGGGGGAAAAACGACTAATGTAGAGCGATGAAATTTCGGGAATACATTTGTCTGCGTAACACATTTAAATGATTAACATTGCGAAGTCACAGGTGAATGTAAACGCGAGATAAGCCGTTGTAAATGTGAAACGATCTTTCTTTAATAACTGGGTAACCACGAGAGTGTTGAACGTTGAATACAAGCACATATGCATTGTGTCGTACAGTTGCCGGATGTCAGTTCGTGGGATGGAGTTCCATGCCTCAGGGGAGGTTAATGCTGTTCGTGGATGATGCTGGAGTTGTCCTGTGATGCCCCATATGTGTTCGACTGGAGACTGATCTGGTGATCGAGCAGGCCAAGGCAACATGCCGACACTCTGTAACGGATATTGGATTACAACAGCGTTTGCAATGTTGCGGTTAAGGTGCGTGCGACAACCACCAGAGTGTTCCTGCTGTCGTACGAAATAGCACCCCCAAACCATAACTCCAGGTTTAGGTCCAATTTGTCTAGCACACAGACGGGTTGGTTGCAGGCCCTCAACTGGCCTCTTTATAACGAATACACTGGCACCGAATCAGAACCAATTGTCATCAGAAAACATAACATACCTACACCGTGCCCTCCAGTGACACCACTGAAGTCGCAAATGGTGGTGATTTGGGTTCAGTGGAATACGCGCTACAGTGCGTCTGCCCTCGGATCTGTCTTTGAAATAACCGATTTGTAACAGTTTTTTGTGTTTCTGTGGTGCCAACTGCCGCGCAAATTGCTGCTGCAGATGCAGTACGATGCGCCAGAGCCATACACCAATACGATGGTCTTCCTTGTCGGTAGTGCCACCAGGCCATCCGGAGCACGGTCTGCTTGCGACTGTACATTCTAGTGGCAACAGCAGTCATGTACAGTGGCTACATTCCTGCCAAGTCGCAGAAGGAACATCCACCTATTACGCGATCTTGTTCACACTCGGTGAGGCGCTGATAATGGCGTCTTTGTCGTCTAAAAGGCATTCTTGACTAACATCAGATCACCACGTCCAGTCTTAGAGGCAACTAGTGCTCACGACCGTTAGAGCCTGTATTTAAAGGAAAACTGATTTGAATGCTCATCCTGGCACTACTAACGTCACTGTTGCGCGACCAGAGCGAAATCTGTATGGACATCCTCTTTAAGATGTATAAACACGCCTATCAACTTTCGTTTATGTCGCACAACTCCTTCCTGGTGTTGCGATTATTTTCCGTCGGTGTAACAATTTTTGATAGTGCGGACTACACTACTTGAACTCCTGACGCTATCAGGGATTAAATACAGGGAGTAAAAGGTTATCTACAACTTCTACGAAAATCAGAGTGCAGTTATAAGAGTGAAAGGTCGTGAAAGGGGAACAAGGTATAAGGTATATGGTAACATGGAGTGATCTGTTGGTAGACTATTGATGTTAATATGTATTTCTCGTCAAAAATAGACAAAGATGGGACGTGACTACATTTAACTTCTAAACCCTATTGTCTTTTTTATCACAGCCATTGATGAAAGCGTGGTACCACGCAGTGTAATGGCCACATTGTGGAAAAGTAAAGTAGGAGGAATTTCTCTAAAAATGACTTGAGGCACTTGAAGTAATAGATTGAATTTAAACCTTTGGATGTATCACAGTTACTTTTTACACGGTGGACATTTTAATGCTGTTAACTACTACTGTCGCTTACAAAATGCGGACTTGACCACAACGTAGCACGCAAAGCAATCAGGAAGGGGGTACCTCTGTGGGAGCATGGACAAGTATTTTATAAGCTTGTGTATGATCTAACTCGCTGCAACAGAGATAAGCACTCCTGAGGGCAAAGATCGAGAGAGAATCTTGATATTATTCATGTACAGAAATTTGCGGTACTGATTAACTGAAAACTTCGTTGACTGATTGTGGCGGGACAAGAGCATGGCGAAAGGAAAAAAAAGGGAACTAATTACAGTCATAGAAACAAGAGAATTAACACACTGTTCGTTCTAAGACGGCGGTGAGAATAATTTAGCTTACATGTGACAAACTCCTCTCGAACAGGCGATGAAGGCCCAACGGCACCGACCGGCCGCCGTGTCATCCTCAGCCCATAGTCGTCACTGGATGCGGACATGTAGGAGCATGTCAGCATACCACTCTCCCGACCGTACGTCAGTTTCCGAGACCGGAGCCGCTACTTCTCAATCAAGTAGCTCCTCAGTTTGCCTCACAAGAGCTGAGTGCACCCCGCATGCCAACAGCGCTCGGCAGACTGGATGGTCACCCATCCAAGAGCTAGCACTTAACTTCGGTGATCTGACGGGAACCGGTGTTACGACTGCGGCAAGGCCGTGGGCTTACATGTGACGAGGACTTCAGCAATTCAGAACGAGTTTGGTGCAAACAACTGGCAGTATTAACCAACTCTGATGAGATGTGGTGCGACAGACGAATATTGAAAATTAGGTGGTCTGGTAAGGTAAGGTATGAGGACGTTCTGCGCAGAATCGGAGAGAAGAGGTATATATGCAAAACACTGACAAGAAGAAGGGATAGGGTGATAGGACATCTGTTAAGGCATGAGGGAATAACTTCCATGGTACTAGAGGGAGTTTCTGAGGGTGAAATCTGTAGAGGAAGACAGAAGTGAGAAGATATCTAGCTAATAATTAAGGATGTAGGTTGCGAGTGTACTCTGAGATGTTAAGACGGGAGAGGAAATCGTGAAAGAAAATAGAAAAAAAAAGAGACCGACACTGATCACGAACTGCCTAATGAATGCCACCAACCAGCTGCACTGCATCTCACCACCATTGATTCCTGGTACAGCTGCACACCGTGTCCCCACGAGACACCACCACCTCCGACCCATACACCCTGTAGGTCGCCCGTCTTCAACTGCCTCGTTCGCCGCCACTACATCCCCGGAGAGGATACAATTTTGGCGCACATTCCGGCCAATCACAACTCTAACACAATAACCGAATCGGCCCGCCTCAGAACACGCCTTGTAGTTTACTTGTTCTCCCATTTTAAGGGACAGAATTTCTCGAAAAATCTCGAAACTTCTACCACATACTGCAAGCTATCAATGGAAAGACAAGCCCACGAATTCGGCGGGAAAGATCGTTCCACAAACGTGCTCCATATCACATGCGTCACGACGGAAAATACTGGTGTCCTCTGCGACGATCTCTCTTTGTTCTTGAACCCCCGTCCCCCTCTTGTTCTGTGTATTCGAATGGTTCAGCCCTCTTTTTCTAAGCTTGGACGGAGCATAAAATTCGACGTAGGCCACAGACAAACTAACAGAATGTATTTCATGCAAGACAGGTAGTGTCCATGAAATTAATCAACACTGCAGATCAATTCTTATAGACATTGGCTTCAGTACAAAGTGATAAAGACGGCATACGAAAATGATAAAATATCATATGTAGCTGATAGGCTATACTCTGGTGGAAGACGTATTCAAACAAATGGACGTCTTTCAAAGGAAGTAAGGGCTGTACTTCTCCCTGGTGTTATTCAATTTGTACACTGAGCTAGCAGTGCAGTAATCCAAGGAGAATATGGGAAAGGGAATTTAAGTTCACTGAGATAAAATAAAAAAAACGAAACTGAGCTTTGTTTGTGACATTGTAATTATGTCAAACACAGCAAAGGACTGGAAGACTTTGTTTAAAGGAAATTCTAGCGTCTTGAAAATAGATTGCACAACGAGTGTCAAGAAACGTATAAGTAATGGAATGTAGTCACATTAAATAAATCAATGCTGATATTGGACCAGGGAATGACACATCGGTGTTTCACTGTTTGGGCAGGAAAATAACCGACAATGGCTGAAGTGGAGAGGACATAAAAAGCACGCTAGAAGTAGCAAGAAAAGAATTTCTTAAAAACAGAAATCAGTTAACAGGATAAGAAATATAAACATAAGAAAATGTTCGCAAAAGGCATTTGCAATGAGAGTATGCTTTGCACAGGTTCTAGTATGATTAAAGAGAAAACAAGTAAGTTAAAAATATTTCAATTTCTTTCTGATAATTATGTATATATTGTGTTTCATACTAGAATGTCGTGTTCCCAGTTTAGCACAGCTTTGCCACAGGAAACACGGAAGCGGTCAAAGACGTCCGTCTTCTGGTCGGCTCCTGATCGTTGTCAGAAGGAGGCTAGTTTTTGATTACGCAAAGGTTTCTATTATTTGGAAAAGAACAATCCGGATTTCTTTACGTAATCAGTATGAATTTTATAGTTACCTAAGGGACCTTTAACAATGAACAATAAAAAAATTGCATTTCCAAATGAAATCATTAATAAATGAGGCAGCTATGAGTTGTATAGACCAGGATGCCGCAGTATTCTCTGCAGTAGTAAAGGCTGTTTGACATTTATAGCCGGCCGAAGTGGCCGTGCGGTTAAAGGCGCTGCAGTCTGGAACCGCAAGACCGCTACGGTCGCAGGTTCGAATCCTGCCTCGGGCATGGATGTTTGTGATGTCCTTAGGTTAGTTAGGTTTAACTAGTTCTAAGTTCTAGGGGACTAATGACCTCAGCAGTTGAGTCCCATAGTGCTCAGAGCCATTTTTTTGACATTTATAAAAATAATATGGCATGGAGGTAAAAAAGTATAAAGGAAAAGAACAGAATAAGAAATCTGGTAAACACTGAATATATTCAAACAATTCTCACTAGCAAATTAGGGCTTATTTATAAACAATATAACTTACATAAGTACTTTTCTAACTGTATGGTACGATCAGATTTCAGCCTGCCCTGTGCTGTCTCCTTGGTTTACGTTTTTGTCACAAATTACAGTCATTACTTTTCTCCTTCGTTAAAGACAATTCTTGCACTGTTAAACACCTTCATAACAATAACTTGTCGGTTTACAGTATCGAACATAAATTGGCTAACGCAACCGCGCCACACGCGGCCCGCGCCTGCGTAATACTTCTAATGCTGCTTTCTGGCTGTTGATGGCTGCCGCGCTCACACACACATACCGACGCTCGTTACAAAACTGTGTCACCTGCATAACGCGCTGGCCAGCCTTCGTCCGCCGTTTGCCGTGAGGCTGGCACATTGCGCACTGAAACACACTAAATCACAATTTCGCACCGTATTTCGTAATAATAACCCCTTGTCCTCTACATAATATACAAGAGACTGGTAAGTGACATTTAGGATCTGTTGAACAAAGATGAATTTGGCTTTAGTGAAGGTCAAAAACACCATAGAGGTATTTCAGATGTTATACTTTAAGTGCAAGAAGGTTCAAGAAAAACCGAGACATCAAGACACTTTCATAAGACGTATCGACCTAGGAAAAGCGCTCGAAAGTGTAAAATGATGCAGTATGTTTGAAATTCGCAGAGCTATAGGCATTCATTATGGGGAAAGACGGCTAGTACCAAATGTGTACAAGAACCAAGAGGAAGCATTTAGAACAAAGGACCCAAGAGAGAAGCGCTCCGATTAGAAAGAGCGTAAGGCAATAATGCGTTTTTGTTCCTGTACCGTTCAAGCTGTATGCTAAATATGCAATGAAGGAAACAAAAATTGAGGTTCTGGAGTGGGACAGTGGTAAGATTCGCTGATGACAGTGCTGCCTCTGAATGAAACTGAGGAAAACTTGCGATATATAGTCAATGTTATGATCAGTAGACTGAGCACAGGATGTGGAGTGACAGTAAAGGAAAGAAAAGCAAAGTGGTAAAGAGCAGCAGAAGCGGGATTAGCGACAAATCTATCGTCAAAATTGGGGAGAATGCAGAGGCAGGGTGAAAGAATTCTAATACAATATCAAAGTAATGAAAACAAAATAGTGCATGACGAACAAAGAAAGCACGGTATAAAATGCGTTGTTACATAAGCAGCGGGAGGTTCCCTCGCGAAAAGAAGTCTCTTGGTATCAATCAGTGGAATAAACGTGAGACAAAAGCTGAAAATGTACGTTTGGTGCATACCGTTGCATGGAGGTGAGACATGGAGTGTGGTGAAACTGGAACAAAAGGCAATCAAAGCAGATAAAAATTAATTTGATGCCTTCCAGGGAGATAATCTCAACTTTCCAAATTAACAATGTAGGTAAAGACCAAGTGACTTGAATTCAAGGAAATAGTATCGAAAGCAATTGAGAGATTTATACCAAATAAATTAACGAACAACGGACCTTATACCGCTTGGTACACAAAATGGGTCAAAACACTGTTGCAGAAACTACGAAAAAGGCATGCCAAATTTAAACGAACACAAAATCTCCACGATTGGCGATTTTTTACAGGTGCTCGTAATTTAGCGCGGACATCAATGCGAGATGCTTATAATAGTTTCCACAACGAAACTTTATCTCGAAACTTGGCAGAAACTCCAAAGAGATTCTCGTCGTACGTAAAATATGCTAGCGGCAAGACACAGTCAATGCCTCCTCTGCGCGACAGCAATGAGAATACTATCGACGACAGTGCTGAGAAAGCGAAGTTACTAAACATAGTCTTCACAAAAGAAGACGAAGTAAATATTCAAGAATTCGAATTAAGAACAGCTGCCAACATGGATAACTTGTAGATATCCTCGGAGTAGTGGAGCAACTTAAATCACTTGATAAAAGCAAATCTTCTGGTCCAGACTGTATACCAATTAGGTTCCTTTCAAAGTATGCCGATACAATAGCTCCATATATAACTTTTCGCTGACGAAAGATCCGTACCCAACGACTGGAAGGCTGTACTGGTCACACCAGTACTCAAGAAAGGTAGTAGGAATAATCCACTAAATTACAGGGCCATATCATTAACGTGTATATGCAGCAAGATTTTGGAACATACGAGTATATTGCGTTCGAATATAACCTCGAAGAAAATGGTCTATTGACACATAGTCAACACGGATTTAGAAAACACCGTTCTTGTGAAACACAAATAGCTCTTTACTCGCATGAAGTGTTGAGTGCTATTGACAAGGGATTTCAAATAAACTCCGTATTTATAGATTTCCAAAAGGCTTTTGACAGTGTACCACATAAGCAGCTTGTAGTGAAATCGTCTCATTTATGTGACTGGATTCGTATTTCCTGTCGGAGTGGTCACAGTTCGTAGTAATTGATCGAAAGTCATCGAGTAAAACAAAAGTGATTTCCGGCGTTTCTCTGTTCCTTATCTACATAAACGATTTAGGAGACAATGTGAGCCGTATTACGTTGTTTTCAGATGATGCTGTCATTTATCGTCTAGTAAAATTATCAGAAGATCATAAATTGCAAAACGGTTTAGAAAAAATATCTGTATGGTGCGAAAATTTGCAATTGACCCTAAATAATGCGAAGTGTGACGTCATCCATATGAATACTAAAAGCAATCCGTTAAACTTCGGTTACACGATAAATCAGTCCAATCTAAAGGCCATAAGTTCAACTAAGTACCTACGAACTATAATTACGAACAATTTAAATTAGGAAGGACACGTAGGAAAACCAAAGACTGCGTTTTATTGGCAGAAAATGTATCAGATCAACTAAAGAGACTACCTACACTACCATCGTCCGTCCTCTTTTGGAATACTGCTACCCAGTCTAGAATACTTACCAGATAGGATTAACGGAGTACATCGAGAAAGTTCGAAGAAGGGCAGCACGTTTCGTATTATTGCTAAACAGGAGAGAGAGTATCATTGAAATGTTACAGGATTTGGGGTGGACAACATTAAAACAAAGGCTTCTTTCTTTGCAGGGGGACCGTGCCACAGAATTTCACTCACCAACTTTCTTCTCTGTATGCGAAAAGATTTTGTTGACGCCGACCTACATAGGGAGAAACGATCACCATAGTAAAATCAGAGAAATCAGACTTCGCACGGAATGATAGAGGTGTTAGTTTTTTCCGCGTGCAGTTCGAGAGTGGAATAATAGCGAGTTATTGTGAACGTGGTTCGATGAACCCTCTGTGGGGAGCTAGCTGTGGTTTGCAGAGCATCCATGTGGATGTAGATGCAAAGTGTTTTAAATGTGGTTTTTCACAAAACTAAGTGCAATGATAAGAAATGAAGAAGTTCTCTTCAGAATCAGCAAGAAGAGGCAAATATGGGAAATTCCAACTAGATTAGGAGTTCTCAAACTGTGCGTCGCGATTCCCATGGGCTTTGCGGCCATGCTGTTGGGGTGTCGCGGTGGTTTCATAAAAATGATAATTTGGTTTAGTTTTCTTTCTGAGTAAAGGAACAACACCTGCCATAGTAGTGATACCTAGCGGGTCGGCAAGTAAGTGTTATTACCATGGCAGTGTGGTAGATGGCGGTTGTGCAACGTGACTCATTTGTTTTTATCCAGTAACAAACAGTTTGAATGTTAGAAGTTCTTCCAGTCCATATGTGGCATAACAGCAAACCAGTGCTTAACGGTATTAGTTAAAAACAGTCTTGGTTGCAATTTTATTTTTTTTATTTTTCAACGACACGTTTCGCCTTATTTAGGCATCTTCAGGTTATCTTTTCTAGATGGACGCGAGAGGCACCAAGATCTGCATAACGCGTTCCCGTTCACAGGAGCATAATGCTTATGCTTACTACCTGAGCCCCCATCTTACTGTTACTCGCTCCTGTGAACGGGAACGTGTTATGCAGATCTTGGTGCCTCTCGCGTCCATCTAGAAAAGATAACCTGAAGATGCCTAAATAAGGCGAAACGCGCCGTTGAAAAAAAAAAAAAAAAAAAAAAAAAAAAAAAAAAAAAAAAAAAAAAAATTTAAATTGCAAGAAAGACTGTTTTTAACCAATACAGTTTGAATGTAATTTTTGTCGAACGCCGGTCGTTTTTACATTTTATTTGTCTTCTGTGATTGGTGTTTGTCTGTTAGCACGATTAAATATTTAAATGTAAGTATGAAACGTGGTATTTCAAATGTATCACGCCCTTTTAGAGACATGAATAGACGAAAATACAGGAAATTTGGTGACAGCTGCTTGCATTTCAGTTTTGCGTGTATTACGGTTCTAAATGAGCAACAATCAAACAGAGTCATTTGCTTCAAAATCCTAGCTACTGAAAGCACGCTTGATCATAAAATGAAACAATGTTTGGAGCCAAATCACTGTAGTTTGGTAAATAAACCATTTTTCCCGTAAGTTAAAATAAAAACAATAGAAATTCTGATAAACAAGCTACGATATCTCCAAAGGCTCTTATTTCATCTTACAAAGTTTCCTACCGTTCAGGAAGGAGTTGAGTCAGCTGCTGATCAGTTGGCACGTGTGTCTTTGTTATGTAACACTATTAGTCGGCTAATGCTTGATATGGCTCACGATATCTCTGATTAGTTGACTGAAAAACTTAACAGCATTGGTGATTTCGCTATTCAGCTCAATGAATCTACAGACAACCATAATGAAGCACAATTAATTTGTTACGTGCATGACAAAAATTCGTGACGATCTTTTCTACATGAAAATATTTCTTGGATCGAAGGCAATAGAAACAAACGTTAACTGGAAAAAGTGTAGGTCTGTGTGTAAATGGAGGTCATAGTATGGCTGGCTATTACGTCAGCTTGCAAACTGTGATCGGTATAGAGTATCGGTCATTGCAGACGCACTTTCAATGCTGACCGACAACTGTAGAGCCAATTGTCGAGTTGTGATGCGCCGGTCTTCACGAATAATCGCATCCGCACGATTCAGCATGTCTAGAGCAGTGGCTGTACAGGACGCCCCGAGCGCTATTTGGACACACTGTTTTATTAACGTGATGTAGAGGCACTGGCATCAAAGACCATGAGTCATGTCTTACATGAGCTTCTTCATTCAGTGATCGATGACGTAAACTTTGTCAAGCGGCGGCCACTTAAGCCCTACGTGTTCAACAAATGTGCGTTGATATGGGGGCTGACCACATTTCCCTAATTTATAACGAGGGTCGTTCACCAAGTAATGTCCCACATTTTTTTAAAAACCCATTAATATACATAGACAAATGTCCTTGTTGGTGCTTCACATTTGATGTTTGTTCTGTGCGCCGGCGAGGTTTCGAACCGTTCTGGGAGATGGCAGAGCCGTAGTACAGAGTCAAAGTGGCGTGTGCATACGGCTAACGGCACAAGCAGCAAGCTGTGTTTGAATTCTCGTGTGCAGAAAAAGAAACCGTAGTGAACATTCATAAACGTGTGCAGTGTATGGTGATGGTGCAGTTGATAGGAGTACAGTTGGGCGATGAGTAAAGAAAGTTACAGCCTCAGGAAATGCAGAATGCAGAGTTCCGTGATCAGCCACGCTCGGGACGTTCTGTCACAGCCACTACTCCAGACATGCCGAATCGTGCGGATGCTATTATACGTGCAGACCGACGCATCACAACTCGACAATTGGCTTCACAGTTGTCGGTCAGCATTGGAAGTGCGTCTGCAAAGATCGATACTCTCGGATATTCAAAGGGGTGCTCATGATGGGTGCCACGAATGCTCACAGTGGACAACAATATTCACAGAAATGACATTTCATCTGAATTGCTCGAGCGTTCTGAGACCAACGGAGAGGATTTCCTGTTACGGATTGTTACGAGGGACGATAGGTGGGTGCACCACTTTGCGTCGGAAACAAAAAGGAGTGGCATCATCCTCATTCATCAGAAAAGAAAAAATTCAAGGCAACCCCCTCTGCCGGAAAAGTCATGGTAACAGTCTTCTGGGATTGTTATGGCGTCATTCTCGTGGATGTGATGCCAAGGGGGTCAAACATCAACTCAGAGGCATACGTGAAGACTCTGAATGAACTCAAGAACCATTTGCAACGAGAATCTAGCAGAAATCTTGCTCCAACACGATAACGGACCCACACACACAAATCTGAGAACCAGTGAACACATCGCCAAATTGGGTTTGACATCCTAGTGTCCAGACGTGGAACCTTTGGACTTCCATCCCTTTGCGCTGCTTAAAGATTCTCTACGGGGAAAACACTTTGAAGACGACGAGAGTGTCAGTGAAGTAGTGAAAACGTGGCTACGCCTACAGGTCAAGAGCTTTTACCAGCAGGAAATACATGATCTTCCACAACGCTCGCGTACGACCATAGAACGTGAGGGAGACTACGTAGAAAAATAGGACATGGACAAGACATTTTAATGTATATTGGTACCAAATTCAGACTCTTAACAATAAAAATGTTCTGAGAAAAAAATGTGTGGCATTACTTATTGAACGACCCTCGTACAGTAACTTTTGCTGGGTTCCATGTGGGAACGTATTGAAAAGGGTGTGTGAACGAGGAATTTTTTTACTCTTACATTGTTCAAGAGAAAAATTTAGGATCGAAGAAGTTCGTTAACAGTGACTTTATCTTGAAGGTAACGTATATTTGTGACGTCTATGATAAACTCGAGTTACTGAATGTATCCCTTCATGATAATGATTCCAACATTGTTGAACTGTCAGACAAAGTTTCAAATGGTTCAAATGGCTCTGAGGTCATCAGTCCCCTAGAACTTATAATTACTTAAACCCAACTAACCGAAGGACATCACACATCCATGCCCGAGGCAGTCGCGCGGTTCCGGACTGAAGCGCCTAGAACCGCTCGGTCACCACGGCCGGCGACAAAGTTGCAGCCTTCAGACAATGACTAATATTTTGGAAGAAAAAATGGATGATACAAATATAAATTACGTTTTCTGCTCTTCCCACAATTTTAGAAGACAATGCGTTTCAGGTGAGTGAATAACTGAAATCTGTGTTTGTGGATCATTTAAACTTAGTGATTACTTTCTGAAGTACTTTTCAGAACAATCTGATCACAACAACTACACTCATGCTCATAAATTAAGGATAATACTGATACTTGGTGAAACAACGCTTTGGTGGGCGGTTTGCAGGTTTAAATCACCTCGAGGTATGACCATGTGGTGCATTTGACCTGCGGTCGTCGCACGGTAGCGCTGGCAGCAGTCCACATACGCAGAGGTGTGTTGGTGAATGTCAGAGTACGGTGCAGCGAGTAAGTGTGCAGACGTTTTCAGACGTGCTAACGGTAAATGTGTGTTGAAAATGGCTCAAAGAACACATATTGATGACGTTATGAGGGGTAGAATACTAGGGCGACTGGAGGCTGGTCAAACACAGCATGTTGTAGCCCGTGTGCCACAAAGTGTGACCTCAAAATTATGGCAACGATTCCAGCAGACAGGAAACGTGTCCAGGCGCTACGGAACGGGACGTACAACACCACAAGAAGACCGATATCTCACTATCATTACCCACAGACGACCACGGAGTGCTGCAGGTAGCCTTGCTTGGGACCTTACCGCAGCCACTGGAACAGTTGTCTCCAGACACACAGTCTACAGACGACTGAACAGACATGATTTATTCGCCTGGAGACTTGCAAGGTCCATTCCACTGACCCGGTCACAGGAGAGCCCGTCAAGTCTGGTGTCAAGGACACAGTAAATGGTCATTGGAACAGTGGGCCCAGGTTATGTTCACGGATGAGTCCAGGTATAGTCTGAACAGTGATTCTCGCCGTGTTTTCATCTGGCGTCAATCAGGAACCAGATATCAACCCCTTAATGTCCTTGAAAGGGACCTGTATGGAGGTCGTGGTTTGATGGTGTGGGGTGGGATTATGATTGGTGCACGTACACCCCTGCATGTCTTTGACAGAGGGACTGTAACAGGTCAGATATTTCGGAACGTCATTTTGCACCAGTATGTCCACCTTTTCAGGGGTGCAGAGGGTCCCTCCTTCCTCCTGATGGATGATATCGCTCAGACCCACCGAGCTGCCGTCGTGGAGGAGTACCCTGAAACAGAAGATATCAGGCAGAGTGGCCTGCCTGTTCTCCAGATCTAAACACCATCGAGCACGTCTGGGATACTCTCGGTCGACGTAACGCGGCACGTCTTCAAACCCCTATGACACTTCAGGAGCTCCGAGAGGCACTGGTGCAAGAAGGCTGGTGCAAGGAGGCTGTACCCCAGCAGCTGCTCGACCACCTGATCCAGAGTATGCCAACTCGTTGTGCGGCCTGTGTACGTGTGCATGGTGATCATATCCCATATTGATGTCGGGGTACATGTGTGGGAAAGAGTGGCGTTTTATAGCATATGTGTTTCGGGACGGTTTTCTCAACTTATCACTAATACCGTGGACTTACAGATCTGTGTCGTGTGTGTTCCCTATGTGCCTATGCTATTAGCGCCAGTTTTGTGTAGTGCCGCGTTGTGTGGTACCACATTCTGCAATTATCCTTAATTTATGAGCATGAGTGTAGATTAAACATCCTTTCAGTACATAATTTCCATAAACAATTACCACTGTAGAATAAGAGCTGTTTCTTCAGACTGCATATTGAAATCTAAATTCGTTTACCCATCACTGCTTCAGTTATGGAGCCTGTTGAACTAGGATTGAGGTTTCCTGGTGCACCAGTAATTGAGTAATAGGTAAGTTCATATAAGGCCATAGCTATGTTAAGCAATATTCATATTATGTAGCAAGATTATATACATTTCGCAACATTGACCTAATCGTGGTAACAAAATTAATTAATGAGTGCCAAAAAGCAAAAACAAAAAATAACTTGATTAGTAACATATTGTGCACTGAAATATTCATTTTACCACAAAATACATCTATATTTTGATTATTATTGTTGTTCATATTCATGTTTTCCATCTTTGTCATAAAAACTTGCCATTCGACTATGCATCCTATGTGCAACTGTCTCCCATAAATCTGGAATATACGCACAGCATCCAAATTCCTTTTAATATATATGTGTATCATCATGTCTGTCATAATCTGACGTGAAAACAGAAAGGCGTGCAGTTAGTTGCAAGGGAAGAAGGTATGTACTTCAACAGGATAATGCTCTCGTCTGTCACATGCAGGAAAATAAATAAAGATCACAAAACATCATAAAGAAAATCATATGTCAGAAATGCATGCCATACCTGCAACAATACAAGGTAGTTTTCAATACGATGATGGCTGGGCAAAATGCAAAAATCACTATTCCACAAATGGTTTGATATATGACATGTGATGGAGTCCTTTGGTCCTTTTAGTACGTATTACCTCCATTTCTACTGCATTGTCACGAGCTATTCGTTGATTTATGACTGTCGTTTCGGTGAGAGACGGAATGTTCTCTATTGCGCCTGACGGTCGGCTCACTATCATGTCTTGCTGAAAAGTATTGCTTCTGGGAAAGACGGAAGACGCCACAAATTGTTAGTTTCATCACAAGTTTCAGTTCGTGGGTTTGAGTGTGAACGCGTGAAGTCATTGGGTCATCATTACTATTTAATTTGCGTTCGATAACTGCCATTTGTTGTCACACGTTGTTTGTATCTTTCTTCTGCTGTTGTTTGACTTTAATCTGACTTTCTTTAAATTTATTTAGTGCCTGATATACTGTTGTGTCTGAAAATATTATAGGATATGTAACAGCAGAATGATTGAGGATTTTGTAGACAAATTAGCCAGCTTCGTTGTCAAATCTATATTCTTTGTTAGCGTACAAAGTTGTTCTCTTCTTCGACAGAGTTCAGTTTAATGCGTCTATTTGTTGACTAATTTTTTCAACAGTGATATTAAGGGGGTCGTGATGTTCTGTGAGTTGTGAGAGTACTATGCACGTTATAGTGGTATCTACTATTGCGAGTAGCTCTTCTTTGTCGTCCTGTTATTTAGGTTTTGGATTATTTTGTTCAGTTTAAACCCTGGGTAGCCTGGCATCTAGCCTTGTAATAATAGGCTGTAAATCATCTTGTCGGATTTCGACAGAAAACTTTTGCTGCTTTTCCTCAAGTTTCCAGATGTGTGATGCGAGTTCATTATTCGTACTTTTGATATATTCTTTTGTTTCTTCTTATGATGATGTGTGTTGTTGCAGAGTTTTATCCACCTTTAGTAGCAACTGTAACAAAGTTATGTTATTACCGTCCGCATTCCTGTCTGCTTGATTTGCAACGACTGAGTGCGAAATGTCAATTATTGAAGTTGGCTCGTATACTGTTTGATTAAAAGAAACTGAAGCAAGACCCGAACGGGCGGTCTCGGTAAGTGGTTGTTGCGCAATTTCGCATAGCTGAGGTGATTTTTCACCAGCCGATTCGTCTTTTGAAATTTTTTTTTCACTGTTGGATATCTATTCTGTTGCGTTTCCTAATAAAGAACTCAAGTGTGTTGGAAAGTTATTTGCATTCTTTGAGATCTCAAGTAAATTGTTTATTTATATCGACTGTTGTGCTTGTTCTGTTTCTTTAATAACTGAGTCATTGCTTTATGACGTGGTTTGCGATCTAATAGTACTACGAAATGTTGAGTTGCTAGACATAATATTGAAATGAAAAAAAAAATAAAACCTTAACTAACAACAAAATTTCTATTTGTAGTTAAATAACCGAAGGCAATAAATTCTTTTACGCAACAGAAACATATGGGAAAGATCTAAGTAACACTAAATGTTTCACACGGTATGTACTATAGACTGCCTACGCAACAAAGGCCTTCACACTCAATGTTTTTGCAAAAAGAAAAATAAATTTCAAACAAAATCACACCAAACAATGACAATGAAATTACAATAGCTGAAAGAGAAAACAAAAATGTTAACACATGTAAACGCAGCCCTGATTTGCTTTCGAGGACCTGTATTTGCAGTCCAACAACGTTATCATAGGAAGACCACAGGACTACTCTAGTTGAAAAGGGTCGTCGTATGTAAGCTTTCTATAAAAATTGTCTGTGAGAGAAAACAATGTATTGGTTTCAAAAGCCCTCTTCTCATGTAACGTGCACTTTAGGTATCGTATGCAACTTCTGAGCAAACTGGCTGGTAGTGCTTGGTCTTGTACAGCGCCTTTGAACAGTGTTGTGAAATAAAATGCAGAACTTGAAATAAACAAAATGAATCAAATTAAATGGTTGGTTGATTTGGGGGAGGGGACCAAACAGCAACGTTATTAGTCCCATCAGATGAGCAAAGTACAGAAGGAAGGAGGCCATGCCCTTTCAGAGAACTATTGCGGCACTGGTCTGAAGAGATTTAGGGAAAACATGGAAAACCCAAATGGGGATGGCTGGGCGTCTGTCTGAAGTGTCTTCCTCCCGAATGTGAGTTCAGTGTGCTAAACACTGCGCCACCTCGCTCGATACAATTAAATGCCATAGGTAACTGTGTGCTCAGTGTCACTTGTATAACTAAAACTCAGTATCGAAGTACATTATGAACGTTGCGCGATGTGAACTGCAAAGTTCGACTTGGAATATCTACAAAAATAAATTATTACTATTCTCGGAAGAAAATAACTGTGAAGTTAGGAACAATGTTCATGACAACTGACGATCTCCACTACACACTGTTTGATCAAGAGTGCAAGTTGAGATCTAAATAAAAGTGACTTACCTCTTGCTGAGCATTCTGTTTTTGTGTCTGCAGTACTGGCCTTCTCGAAGCAAATGCAGATAAGCAGATGCAGTAGTTAAAGGGAAATAAACTACTCGCTACTAATTTCCTTCTTTTTGCTTATCAGAATAAATCTGCGACTTCGTGTGGCGTAAGGTGCAATGTACACACGACAAAATATTCAAAAGTTTATTATGAATCATAGAGGTGGATTTTATTTGAAAGGAAATAGTTCTTGAGAAACCAAACTCGGATTATTGACAAAAAGACTGCACGACAGAAGGAGACTAACAATTACAAAATTCTTTCATTACAAAATTTACAAACATTTTAACCGGTGGAGTTACTTGTGATCAAGATCACTCGCTACCGGGCTACGTCATCGAGAAGCGTTTACGGCGGTGCGTCCACTGGGTGTCGGGTTCAAACGTCGTGCGCTCACGGCAGGCGCGCTGCACTGTGCCCGATTACGGTCAGTAATGAAGGGCTTTGATCACATTTGGCTGCCTTCATCCTTTACACCTGTACCAGCCTTCAGCAGAGAACCTCTTGCCCACTCAGTTCCTTGTTACTGCAAAGCAATTTCCAAATACTAAAAAAAAAAAAAAAAAATAGTCTTATAAAAGCCTTTAAATTTTTGAAAAGGAATGAAATTTTAAAGGTCGCATTAGCTGTACAGGAGTTGCTTTATTAGGGAACACACCATTAAAAGTGCATCTTTTGGTGGTAATCTGTACTGAATATAATTTTTTTCTTATGAAATGCTGTCAATAAATAGTATATAATAGCAAGAAACAGGAGCAGGTTTTTACTTACAACTTTTCACTTCATAAGGTTGGAGGAAGTGTACGATATACAACATCCAAGTTGTAAACCGATTAATTGCGTTACTTCTTAAAAGGCTGAACATCGAATGAGTAAACTCGGACGTAAGGTGCGTGGAAAGTGTGAAATCGCATGCTCCAGCAAAACGCCTAGGGAGCGAGAGCGAAACACTGAAATTCAGACATGTAGGTCGAAAACAGTGGTTATGGACACCGCGTAGTGAAAGACGTCATTCACCAAGGATGTGTCATAATTACAGTAGACCAGTCCTGGCCAAACCTTGTGTTGCCAGAGCGTGCCCCATTGAGCGTAGGTGGAAGAACATGGGGCCCAATCAAGACATCACCAACAATGCCTGCCCAAACGTTCACAGAAAATCTGTGTTGATGACGTGATTCGCACAACTGCGTGCGGATTGTCGTCAGCCCACACATGTTGATTGTGAAAATTTACAATTTGATCACGTTGGAATGAAGCCTCATCCGTAAAGAGAACATTTGCACTGAAATGAGGATTGACACATTGTTGGATGAACCATTCGCAGAAGTGTACCCGTGGAGGCCAATCAGCTGCTGATAGTGCCTGCACACGCCGTACATGGTACGGAAACAACTGGTTCTCCCGTAGCACTCTCCATACAGTGACGTGGTCAACGTTACCTTGTACAGCAGCAACTTCTCTGACGCTGACATTAGGGTTATCGTCAACTGCACGAAGAATTGCCTCGTCCATTGCAGCTGTCCTCGTCGTTCTAGGTCTTCCCCAGTCGCGAGTCATTGGCTGGAATGTTCCGTGCTCCCTAAGACGCCGACCAATTGCTTCGAACGTCTTCCTGTCGGGACACCTTCGTTCTGCAAATCTGTCTCGACACAAACGTACCGCGCCACGGCTATTGCCCCGTACTAATCCATACATCAAATGAGCATCTGCCAACTCCGCATTTGTAAACATTGCACTGACTGCAAAACCACGTTCGTGATGAACACTAACCTGTTGATGCTACGTTCTGATGTGCTTGATGCTAGTACTGTAGAGCAATGAGTCGCATGTCAACACAAGCACCGAAGTCAACATTACCTTCCGTCAATTGGGCCAACTGGCGGTGAATCGAGGAAGTACAGTACATACTGACGAAACTAAAATGAGCTCTAACATGGAAATTAAGCGTTTCCGGACACATGTCCACATAACATCTTTTCTTTATTTGTGTGCGAGGAATGTTTCCTGAAAGTTTGGCCGTACCTTTTTGTAACACCCTGTATACATGAGACAGTGCAAATACGACGAGCAGAACTATAAAAAGCTTTACATGTAGGAGTTCAACATTACGTTGTGATGTTTTGTACACATTTAGATTTTAGAATGTGGCATATGTCTGGAACATGGTTCGTGACACAGTCCTACACATAGAATTACGCAGGTTAAAAGCTGTCGAACACAAATGTTTGCGGGACTTTCTTTCGTAAAAGAAAGAAGAGACGTTCATATGCGTTGTTGAAATAAACACTTAAATAACTTTAATTTGTCTGCGCAGTCGAGGATACTGACCTTGGGGAACATTTTTACAAAAGCCTTATAAATTCTGCGACTGAACCAACAGACAGCTGAGCTGGGTGCTACCCCGTTCTTGTATTAGCTTAAGTTCGAAGTAATGAGGTACGTTAACAGCTACAGTCGAGAACGGTCTGCCAAATCCGTCTTCAGTCATGCATTGTCTTGGAACATCTTTGAGTGGTCGTAATGATACGTTTCAGTTATTGGAACGTAGTCAATCATGTCTCGTCCACAAAGGAGTGCCTTGGGTTACAGGAAATGTTCCATGACATGAAACTGAGGCTGAGTTTTCCAAAGGAATACTTTCTTTAATACCATCAGTCTTATCAGCCGTATCTGTTACCAAATAATTCTCCCCTTGCAAATCCATTAATTGGTGATGTCGACCATGAAAGGTTGTTCGATCACTGTACTAACAGTTAACTCACTTTCTTCCCTAATGGCTGCCTTCCATTCGGCCAACATTCGCTCTCGTTCGTCAGTAGACAAGTGTGGCTGGTAACCCAGAGACACTCCAATATCTGTTTTTCCAGCTCATAATAGTACGATGGCATATTAATTAAAATCTCTGGGCTAGCAGGACAGAGCGGATGAGTTTGTATTTGTGGAAAGAGGCCATAATAAGATACTGTCAGTTGCACTCAACATATAAACTTAGTTTGTTAAAACACCCAGTCACACAAGCAGGTATCAAAACTCTCAAGGTTTTAACGGAAGGCCTCATTTGATTTAATTTAGAACGGCTGAAGCCCACATCGAAAATCCAAAGCACATGGCCTAAGCAAGGAATTGAGGTACAGGAGTTCTTCTGGAGGTTTCACTTCGTTAGAAAAAAAATGATCAATATAAATAGGCTGAAAGCCAAAGCTTAACTTTTTTCCATACAACTCGGCTGAAGGCCACATATAATCCAGAGCAGTGTTACGGCTTAAGGCCGACGCAAAGGTTTTCAACGTTTAATATAAGTAGGTTGAAAACTCGGCTGAAGGCCGCTTATCAACAAAACAATTTAACGGCTTAAGGTCTAGGAAGAAGAGCTTTCAATTTGAAAAGGCTGAAGGTGTTATCTTAAAATATTTCGTGTAGAACTCGGCTGAAGGCCTCATACTAAAGAATAACCATCTTATGACTTAAGGGCACGACAAATATTTTTAATTTTTAATTTAAGACAGATTAAAACTCGGCTGAAGACCACACACCTTGCAGAAAACAATTTTACCACTTAAGGCCTAAAAGGGAAGAGCTTCTAAATTTCAACTAAAATAGGCTAGAGGCTTCATCCTAAAAAGCTTCACATAAAACTCGGCTGAAGGCCACATACGAAACCCAAAAATCTCATGGCTTAAAGCCCAAACAAAGAAATTTCAAATTTTTAATTTAAGCTGGAAACCTCGGCGGAAGGCCACATACAAACTAGAAACAATTCTTTTTTTTTACGGCTTAAGCCCTGAGAAGAAAAGCCTAGCAGTTTTAATGAGCTAAAACTGGTTGAAGGCCAAACAGAGTACTTAAGACTAGAAAGGGAATCACTATGTAAAACACAAAAAGGGGCACTCAGAAAGTTCCAAGGGTCGACCTGGGAAGGTAACACTAGCGCACATTTAGGTGAGACAGGCAGCCAGACAACCTCTTAATCTGAAGGCAACCCAACAGAAAACCAGCCGACGAACCAACCAACAAGATCAGTTATGCTCCACCCAACCAGCAAACGACTACAAGATGCCGATAGCACAACGTACTGGATGCTGGTGCCCAGTCCAGCCAAGTCAGAACAAACGCCCCAAACTACCAACAACACCTCAGCTGTTTAATTACACGCCGTGCTGGACAGCAACACGACGAGGAAAATACACTGCCGAATTCTACGTCAACGCCCAGGGCCGGTAATTGGAACGTCAACGGCCACAAGGCAGAAGATTCTGCTGGTACACTTAATTAATGAAGGAATGAATTAAATTAAGTTAAACACCACACAGGAAGACGGTTGCAATTATAGCCGACTTCAATTCAGACACGTTGTTGCTCGTGGGAGTCTCCCAGAAAGCGACAACCAGCATCAAACGAAGAGATGTGAGCATTTGAGGCTTGATAGTAGGTTAAGTGAGCACTCAACTTTAGTGTCCAGGATCGGTGGGCGACGAACTTCGTAACGCTCACAAGAAGCGCCTCACAACTCCAACCGCTCGTGCACGCCGCCAGCGGCTCCGGCCTGACTACCGCGACGGAGACTTCCCCTCGCTGCTCTGACCCAACCGACCGACTGCCAGACACCGCTCAGCCGGAAAATATACCGGCCACACCAAAGATAGTACAGCAGTACTAGTATCGATATGCTCTGTTGCTGTCACTCACGGGGAGAAGACAGCAAAGTTATGGCGGTAACTGAAGAAGAAATAAGACACCACTGGACTGCAACCAATGATAAAAAAAAAAAAACAAGGCATGATGCGAGCCAGCCACCGCTCATTAATCACATTACATGGCCTTTAAACGATGCGTAAAATAAGGCAATTCTGGTCCGACACTAAACGATGACGTTTTTTCACTTTTCCTTTTTTTAGACAAATACTAGATGCCATGGTATTCCAAATGCAGAACGTAAATCTGATTTGATGTAAGCAGAGTCTGATTGATGCAAGTAGTGTCAGCAAACTGCTTGTGTGTTATAAGACGACAGATTGGTAGGCACTGTGTCTCAGCGTGTTCGGTCAGAGGGTTAGCTGCCCTCTGTAACAAAAATTTGAGTGAACGGATCAAGTAGGCGAAAATGGGACAGCAAACGAACACTTGGTAACCGAGAAGAACTGATAAGGAAAAGCTTTTTGAAGACTACCAATAAAACTCGGTTAAGACATCGATGAAGGAGCTATGATAGTTTAAGGTGGTCATCCGGTGATAGGTTCTTGAAACCAGCTATTGAGAGTCCATCTTCTATGGAATCCATTAGACTGCGCTGTTGTGAGAGTCGCACAGTAAAAGAGGTCATGAGGGGTACTAATACGAACTGAATGCTAGTCAAGCAAGTGCTCACTTCTCGCTGTCACCATTACCTGCGAGGCGGGTTTGACTATCGTCTGGAAATCTCTTGCATTCATGGAATATTTCCTCTTATCCTTCGCGCATACTGGCTCCTTTCTTTGGCGATGTGTGCTGCTTGCATCTGATATGTGTAGATACCTTTAATGGGTGTGCGTGTAGTCCCACGTCATGTTTGCTTATATGTGATGAGACAAGGGAGACGATGAAACCTGGTGCCAGCATAGACTATTCCTCTTCAATAACATCAAGGTGGTCGCCGAGTATAATGTCTCCATCTGACGGACATATCACCATCACACACCCCACTTTGTGAGCCACTGCGGAGAGTTTTGGAATTTAATCCATGAGATTGGTGCGAAGACTGCTGATCAGGAACCTTACGCCGACACCCCTCCTACCCTCTGCCGTTGCGAACAGCATCTGACGTACCCGTGTCAAGTACCGGCCACGCCTGACTTGGCTTAACATCAGTGATATGATGGGAACCAAAGGCAAGGTGGTTGGCTTCAGCGTTGTAGGTGCATGCATGTAAAATATATATTAAAAAAAATGGCTCTGAGCACTATGGGACTTAACATCTGTGGTCATCAGTCCCCTAGAACTTAGAACTACTTAAACCTAACTAACCTAAGGACATCACACACATCCATGCCCGAGGCAGGATTCGAACCTGCGACCGTAGCGGTCACGCAGTTCCAGACTGAAGCGCCTAGAACCGCACGGCCACACCGGCAAGCTGTAAAAGATATACTCTAGTGATTTCAGGTGTTCCTTTTCAAAATAGGAACATTGTGGTCTAATCGTAAGATGAAATTCTAAACTTACGTGAAAGGTATACAAGGTGGGACAAAGAAAAACATGGTAAATTAAATTTTTGAGCCCCAGCTGCTGCCGCTACAACCATTTTATGTAATTTGTCCGATAGTCTGATACTCTGACACAGACAACGTCAAGATGGAACATGTTCTGACATGTTAGTCAGAGTCCATATATGTTAGAGTGTTAGCGTGAAGCTGTGTTTACCGCATATGTCGTGCATTATGGATTTCTAACAACGTGTGAACATGAAGCTGTGTATAAGGTTGCAAAAAAATGCTGAAGAAACTCATAAAATGTTGAAATTTGTGTTTGTTGATAATTTTGTAACTCTGGACACAGTTTACAAGTGATATGAGCGGTCTAAAACCTGAAATGGGTCGGTAAAAGACGGCCAACGTCTGAGACGTCCATTAACCTCAAAAATACACAATGTGTTCAAAAGTATTTGGACACACCCAAAAGATACGTTTTTCATATTAGGTGCATTGTGTTGCTACCTACTCCCAGGTACTCCATATCAGCGACCTCAGTAGTCCTTAGACATCGTGAGAGAGCAGAATGGGGCGCTCCGCGGAACTCACGGACTTCACATCCTTAGGTCTACTGTTTCCGATGTGATAGTGAAGTGGAAACGTGAAGGGACACGTACAGCACAAAAGCGTTCAGGCCGATCTCGTCTGTTGACTGACAGACAACGCCGACAGTTGAAGAGGGTCGTCATGTGCGATATACAGACATATATCCAGACCATCAGACAGGAATTCCAAACTGTATCAGGACCCACTGCAAGTACTATGACAGTTAGGCGGGAGGTGAGAAAACTTGGATTTCATGGTCGAGCGGCTGCTCATAAGCCACGCATCACACCGGTAAATGCCAAACGACACCGCTTGGTGAAGGAGCGTAAACATTGAACAATTGAACAATGGAAAAACGTTGCGTGGAGTGACGAATCACGGCCCGATGGCAGGGTGTGGGTATGGCGAATGCCCGGTGAACGTCATCTGCCAGCAGGTGCAGTGCCAATACTAAGGCGCTGGTGTTATGGTGTGGTCGTGTTTCTCATGGAGGGGGCTTGCACCCCTTATTGTTTTGCGTGGCACTATCACAGCACAGGCCTACATTGATGTTTTCCTACTTTTGAAGAGCCATTCGGGGACGGCATCTTTCAACACGATCGAGCACCTTTTCATAATGTAAGGCCTGTGGCGGTGTGGTTACACGACAGTGACATCCCTGTAATGGACTGGCCTGCACAGAGTCCTGACCTGAATCCTACAAAACAGCTTTGGGATGTTTTGGAACGCCGACTTCATGCCAGACCTCATCGAGCGTCATCGATGCCTCTCCTCATTGCAGCACTCAGTGAAGAATGCGCTGCCATTCCCAAGGAAACCTTCCAGCACCTAATTAAACGTACGCCTGCGAGAGTGGAAGCTGTCATCAAGGCTAAGGGTGGGCCAACACCATACTGAATTCCAGCATTACCGATGGAGGGCGCCACCAATTTGTAAGTCATTTTCAGCCAGGTGACCGGATTCTTTTGATCACATACTGTAGAAGGAAACGTGGAAAACTGGAAAAAACGTTCTTTCAAACAGGCGAATAACTACTCAAGAGAGTATCGAAGAACTTAGCACATCGTACGACTCCGTCATTTTAACCGTTAATTTGCAAGTGACATTAGTGTAAAATTCGTCCCAGACTTCTGAGTGAACAACAGAAGAAAAATCGTGTGTAATTTTTGCTTGTATTTGAAGGATCGTCTTTATTCAAATCCGGAAATCACGCCCAATGTTGTAACTGGAGATGAAAATTCGGACTTTCAGTGGAAAATCAGCGAATCTCCTCGCGATAAAAAGGCACGCCAATCAAAATCAAATATCAAAATCTCGCTCATTGTTTATTTAGATAATAAGGGCATAATGTGAACAAAGTTCGCTCCAAGTGGAACAACAGTAGTTGTAAACGAAGAATTTTAAGAGTGCGTACCGCAAGGTTTTTGAAACGATGTATGATGAAAGAGATCAGAAAAATGGACTAATGGCTGCCTTCCTCATCACGACAACGCTCTGTGCCACATTTCGCTTTTAATTCGCAAGTTTTTAGCCATAAAATGTTTTCCTGTTCCTGTCTGTCCATATCCACCTTACTCACCAGATTTAGCACCAGGCGAGGTTTGGCTCTTCTCGGAAATTTAGCCTCGCGGGTCAGCCACGTGGACTGGGGCGTCTTGTCACAATCCGCGTGGTTCCCCCCGTCGGAGGTTCGAGTGCTCCCGCGGGCATGGGCGTGTATGTTGTCCTCGGCGTAAGTTAGTCGAAGTTAGATTAAGTAGTGCGTAAGTGTAGGGACTGATGACCTGAGCAGTTTGGTCCCATAAGAGCTTACCACAAGTTTCCATTCCAGAAACTTAACCAGTGCTTAAAGTAAAACGTTTTGACACAATTGTCGAAACTGAGAGGCCCACGACGGAGCAGCTGGTCATCTTTCCAAAAGAAACCTTACAGAAATGCTTCCAGTCACGGATGAGAGCGTTACTAGCCAAGGACAGTACTCTGAAGGAGATAATTCATAGTCCGTGTAAGCTTATTACTTTGTTTCTAACAAAGTTATTAACTGTATTTTTTTGTCACTCATTGTAATCTTACGAACTCGCATAAAACATCCAACACATTTATGTTTCATTTCTCTGATCTGCACATTGCGGAATGTTCCAAATGCGAAACTCTAACGTTAACGTCGCTAAACTTTGAAAACATTGTTGAAGACTGTGTAGTTAGACAAAAATTTGTCGTCAGTGTTTCTGTTTGCTCTAACTTTTTCTTAGGCCTCCGGCAACCAAGTTACTTATTAATGCGTCGCGCGACCGAGTCCGCCAAGTATGCGTTACTTGCCCCTGGAAAGCCGGCTACCCGCGGGACGGCGCGTTGCGACTCGTCTAGGCGCTGCGCGGCTCGGCGCGGCGTGAATGTTGCGCGCTGTCCAAATATTGACGCGCCGCCCACGGGACGCCGGCCAGGTTTACCTCTGAGCGCGCAACAAAGCGGACAATGGGCTGCCGCGCACCGCTTACACGCGCACGCCCGGAAAAACCGCTCCGCTATGCGGCCACGCGTAATTGCGTTTAACAGGCAGCGCTCGCCAAAGCGTGTTGAGATACGTGGGCCTCAAGTTCTGCCACTTCCCTCGTACGAAGTGCTCAGTTACTAACTAATCGCTTAAACGATATTATTTACTTATTTGTGTGTCTATTTCACCTGGCAAAATTAGGGCGTTCAAATGGCTCTGAGCACTATGGGACTTAACATCTGTGGTCATCAGTCCCCTAGAACTTAGAACTACTTAAAACTAACTAATCTAAGGACATCACACACAACACCCATGCCCGAGGCAGGATTCGAACCTGCGACCGTAGCGGTCACGCGGTTCCAGACTGAAGCGCCTGGAACCGCACGGCCACACCGGCCGGCTGGGACGTTCAGGCAAGTATAAATCGTTATTGGGTCACCATTGTAATTTGTATAGCACATGAGCTATTTTAAATAACACAGGTAGTAAAGCATATATGGAATTTAAGAAATTAAAATCGTATTAACAGTGCGCTGAATGACTTTCTTCTCATTATAGAAACGGTAAGTGACGCTGAAGAAGTGGTTAATGTGAAGAAGCCATTGACTGGTTATAGGAAGAGTGACAGTAATACACTACTGGCCATTAAAATTGCTACACCACGAAGATGACGTGCTACAGACGCGAAATTTAACCGACAGGAAGAAGATGCTGTAATACGCAAATGATTAGCTTTTCAGAGCATTCACACAAGGTTGGCGCCGGTGGCGACACCTGCAACGTGCTCACATGAGGAAAGTTTCCAACCGATTTCTCATACACAAACAGCGGTTGACTGGTGTTGCCTGGTGAAACGTTGTTGTGATGCCTCGTGCAAGGACGAGAAATGCGTACCATCACGTTTCCGACTTTGATAAACGTCGGATTGAAGCCCATCGCGATTGCGGTTTATCGTATCGCGACATTGCTTCTCGCGTCGGTCGAGATCCAATGACTGTTAGCGGAATATGGAATCGGTGGGTTCAGGAGGGTAATACGGAACGCCGTGCTGAATCCCCAACGGCCTCGTATCACTAGCAGTCGAGATGACAGGCATCTTATCCGCATGGCTGTAACGGATCGTGCAGCTACGCCTCGAGCCCTGAGTCAACAGATGGGGACGTTTGCAAGACAACAAACCGTTCGACGACGTTTGCAGCGGCATGGACTATCAGCTCGGAGACTATGGCTGCGGTTACCCTTGACGCTGCATCACAGACAGGAGCGCCTTCGATGGTGTACTCAACGACGAACCTGGGTACACGAATAGCAAAACGTCATTTTACGGACGAATCCAGGTTCTGTTTAGAGCATCATGATGGTCGCATCCGTGTTTGGCGACATCGCGATGAACGCACATTGGAAGTGTGTATTCGTCATCGCCATACTGACGTATCACCCGGCGTGATGGTATGGGGTGCCATTGGTTATACGTCTCAGTCACCTCTTGTTCGCATTGACGGCACTTTGAACAGTGGACGTTACATTTCAGATGTGTTACGACCCGTGGCTCTACCCTTCATTCGGTCCCTGCGAAACCCTACATTTCAGCGGGTTAATGCACGACCGCATATTGCAGGTCCTGTACGGGCCTTTCTGGATACAGAAAATGTTCGACTGCTGCCCTGGCCAGCACATTCTCCAGATTTCTCACCAATTGAAAACGTCTGGTCAATGGTGGCCGAGCAACTGGCTCGTCACAATACGCCAGTCACTACTCTTGATGAACTGTGGTATCGTGTTGAAGCTGGATGGACAGCCGTACCTGTACACGCCATCCAAGCTCTGTTTGACTCAATGCCCAGGCGTACCAAGGCCATTATTATGGCCGGAGGTGGTTGTTCTGGGCACTGATATCTCGGGATCTATGCACCCAAATTGCGTGAAAATGCACATGTCAGTCGTAGTACAATATATTTGTCCAATGAATACCCGTTTATCAACTGCATTTCTTCTTGGTGTAGCAATTTAAAAAAAAAATGGTTCAAATGGCTCTGAGCACTATGGGACTTAACAGCTATGGTCATCAGTCCCCTAGAACTTAGAACTACTTAAACCTAACTAACCTAAGGACAGCACACAACACCCAGCCATCACGAGGCAGAGAAAGCAATTTTAATGGCCAGTAGTATAGGTTAAGAGTAGCAGATGAGACGGTAGAAATAAAACTTATGTATAAATGTATCAGAAACGTATTGATTGCTTACAATGTAGCAAAGAGGAAAACGGCCAGGACGTGCCGAAAGGGAAACTGTGTCAATGGTACACACCGAAAGCTCTGATCTCCTGCCGAACACAGAGTTGTTTTCAGTAACAAGTAGATTACAGGCTAGTTTGTTCCGCAGTCCGCCTTTCTTCGTGGGAAGAAATAATGTTATACTTTCCATTAAAATATCATTGATTAACCTCTGTCTGAGATTATGTGATGTCACATACAAGGATAAAATGTACGTGTCTGCCTAAATTCTTATGTTTTTCCTTCCGTATAGGAAGACGACGTGTATGCATTTTGATGTGCATCTTCATGTTTTCGCTTCGCAAAGACTGTTCCATAAAATTTAGGGCGTGCAGCCTCACAAATTCAGTTTCTTCTTCTAATATTTCGGCTGAATACCGTCCAGCCATCTTCAGAGTGAGCCTAGGTGACTAACGCTCTAGCACTTGCTCCGTCATTAAGGCGGAAAGTTTTAAATGCATGGCTTTCCTGCCGTACGTGGGAAGTCTTTCGTCAAAAGTGGGACGGATCATCAGTAAACACAAAGTGAAAGTGATTTTCCGCTCTCCACTAAAGACTACAACACTCTTGGGTTCCGTTAAAGATGATCTGGTGCTTCAGATGCCTGGGGTTCATGATATCCCCTGTGAGTCCGGTCGTTCATAGATCGGACAGACGACACGTACAGTCCAGGAGAGATGCACAGAGCACCGCAGGTACACCCGGCTCTTACTACCTAATAAAACTGCGCTGGTGGAACATTGTATTGACACTGGGCACTCTATGGTGTACGACAATGTCGAATTTTAGCCTCGGCTTTGTCTTTATGGGACTCAGTAGTGAAAGAAGCAATTGAAATTCGGTTGGCGATGAATTTAATTAATAGAGATAGCGGTTTCACCTTGGACAAATCATGGAATCAGGCAATTTCTGTAATTAAATCGCAAAGACGTCGCGACGGTGCAGCTCTCCGTGACACATCGATATAACCGTCTGGATCGACTGCGCAGCTATAGATTTAATTTCCATGCATATGTTACGCTTCTTTGCCGCCTATCAGCGTCTCTGGCACCTTGTGTATCTTTGGCCGCACACGCAGTGGTTCGGTCCTCGAGTTTAAAAGGACGTAGCACGTGCTGGAACGTTACTAAAAAAAAAAAAAAAAAATGGTTCAAATGGCTCTATGGGACTTAACATCTAAGGTCATCAGTCCCCTAGAACTTAGAACTACTTAAAACTAACTAACCTAAGGACTTCACACACATCCATGACCGAGGCAGGATTCGAACCTGTGACCGTAGCAACCGCGTGGTTCCGGACTAAAGTGCCTAGAACAGCTCGGCCACCGCGGACGGCGCGCGTTACTCACCTTGGCTCACTCTGAAGATGGCTGGACGGTATTCAGCTGAAATAATAGAATATCAATTTATGCGGCCGCAAGCCCGAAATTTTATGTATTAGAGAATTCGATCCACAATTAGAGATAAGAGCATGCAAATGGTCTGTACCCGCCACTGTGTCGAAATGTACAACTAAGCCGACCTAGTTGAAACTAATTAAAACTGCTTAAATTAAGGGTACAGCACTTCGTCTTCAGGCCACAAGTGGCCCATCGGGACCATCCGACCAGCGTATTACCCTCAGTTGAGGATGCGGTTAGGAGGGCCTATTGGGCCCATACGTGAACAATAATAAAGTGGCCAATTTTGTGCTTGATCTCCTGCAATACGTATTACTGACATAAACTCAGTAGCTTGAAAATGGCATAAAAGGACGAAACCTGGGTCGTAATTAAACAAACCATAATAGAGACAAATAGCGGCGAGTTCACTAAAACAAATTTGCTGCTTTCAAGAAGTGTTAAAATGGTCGCTCTACTTTTGTCCATGGCGTATAGTGTATAATTATATTACTTACATGATATACAATGCACAGTGGAGTCAGTGACCTTTGTTTATTAATTTGGGACTCTTTGTCTTGCATGGCTAGAAACAATAACATATTGTCAATATATCTTATTGTTGCGAGTCACCACTGCGGAAATCTGGATGTACTAAAGTTTAACTCATTAATACCTAGTGATTGACATAGAAAGTGTTAAGGAATTTGTGGGGAAGAGTATTATTCTGAAAAACAAGCTGGTTTATAATTAAAAAGAAAGTATCGTGTTTACTTTTTGCTGAAAACTTGTAAGCATTATGGCTCCCTGTAGATCGTTCGGATTAATGCAAACTGGATTAGTGGTAAGAATCTGCACACACAAACGGTCAAATTACTTTGAAGGATTTATTATTCCTTTCAAAAGCATTTAATGAAATCTAACTTACGGACCTGTCGTTAATTTTTCCTTAAGATTGCTGTCACATAACATCCACTTACTCCGCCCGATCTATAGCGAGAAAACAATTACATACAATAAGATTTCAGATTTCCCCGAGAATCTGCAGCTTCATCAACGGGCAGCCAACACATTTTCCAGCGAACTGTAAATTCACTGCATTACCCAAAGGAAATAAACCTTTTCGCCGTTCAGTAAATTACCTCCACACAATTCAGTTAACAAGTTACGAGCGCTATAACCTTTTTTTTTAAGATACTTACATCCTTAAATATCATTGAATGTTTCCATACAAAGAACTTTACATAAGATCAGAAGGCACGAATAATTAATTCAATTGCAAATTGGTCTATCGGAGATACTTTAAATGCGAACATTTTAAGTTAGGCTTCATCGTGACTGCTATTGACATTAAATGAAACAACAAGTTTACTGTTACCAGTCACTTTTTATTTATCTCTACAACTTTTCTGCACTTTTTTTGTACTCAAAAATAGCTTTGATTGTGTGACTGGGCAGATTAGCTTTAAATGCGAACATTTTTCGTTAGGCCTTACTGTGACTGTTATTGATATTAAATGAAACAATGTTTTCTGTCGAAGATAGTGTAAGAGTGTCCATGGAATGTTTATGCTGTTGCTTTGCTACGTTGTCTCGCGGTTCTAGGCGCTCAGTCCGGAGCCGCGCGACTGCTACGGTCGCAGGTTCGAATCCTGCCTCAGGCATGGATTTGTGTGATGTCCTTAGGTTAGTTAGGTTTAAGTAGTTCTAAGTTCTAGGGGACTGATGACCACAGATGTTAAGTCCCATAGTGCTCAGAGCCATTTGACCCATTTTTTTGCTACGTTGTTTTCGGAACCTGGTTACTAGCTACTGTGGATGTTTTAAGGTAATGCGTCAGCTATCAATTTATACTTTCATGATCAGTTGTAGCCTACGGATGTGAAACATGGATACTAACGAGTACTGATGAGCAGCAGATCAGGATATTTGAATGTAGAGGTCTGTGCAAGGTATGTGGAGAAGTTCAGTATAACAATGATTTCTGGAGATCAAGAAAGAACACTGGGATGAAACGTCTCACACCCATAAGCTGACATTGTAAGAATGATAAGAAGCAGAGTAGCTTAGCGACATTTTCTTAGGATGAATACTGATAAAACATCTGGACAGGTTTTTGAATGGAGGCAAACTCGAAAAAGACAGAAAGTGAAACGTCCCCTTAGAAAAATTATACATGACTGTGCTTAAACTGACACACAATATTTTTAGCGCAACGCAATCTGACTTTCAATAATCCCTACAAAAGAATGGCCCTGACTAACATTAAACTATACCTTTCACAAATCACTAAATCACTTACCTCACAGAAATATTCGTTACTCGAACTACTGCAATACAGCGAGCGCCACTACTGCCAGCTAAATAAAAGATTCAAACTACTGAAGACACTAACTACTGAGAGGCATAGTTAGCAAATGAAAGATTTTGATAGAGAACAAACAATGTATTTACCTTAATAGTGTTCAAAAGTCATTATATATATATATATATATATACCAGTTCATGACATCCAGTCTTACAAATTTACTGTCTCTGTCCAGATCATCCGCTCTCAAAGTTCCGCCATCTCTCTCCCCACATCCACCACTGCTGGCGGCTCACCTCCAACTGCGCAACACTACGTGCTGTTAACATCCAGCTGCCCAACACTACAATGGCAGACAACAATGCAAACTAGCCACAGACTGCACACAGCACAGCCAGTGATTTTCATGCAGAGCGCTACGTGGCGTTACCAATAAGAAAACCTAAACAGCCTACTTACATAGCCCCCATGTTCCCCACAAAAAATTTTACAAATTGTTTGGGGCAGTGGCCAATACAGATTTGAAAAAATTTTTCATAATTACAATAACAAAGAAATCAAATGAACACATTTATTGATGCAATGTTGGTCAAAAGCTAAAATTTTCTCACAGTCCATAAAGACAGTCCTGATCGTTCATCACAGTAAAATAGCAGTGTTTTTCTCAAAGTCTGAGCAGTAAAAGAAAATGCACACAGAAATAGTGGATTTCCATCCAGTCTTGAAGAAGTGGTGTTGCCCTTCCAACAGAAAGACAGTGCTGACTCTTGACAGGCAGACAGGTAATGGGCCACAACAGAGCAAACCCACTGCAGAGTCAGTCGAAGTTTTGAAGAATATTGGTAGGCAGGTCAACACAGAGCAGACCCACTGTAGTCCTGGTAGAGAGTATGGTATTGGTGGGCCACCAGAGGTGCAGACCCACTGCAGTCCTTGTAGAAATAATGGTATTGGTGAGTCATCAAAGGTGTAGACCCACTGTACTCCTTGTAGAAATAATGGTATTAGTGGGCCATCAAAGATGCAGACCCACTGTAGTCCTTGTAGAAATAATGGTATTGGTAAGTCATCAAAGGTGCAGACCCACTGTAGTCCTTGTAGAAATAATGGTATTAGTGGGCCATCAAAGATGCAGACCCACTGTACTCCTCATAGAGATGGCCAGCAGCCATCTGTTGCGACTGTGCAGGTGCACAATCACCATCGAAGAGTCTTGTGGACAATATAGCAAGTCCATGAACCACCACTTGTGCACTCACAAAATTTTTTTTTTTGAAATCTCCTTAGAACCAGCAATGCTGTTATCCAGTCACTTGCTGAATTATTAACACACGTGCAAACACTAACAGTCCCAACTTCTCACATATTGTGCATTACTATGACCAACAGAAATGTGTGCGGTGAAATGATAATTAATTTGAAGAACTGGTGTCTATACAATTATAAATTGTAGTAACACAGGCTTTACAAAAGAATAGAAATAAACATATACATCAGTGTTGCAGGAATTATGACATAAGTAAATATATAAAATCATGAGAATAGTTTTCGAAACATTAATTTCACACATAAGCATTAAAACAGAACAGAATAAATAGTGTCTAAACATCTTTACAAAGTAAATAACATATTATTAATGCAAATTATATTTGAGGATAACAGTATTCCTCATCATAACAAATGTAGCTTATATGAAACAGTACACAGAGACAGGAAGAACACCAATACATAAGGATACACAAACACATAGGGGGATAACACAAGGAAAGGACAGCGTTTGTTTTCAGTGTAACATTTGGTACTGCAGTCCAACCCAAAACTTCATTCCATAGATCTTTCCTCTTATTTCAACATTTGTTTCCACCAGAAAAATCCTATCCAACCATGCTTTCTGTATTTATATGTTCACATATTTCTTACCTCATTATTTATTTTCCATTACCTTACCTCATCATTTATTTCCAAGAAAATCCTATGTAAACCTGTTGTCCCTAAACCCTACTTCTTATATTCATATCCTCTTTCAAAATACTTTTTGGCCAAATCATTTTCTTATAGCTTCTCAATGCATTTCTTCCAATTCATGGCAACTCGTTCTCTTATATAGCCTCCCCCATCTTAAGCTAACTTAAATATACTGAGCTCAGATGCTAAACTAAGGGACGAGGCAATGCGGCAGCACAAAAGAATTAACACAAGCAGCAATGACAAAAAAAAAAAAATGCAAACTGGCAAACAAGCATCAGGAAATCTAAATTAGCAAAGCAATTGCAATATTACAACTAATATAAGGCACTGTGCAGCAAACAAGAAAAATAAATCAGTAGTAAAACTGGCTTAACAGAGTAGTACAATGTCAAATTCAGTAACACTATGCCTGGCAAACAGCAGCAGCAAATGCAATAACTTATATCTAATCATGACAAAGCTCAAGCAGAAAAAAAATATTAATGTGAAAATGGCCCTGTCTAATACCTTTGTCACATCTTAACACTAGAGTGATGCATCACGAGAACTTACTCTAGCAAACAAGTTACCAAATCGTAAAAAAAATTATTTATGCAATTCCTGTGAAGGGAAATGTCTTTTTGTGCTCTCTTTTCTATGAAAGTACATCATAAAATTATACTTTACTGGGTCTGTAGACAGAAAACAGTGATATTAGTACATCTATTAAATTTTATTTTAACCAATGCTGCTGCAGCTAGAAACCTGATATTAAACAAAATGAGCAAATATATATATATAAAGCAATATGTGAAACGTCATTCACTAGGCAAATGGCGTCTCCAAAGGCAAAAAAATTCTCTCAACTAGAAAGGCAATGGGTGTAAAATGTTTCTCATCATTTCATTAGGCATTTTAGTAAATATCATAAATTAAGAGCTCCACAGTATAATCATATGTTTTCAAGTTTGTGCGTGTCGTATTTGCGATTCTTTCTACAAAGGAATGTCAACAGCGAGGATAATGGCCTCTTTTTTTCCTCCACCTGTGCCTCTCAATGGCACACACTAATGGCTTTTTTCCAGGCGACTGTCGCACAGCTGGGTGCCCACGACGCATTACGTGAAGGTGGTCACTTAACTTTCTTACCGAAATATTTACGACACCAGTTTGCACTACAGTGACAGTCTCATATAAAAATTTCACAGGTCGAGAATTTGCGTTGCAAATGTGTAGAAATAAAATCCTATGAATATAACAGTGTGCAAAAAATTTTGACCTGCATTGTGACACATTCATGCATTTACACACATTTCATAACTCTTAAAGTACGATTATCAGCTTATTGATCATAAACATACTTCAACAGCTCATTTCAGTAGTGTCATCTACCTCAATCGTACTTTAAAAATCGTGATCCTATACCAAATATATCATTCAAAGCTCTCATAGTATCACAATGGTTCCGAAAAAATATGAACAGTTCACACAGTGCAGACAAAATACAATTTCATAAGTCTGAAGTTATCCAACTGTGTAATTGTGTAAACATGTGTCACTGATGTTGTAAAAAAACATGTTTGTCTCTCTCAGTTAAATGATCAGATAGCTGTGTAATTATGTGTTAGAGAAATGTGGTACCAATGTGTAAAGTTGTATAAGCAAATACCATATTAGCTGGGGCTCCTTGTGCTTGCCAAACACATGGTACACAAAGTAAGGGTGTACCCCCCTGAGGATTAATGTAATCATACCCTCAGGTGTTACAGATTACAGCAATGGAATGAAATGTATCACGGAAAACCTTTCTATCACTGTAATTCAAAAATCTTTAAAAATAAATGTTTTAAGTACAAAATTAATCACTCAGATACGTGTACTGTAGCGCTAAACTAACTATGCATCTTGTTGTAAGACAATCTCTGTGGAAGTGTCGTAGTTATCGTCCTCCGAAAGCTAAGTTCTCCAGAAGTCAATGTACTTACCTCATGACAAACAAAAGTGAAATGCTTTGCATATATATATCTTAGTTATTACCCTTATTGCCGTGATGAAGACAGTACTGTGCTGTAACGTATTGTTGTGCTACGGAAAAGGCTGTCTCATTGTAGCTATACCGCAAAAGTTACTACTAAAACATGTTTTACTTTCCAGAATAATACAGAAAAACTGGGCAGACATAAAACAGAAACACCGCAAAAGCAACATTGTAAATTGTCACTCATTAGTAGCGTCATGATAAAATCGTGTAGCTGTCACATAAACTAACCACTGTGTCATCTGGTATCTCACAGAAAGTACTTTAAATCCAGAATGTATTTTCAAGTAAACCAAACTGTTGCATTAAAATCTCATTAGCAGTACCAGTATACAATCTAAGTATGTAAGCCTTATAGTCGTTACGTAATCGTGCAACTAACAAGCAAGAATGTACACACACAATAACACTGTGATGTCTGTTCACTATAACAATGCATTTGTAATTTCTGTTTAAATAACTTCTCTTGGTTCTTGACTGGATATTTAACTTCAAACATTGTTGCATGTTAACAGATTCTAAGTCTGACAAAGCATGCTAGTAATGTAAAGTGAAAAGTTTTATGGCAAAGACAAAGTTAAAAAGCAGATTATCTTTCAATAAACGGTTTTACATGTGAAATGTGGTGCAATCCTTTACTCTTCATAGTACTCAGAGTTTCAGTTTCAAAGCAATTATCGTGTTGTATACGTCGGTAAGGAATACTGGAATTTTTCTCAAGGTTAGCGTCTACGTTACTTTTCCCTGAGCCAGCCGGCGCACATGGCTGCCTGCGGTACGAGTCATTGTCTGTCTCTTGGTTGCCGCGCGTCGTTATTGGGATTAGGAGACCTAACTTCTACAAATTCACCTTGACGAGGAGGCCCTGCCCTGTTTGAATCTCGCCAGTTCTGATGAAATTCAGGTCTGTCGTTATGATTATATCATCTGTCGTCATGTCGGTAATTTCTGTAGTTTCTTTCTTGTTGGTCACGTGGTGGAGAATTTCTCCCTGAATCGTAACTGCGCGCTGGACCATTGCATCTAAAGTTATTCTGTCTCCCTTGATAATAATTATTTTGGTTCCCATATTGTCAGTTTCTCTGATTGTCTCTGTGATAGTCACTACCGCAGAGAATGTCTCTGTGATAGTCACTACCACGGAGAGGTGATCTTTCCCTGTAATTATTACTACTCTGCCAACGGTTGTCAAATGGGTGGTGTCTGTTTTGGTCACGATTTACGTTGTAAGAATACCCTTGTCGTGTCCATTTATTATTTCTGTCATCGCGGAATTGTGACGGATGTGACCTGTAATTGTTGTGCTCGTGTTTTCGCGTTCCGCGATTGTCAGTGTCAATTTCCAATTCTTGTAACAGTCCCTGAAAACCTTCAATGTCGTCTTTGCAACGTCGTGCCAAAATAATATGTCGTAAATGTTCAGGTAGTTTGATTAAGCAAATGCAGATGAGTTCTGAGGGGCTGTATGGGTTTGACAGGTACTGATTCTTGTGCAACATGTCTTCAAAATATTTCACAAGACTGGAAAATTCAGATTTTTCGAAATTTTTCATCATTAGGATGCTATGTTTTACTCGGTCTTGTGTAGCTTGAGACCAATATGCTGAGAGGAAGGCATGTTAAAATTCTCCTTCACTGTGACAATCGTGAATGACCGATCGCATTGTTACAGCTGGTTCATTCTCTAAATAGCGACACATAAATTCTAATCTGTGCTCTAAAGACCAGTTTGGAGGAAAACAATGATAGAATTGATGAAGGCACGCTTGTGGATGAATGTCGTTGCCGGAATTCTTAAATGTTTTGAATTTACGTGTAGTAATGAACAGCTTATAGTCAAAATCATCATGTCGGCGAGTCGCATATCGGTCATTGTTACGTCGTGTCGGCGGTTCCATCTCAAAATTCGGGGCACCTTGCCAACTTCTTTCATAATTTCCGAAGTGCCCTGTGTTATTATTTTGTGGCTTTTCCGCATTTCTAAGTCCCTCTTCCCGTGTTGGAGCGCGAGTGTCCTCTGAAATATGTAATTCTTGTATTAATTGTGCCAACTGATCTTGTTCTTCCCGGATTTCTCTTTCGTGTTGTGTATTAATTTAATTCTGATTTTGTTTGAATTTCCTAATTTGTTCGTACTCTTCTGTGTCATTAAAGACTACCGATCTTGCGTCATTCATATTATAATCTACCTTCGTAGATAAATTATTTAGCTGATCCGAAAGTTCGGCTACTTTCTCTGATAATGAACTAATTTCCTCCATGTGTCTTTCTGAACCAATTTGCAGAGTATATATGTGTCCTTTAAGTTTTCCTGAGTTTTTGCAAGTAGCGTAACCGAATCGGTAGATGCAACTGAGTCAATTTTAGCCCGCAAGGTCTCATGATTTTCATGAACAATAGTTCTCAGTTCTTTTATGGCTGCTTCGTGATTCTGTAATGCATTTTCATGCCGCGAAAAAATAGGTTGAAAATGCTCACAAATTTGTGTTTTTACGTCATTACAGAGTTTCTGACATTTCGATTCGATTTTATGTAACTCAGTAGTTAAATCTTCACGTGTTTGTTCAAGTGTGGTGTCTAACTTTTGAAGCTTTTGCTGTGTTTGTCTCTGATTTTGTTCCATTGTGTCTAACTGTTGCTGTGTTTGTCTCTGATTTTGTTTCATTTGTTGCATTAATTGCAATAATAATGTATTAGTGTCTGGAATCCGTTCCTCTATGCTTTTCGGCAGCGCATTTGCACCGGCGACATTCGCATTTTGACAAGCAGAATATGTGTCTCGACTTATTTGAGACAACGGTGAGGACGCAAAACCTGAATCTACTGTATTTGCAAGATTGTGTCCTGTCATTTCGGATTCCTGAGGCGAGCTGTTGCCGACTAATTGTTTCACTGCCTACACCATTATTTGCAGCCCGCTCCATTTCCCTATGCACAATTACCAAATTAGTACTTTGAAGATTAGTTAATTCATTACTCGGCGGCGCTAACGCACTGCTTTCGTCTTAACTGTCATTTCTCAGTTTACTTTGATGCCTAGTATTACGTTTTTCACACGCCATTATTGTCACAATATTTCACACGACAACACAGAAAAGCACAATTTGAAGAGCCAAGTAAGAAAACACATTAACATAGCATTGAAAATAATATCTCGTTAATTATAAGCGCAGCTGCGAAATACTTGGTGCAAATCTGCATGCATGCCACAACTGTTTAACTGTACAAGAATGGAAAACTACAACTACAAAGGAAATTCTCTCTACAATTACGCGCTAGCAATAAACAAAGGCTGCACTAATCACAAACTACAAGAAAAAAATCAGAAGATTCCAGTGAGGTATCCTTTGCTAAGGGTCAACATATGAAACGTCCCCTTAGAAAAATTATACATGACTGGGCTTAAACTGACACACAATATTTTTAGCGCAACGCAATCTGACTTTCAATAATCCCTACAAAAGAATGGCCCTGACTAACATTAAACTATACCTTTCACAAATCACTAAATCACTTACCTCACAAAAATCTTCGTTACTCGAACTACTGCAATACAGCGAGCGCCACTACTGCCAGCTAAATAACAGATTCAAACTACTGAAGGCACTAACTACTGAGAGGCATAGTTAGCAAATGAAAGATTTTAATAGAGAACAAACAATGTATTTACCTTAATAGTGTTCAAAAGTCATTATATATATATATCAGTTCATGACATCCAGCCTTACAAATTTACTGTCTCTGTCCAGATCATCCGCTCTCAAAGTTCCGCCATCTCTCTCCCCACATCCACCACTGCTGGCGGCTCACCTCCAACTGCGCAACGCTACGCGCTGTTAACATCCAGCTGCCCAACACTACAATGGTAGACAACAATGCAAACTAGCCACAGTCTGCACACAACACAGCCAGTAATTTTCATACAGAGCGCTACGTGGCGTTACCAATAAGAAAACCTAAACAGCCTACTTACAAAAGGAAGGCCAAGAAAGCGATGGCCAGACCATCCGAAAGATGATGTAAAATCTCTTGGAGTTAAGCGGATGGCAGAGAATGGCGCTGGAGACGGCAGAATGGAGGAAACTTGTTGGAAGGGCTAAGACCAATGCAGGGTTATGACGCCATGAGAAGAAGACAAGAATTTAGCAGTTAACGAACAAAGTACTCCAGGGCTTTAAGTGTTGCTAACCGACAATTTTGGGTTATCAATTTGGGGACTGAATGAAATAAGCTTCGCTTCACTTAGTGGGATAAGTGCCACTAACAGGAGAGACACTGACGATGTTTGGGAGAACTGGAACAACAGTATCGCAAACGTTTTTGTTCGTATCTCTGCTCACTTTATCATTACCAACTGCATCAGAAGGACTTCTCATACTGCTATCCGTTGTTTCTGCGTGGTAATTGATCAGAATTTGAGAAGTGACTGCTATTGAGGGAAAACCGTTCATTTCGTCTGCAGGAATCTGAAGGCAGCCTTCAGATTTTGCCTTTCCCACAGTGCTATAGACTCGTTACATACGACAAGCGGATTTTGTCGTTGTTCGCGTTTTGTTTGGTTTTATTCTGCAGATTTTCGTATACTTCGTCTAGTTCAGGTGTCGGATTTCGCTTGAATCTTCTACATGTAGAATCACGTTTATTCACTGTCCGATACAGTTCCTTTGTCACCAATTGAGCAAAAGCACTCTTTATTTTCAGAAAACGTTTAGGAGAATATTCGGGTACAAAGCATTAAGTCAGCGATTGAATTCCCGGACTTTACCGTCTAATGTCGACTCACTGGCTTATATGGTGCGAGGGGGTAAGTAAACAACTCTCTTGCAGGGCTTCATGATGAACCTGTTTCATATTTCGGATTAGTGTAGGTTATAGTGTGAGATTTTTCTTTGGAGGTTTGCACTGAGTACATTAAGAAATACTGATGAGAGGTAGGTTCAGTGATGCTAAGAGCTAGTATGTTCTTCACAATAGGCCGTTGGGTAAAGCTGAAGAGAGAATGACCAACGCTTAAGTGAGAGAGGATCAGATTACTTACGAAAAACTTTTAAAAATTGGAATATGCCTATAAATAGAAGAAGAATGAATCACTAAATAATTTTATTTTGTTATTGCAAATAAATTTGATAGCTAAACAAACAGACTTTGTGAACTGTTTAAGATCTATGAAGTTTCTTTTTCTCTCTGTCTCTCTCTGTCTCTCTCTCTCTCTGCATCTCTCTCTCGCTCTGTGTGTGTGTGTGTGTGTGTGTGTGTGTGTGTGTGCGCGCATAATTTAAAAAATACTGAGATTTACTTTCCTTCTGTATAGGTGACCGGTGAATGCCTTGTAGGAAGTTTGTCACTGATGGAGTTTAGTTTTGTAGATCTGGACGCTAAAGTTTTGTCCTTTCACGTTCTTTTATTATAATTTTTCACTTTGCACACAGGTATGGAGCTATTCCTATGTTTACAAGTGGCAAAAATATTCGTTTGAAACGTCACTGATTATGCACTTTCCATTAATTTAATTTTGTATCTATTGTCCGCGACTTTCGTTTCAAAAGGGAGAAATCAGACGGTATGAACTGCATACGGTGTACAAAGGATTGCTAGCAGCAGGAATATATTATTACTGGAAGCTGTATGAAATACAAGTTTATGCTTTTGATCGTTTTTAATGCTTACAGAAAATCTGTAAGAGGAAGTATTGCTACACTGTTTGCCTTATAAGGAATTTTACGACACTACTAAAATCAAAATTTCAACGAAAATTGAGGAAGCCGCTGAATATCTCAACTTTGTTACGTGATGCCGAAAGCTTGCATGTATTTAAAGCAAAGTTACGGTACAAGGGTCTGAAGTAGTAGGGTACCTCGTTTCCCGCTGGAGATGGTGGCTGGAGCTCGTTAAGAGCTGTGGTATCAAGTGATCCTGCCTTTTTAGCGCCCGCCGCTAAACACCTGTGTCTCGCTGGCTCCGATGTACCGCCACAGTACAAGGAATATCAAATGATTCACAAGGAATATCAAAAAGATGCATCGGATTCTCCAACACCATGAAAAAAAAATGGCTCTAAGCACTATGGGACCCAACATCCGAGGTCATCAGTCCCCTGCTGCACTATATCTTCTAGGTAAATGAATATAGCAATTCGAGATAAATTTTAACTTATGCGTTGAAAGCAATTAGAAGTTTACCTTGGCACTAGTTGTGAACTGGTGGTTCAGGAGATTGCCAGTAGGAGTCCCCCTGGAGCAGCCACTTCCCTCACTACCTTGCTCGGTCATTAACAAATGTGCGTCATCGAGATGGCGATTTTTCCGTTTTCCATTTCAACAGGTATAATTCGGTTACAACTGCGTGGCGTGATTTCTGCTGAGAGTACAGTAACAACGATGGATGGACTGCAAAGAACGAATGGATCCGACAGTCCACAATTGATCCCCAAAGGCAGTTCATCACGCGGTGCGTGATTTTTCCGTTTGGGATTTGTCGCAGTCTCTGTGTGTCAGCCTTCTCTCCCAGCGTCTTTGAGTGGCCTACAGTGTCTCACAGCAATGCATTAAAAGCAGTTCCTCCAGACATACCCGCGAAAGTGTGGGATGAATTGGACTATCGTACAGATGTTTGTCGTACATCGGGTGCATGACAGATTGAACATTTCTGGAGCGTAAAGGAAAACTATGATTCTGCACCACAAGGGTCAGCCGAGCGGTTTTAGGCGCTACAGTCTAGAACCCCGCGACTGCTACGGTCTCAGGTTCGAATCCTGCCTCGGGCATGGATGTGTGTGATGTCCTTAGGTTAGTAAGGTTTAAGTAGTTCTAAGTTCTAGGGGACTGATGACATCAGAAGTTAAGTCCCACAGTGCTCAGAGCAATTTGAACCATTTTTTGAACCACAAGGGTCAGGGAAAAGCGAACCAAAGACTGAGTATTGTTGGCGAAACGCTTAGAAGACTCAACAGATTTACCAAATAGAAGGCCTTAACTATGCTCGTCCATCATCTTCTGGAATTTTGCTGAGCGGTAAGGGATCCTTGCCGGATAGCATTGACGGAGGACGTCGAAGATGTTTTAAACGGCAGCTCGTTTCGTATCATCGCAAGATAGGAAGGAGTGTGTCGTTACCAAGATTCAAGCCAAGCGGATCACAGTTTTTGATGAGGTCTCTCCATGTCTTTGTGAGCAGTATGATACAACACTCGGTTTTCAATTCTTTGATATAGGAAAAACCAGGACCATGGTTTTCATGTATGTAATTTATCTTATGATCGTAGTATTCGAGTTTCTTAGTTTGAATTGTGCTCGTGCACAAGGCTGGTAGCATCAGATCAATCCATTCCGTAATGTGTTAATAACTTTCTTAAATAGTTCTTTTCAAAAGTATGTGATACATTACGAATCATTGCTAGCCAATCATATTCCTCATGTTTTAACGTCCACGTATTTTCTTATGTCTTCGTCTAAGCTTCGGCCATGTGCATCCTATTCAGAAACATCACCAAACAAAATCTTTGTTTAAACCATTACATTTTATTTACGTTGCTTTGTTGCCAACATTGTCCGTTGTTTCTGTATAATCCTTCCCAATGAGGAATTGTACTGTAATCTTTTTTTCGATGTGCCCGAATGGTTGGAAGGTTACTGTAACTGAATCATCCGTGCTACATTTGTAATGACATGCACAGAATAAACAAAGTTACCTGGGTCCTACTAGTAGTAATACAAGAACGAAAGATCCATTTCGTCTCCTTTTTGCTAATTATGATCGAATAGGGACCAAACAAGCTACTGATCGAATTATTCATCTTGCTTTACGTTCATCCCTCTCTTGAATGCCAGCCTGCAGCAGCAGTGTATATACATGTGTAATTCCATCATCTACGAAAGGTGTGTTTGTGTACTATAGCCAGTCTACAGCCACATCAATTTTCCATAAGCCATATGCAGTTGCCATAATCTTACTCTATGTAGGTGATGTCAATCACCACATATTATCACTGTATACAGCATCAATATGGATGTTATCTTACAGGATTGTAGTCAGATTCTGTTGGCAGTTCAGGCCTGTCAAGGTGGGCATCTAGTCAGAATTCAGTTACAAGTTATGTGTTCTTAAATACAGAAATTTTGTAGTGTAAAATGTCCGTGTACTTTCTAGTTCATAAATACAGGGTGTTACAAATAGGTACAGCCAAACTTTCAGGAAACATTCCTCACACACAACGAAAGAAAATATGTTATGTGGACATGTGTCCGGAAACGCTTACTTTCCACGTTAGAGCTCATTCTATTACTTCTCTTCAAATCACATTAATCATGGAATGGAAACACACATCAACAGAACGCACCAGCGTGACTTCAAACACTTTGTTACAGGAAGTGTTCAAACTGTCCTCCGTTAACGAGAATACATGCATCCACCCTCCGTCGCGTGGAATCCCTGATGCGCTGATGCAGCCCTGGAGAATGGCGTATTGTATCACAGCCGTCCACAATTCGAGCACGAAGAGTCTCTACATTTCGTACCGGGGTTGCGTAGACAAGAGCTTTCAAATGCCCCCATAAATGAAAGTCAAGAGGGTTGAGGTCAGGAGAGAGTGGAGGCCATGGAATTGGTCCGCCTCTACCAATCCATTGGTCACCGCATCTGTTGTTGAGAAGCGTACGAACACTTCGACTGAAATGTGGAGGAGCTCCATCGTGCATGAACCACATGTTGTGTCGTACTTGTAAAGGCACATGTTCTAGCAGCACAGGTAGAGTGTCCCGTATGAAATCATGATAACGTGCTCCATTGAGCGTAGGTGGAAGAACATGGGGCCCAACAAGACCTCACCAACAATGCCTGCCCAAACGTTCACAGAAAATCTGTGTTGATGACGTGATTGCACAATTGCGTGCGGATTCTCGTCAGCCCACACATGTTGATTGTGAAAATTTACAATTTGATCACGTTGGAATGAAGCCTCATCCGTAAAGAGAACATTTGCACTGAAATGAGGATTGACACATTGTTGGATGAACCGTTCGCAGAAGTGTACCCGTGGAGGCCAATCAGCTGCTGATAGTGCCTGCACACGCTGTACATGGTACGGAAACAACTGGTTCTCCCGTAGCACTCTCCATACAGTGACGTGGTCAACGATACCTTGTACAGCAACAACTTCTCTGACGCTGACATTAGGGTTATCGTCAACTGCACGAAGAATTGCCTCGTCCATTGCAGGTGTCCTCGTCGTTCTAGGTCTTCCCCAGTCGCGAGTCATAGGCTGGAATGTTCCGTGCTCCCTAAGACGCCGATCAATTGCTTCGAACGTCTTCCTGTCGGGACACCTTCGTTCTGGAAATCTGTCTCGATACAAACGTACCGCGCCACGGCTATGGCCCCGTACTAATTCATACATCAAATGGGCATGTGCCAACTCCGCATTTGTAAACATTGCACTGACTGCAAAACCACGTTCGTGATGAACACTAACCTGTTGATGCTACGTACTGATGTGCTTGATGCTAGTACTGTAGAGCAATGAGTCGCATGTCAACACAAGCACCGAAGTCAACATTACATTGGGCCAACTGGCGGTGAATCGAGGAAGTACAGTACATACTGACGAAACTGAAATGAGCTCTAACATGGAAATTATGCGTTTCCGGACACATGTCCACATAACATCTTTTCTTTATTTGTGTGTGAGGAATGTTTCCTGAAAGTTTGGCCGTACCTTTTTGTAGCACCCTGTATATGTATCAACACAGGAGGCACGAACATGTGAGTAGCACAATCTATTCATATAAAGAACAAGTTTATTACATTAAAGGCTGTGTATATTCATTCACTCCACTGGCTTACTTCATTGCACCATAGGTTGGGTTTCGCTTAGTCAACCCCCGCTAAAGGATGAAACGGATACAACGTTACACCACATTCTTGTGGTATCTTTTTTTTTCATAGTTTACCTGAGTAGAGCTCCACGGTACAAACATATTTTTAGGTTGCCGTTACTGTTAACGACCCCTAAGAACCAATATATATTTTTTGACTGCGTACATATCACAATGCTCGTTCTTTATATTTTTGTTTGAGATTTTGCGTCTCGTCAATAAGTATCAGCCCAGTGCCTCTAAGATGTTTAAGAAAATATTTACTTACTATCTTCACTCGACAAGCAGAGACAGAAGAGAAAATATATTTCAGAAGCTCGTCAGCTATCTTCATTCAGTTTTTTTAATTGTTAACTAGCGGATAAACCTGGTGTTGCTCAGTTATTTATTTATATATGCACTTCTACGCCAGAACCACGCAGCGTCAGGACTTGTGCTTAATGTTATATTCAGTGGTGTATGTGTATACTCTCTGTAAAATGTGTCGAGAATAAATAGTAAACTATAAATTATTACGTCGTGTATCGCGCGGTACTTTTACTGCATGAAGAGCGTCAAAGTAGTAAGTGATAAACATATTTCCTTTCATCATTTCGTAGGGGTTGTCAGCGAGAAAATTTTTTTGTAATGGTTTGAAATTATGTGTAAAGTTTGCTGCAAGTCGCTAAATTCTCTCATTCTCAAATACGGGATGAATAGAAGTCTGGGAATTCACGTGTCGTGGGCTACGGTTCCTTTTTACCCCCACCTCCTTGGTACGTGGGTGGTTTTACTGCCACAGCGATTGTCACCTGACTGTGAGGTATATGTGCACCAAGTTTGCTTGAAACCGATCCTGTGGTTTAGGAGGAGACGTGGAACACACACACCTATAATATGTGTGGATTTTTAATTGAACGTAGATGTATACGAAAAACACAGAAAAAACTGAGGCAAAGCACATTGTGGGTAGCATGAAGAAGAGAGTAGGTCACGGTCTGTGAACACAACTTTACAGTCATTTCAATGTAGTAGACTGTCCTGTTTGTGGCATAAGACCCACAAATGCTTTAAATGAAATGCAGCTGAAAACTTTGGTCTTTTGTTAATGCATTATCTGTGCGCAAGAAGCACCCTGGGACATCCGCCCCGAACAAATAGAGTAACAAGAACGAACAAAATGAGATCAACACAAAAAAGTCGGTTCAGCACTAGGCCACTGAATCCGCCAGAAAATTTCATAGTAGTATCAATTTCGCACAAGATAATAATCTAGTCGGTTTGTATGAGACTTTCCTTGAACTGTCAGGAAATCTAAAAGCTATCCTTGGTATGAACCTGCCCAGCACTTCAACGCCCTATCAGTGAAAACAAACTGTAATCCATTCATCATAGGAATAAACCTAACTTAAACATTACACCATGTATTCTTCCGCGTTTGCTTGAGTCTCATAGGATTTAGTTTCACTTGGATCGGAAGCCAAGCTGTGACCAGTACAGTCATCTACGATCATAAAGATACGTTGTTTGCTGTGTTACACGGACATAGACTGAGCGATAATGCGGGACAACAGCTTTATCGTCGCATTAAGCTTGAACAGCACTGGCCAGCCAGCTGGTCCATCCAAACTGCAATGGTGTGAGCAGTTGCAGTTCAGACGTAAAAGGAGACGAGCAGAGAAACAACATAACGTCGAATGGAATAATATTCGGAGAAACTCGAACACCTCCACCCGCTTCTTGGGTGACTAGGCATAAAGCATAAAATGCACACGTTCTCACCTGAAATAGTATTCTAATTACAAACAAGAGTGATGAAAATTTCTGTCTTAAACGTAAGGTAATTTTTCTGAGCGAGTTATGTGTAATGCAAAAGCATAATGCAGGGATTTCACCGTACTGTTGAATACTGAAGCCATTGAAGATATTCGTTACAGTCGATCGATTGATAATCCTTTGGCTCCATCTTTATCCGAATTCAAGAAATACGTTTCAGTTCTAGAGGTGTGACCTGCTTCGTTGATAACGAGCCTATCAACAACAGAATCCACAAAGCCCACCAGACGCCGAATTTTCTCCCCTTCTTTTATGAGTTGCTGTTCTATATCACGCCAAAGTTCAGCAATGATATGCGAAAAAGCTATATGCGTTAGTTCCAGTACGTCTGGAAGCTTAACAGTCTCGTTACTATTCGGGCCTAATCCTGCAACATGGCTCCAGATCGGTTCTGCTGGGTTCGCATTGTAATGGTACCGTAGCAAATATAAAAATGTAGCATTTGTATGTGTGCTCGATGCTGTGAAAATGATTGTTTTTCATGTTTCTACAATACTTATCTACCTGAACATAGTCCAAATACAGAGGATTTGATTTTTCATTTTTACCTTAGAAAATTAAATTGTTATGTTTTCTGAATTTTTAGCAACCCATATGAACAGTCTTTCATAAAAAATTTATAACTAAGAATTTGCATTTGAAATGAAAACAGCAATTTCGCGTCCAATATGTAATTACAAACAAGAAGACGTGTATTATTCATGAAAAATGATGATGAGTTTAACGGGCACGAGATGTAAGTATTTGAAACTGAACTAGAAAGGAAAATGATATTTGTGAGATTCGAACCACGGAACCAATAAGTGTATCTGGTCATCGCTCCATTACACTACCAACAGCCCTACACGCAAGACCGGGACTTAGTATCAACTGCATCACATACAGTGACTCGGATAACTTCAAAGCCGATTATCCACTTAAATTTGTGAAAAATATTAAGAATAGCCTATTTCTCGCCAACTTTTAACTATATTCCACATGCGTCTTTCACAATGGAACAGGAAGCAGCCTCAGCCATTCTCATACTGCTCATTAACAGCGTGACAATCAGAGCAGAACGCAGCAGAGGCTGTGACTGTACACGATTTTTGAAATAAAAACTAAGTAGCTAAAGCGTGATTAAGAAAAAATGTTGATTGCTGTTAGTACATTTGAATATCTTAAAGTTTCATTTAACGTGAGAGCGGTGTGCTGACCACACGCCCCTCCTATCCGCATCCTCAACTGAGGGAGACACGGCGGTCGGATGGTCCCGATGGGCCACTTGTGGCCTGAAGACGGAGTGCTTTTTCATTTAACGTAACATAGTAATAATATATCTAATACATAAGTGGGATCTACTTCCAAGAGCGTAACAACACCAGTGTGCGTGTGCTATGGCTTCTGACCAATCATCCCGTTTGTGTTTGTTTGCATCAGGTTTATTCTTATGATGATCGGATTATATTTTCCTCCACAGCTTTCCTCTACAAAACAGCAGATAAGATTATATCGATTTGACGATGGCTTAAGGCTACATGTCAACGTTATCGCAATGAATGGCTATTTAACATAGATACGTATTTCAGTTTTATGTACGTAGCCTTGTGGCTTGGTGGCTGAGTGGAGATCTGCTGTTCGGTCCCAAAATATTTTTATCTGTCATTTACCACCTTTTCAGTTCTTGCAGTGATTCATAAATAGGAGGAAAATACTGAGGTTCATCATGCAGTGGAATCCATATATCCATATTAAACTGTAGGTCCCCCATAACTGACTGGGTAAGTCGATTCTAAAGTAGGAGGAAGGTAAGAAAAATACTACCTCCAACTGAAACGGAACTTGTTGCACCGTTCCAATGTTTTATTAAATTTCTAGCACGCACAAATTATTAGCAAGAGTTTCTTCTCTTGGAGGTAATACCTCCGCTGGTGTCCAAAAGGAGAGAATGGACTAAACAGTGTTATTTATTGATTTTTTTCTGTTGTGTACCACGTTTCCTATTTTCCTTTCCTTTGTGCGGCCTGGAGGTCTAAATGAGGGAGTGTGTGAACTAGCAGAAAGCTTTAGGCACAGATTGTAACACTGCATGAATGGTCGTTCAGTGGTAGGGTAGTACCAACTCCTAAGCGTGAACAAGTTTAGCAGAGACCAAGTTTGCAGGTCAGGGCAAAGATGACACGTAAGCGCGCGAATTGGCTCTGTCAGGTTGGCGCGCCACCCCCATCACGCTTGTAAGCGGAACGGTTAGGCGAATTCGGTTGGAAGAGCACTTGTTCCTGGGCAGCGGCGCGGTACAGACGCAGAAGTTGGAGTTCTGAACCTTACGGTAGTATGCCATAAGGTATTGGAATGTTTCTAAACCACTGCTGATTAAAGTCAGGATGATGGAAGCAGGTGTAACATTACCGGCAAACCCCCATAAGGGAATTTATTTTCGCAATTTGCTTTAAATTTCCGTAAGAACTTTGGGTTTGTGCCTTGCACAAGCATGGACCGTGGGCCCTAAGCTCACGGTCGTATTTTGGGTCTAAGTGTGAAGATAGTTATTTCATTTCATGCCTTTTTGTGTGCTCTCTTCTGTATAGTAAAGTTCTGGTGGATTTTTATGATTTTTTAGATGTTTTCTTTGTGTACACAGTTTCCCGCCATGTGGCCAGTTTGAGTAACGGACATGGCATTAAAGTATGGATCGGTTATCGCTTAGATGTTCAATTAGCTTCAGTACAGTTTCGCTAGTAAATTAGTTCCGTGATTATAAATACGTGCCTAAATTAAATTTGATGTTAGGAAATGTGCGCGGGCTCATTTTGGCGCGAAACGAGATCAACGGCCATTATAAGAAAACGGGTCAGATTTATCAATAGGAGACCCAAATCAATAATTAAACAGTAGTGCACGACTGCAATTAACGGTCGAGTTAATCTGGTGTGTCAAGATTTCGTGAATTTTCCATGCATTGAGTTACCCCAACTTAGCCACGTGTACGAGCTGGGACCAAAGTTAGTTGGTAGATGTGGGTGTGTCCTCCTCTTTAAACATTTTGCCTTGCTAAGAATGAAGTTTACTGTGTAACTTACGGAGTACAGTACTGTTTACCTGGTAATGAGCTCCGATTTTGCCGGCATTAATACTCGGGTGATTTTGGCACAACGTGGTAATAGGTAGATGTTCTTGAGTTCCTTTAATCACTTTGCTTTAAAATAATGGTGGCTGCCACGGAACCTTCAGTGAACGATACCGTTTGTTAGAGAGATTTCCGATTTTTATGGATAATTCTGCTATCATTAACATTCGCGTAACTTTATCCCCACCTGGTACTAGATGAGCGTCTTCCCGCCACTTTACCTTTTGCTTTACAATGATGTTTACCCTGAAACATGCATAGTAAGGTACTATTTATTTGAAAGAGCCCCGATTTTATGTATAGTTTTGATGGCCCTGATAGTTGCATCATTTCCCAGCCACTTGGTACTTAGTAAATGTGCGTGTGTGCCCCATTTTATCTATGTGTGAACAGTAAATGTGTCTGAAAATTAATTGCTCCAATTTACGGGTTACAATCAAGCCACACATGTTTAATAGGGAATGCTGGGTCCTGGAATGTGATAGGGTATCTGTGTAGTCTTAACACATAAATGAATCCGAATTGCCAAACCAAATATAAGCAGAAAACTTGCTATATCTTTATGAAACACATGTTAGCATATCGTACATCCTGTTGGTACTGACCAGTATACTTGAGTTCTCGATAACTGGACTTACTCTGCGTTTCAATTGTATTACTTATTAATAAGACCAAGGCAAAGCATGGGTCTAGGCATGACTGTATGGTTGAATATGTACTTACCCTGAAGCCAGGTCAGCACTCCATCCCCCCCTTCCCACAATTGCGTGGTAATAACCATAGGCTTATTTTGTTAGAGAGACCTTCTTTGATAGTAAATAGGGCTGATGCCCTTGCAGTTGTATGACTTAGTACTAATGTGTCTTGGTATCATTTAGACAATAAATTCCAATCAGTATAGAACTGCCAATAGCATTTCCTCAAATCTGTCATCAATAATTTAAAGCCATAGTCAAATTTCAAATAGCTCAAATGCCATAGTACAGAAAATTAGAAATTAATTAATCTTCCCTAACAGATGAGAGACAAATGAATCCCATTAGCTAGTCACATGTTTGATCTAATTAACAAATATTGAAAGATAAGATGCCCCCTAATAAGCTCTGTTTAGGTGCTTTCTGTAGCGGCTTTTATAGATGCGTTATCCGTTGCCTTTATAATTTGGTGGGTTAAGTAAACCACATTGTTGAACCATTAACACCCCAGTATTATGTCTCGGACCTATTGTTTCGTGAACCACACGTACAATCCTGGAAATGGAAAAAAAAACACATTGACACCGGTGTGTCAGACCCACCATACTTGCTCCGGACACTGCGAGAGGGCTGTACAAGCAATGATCACACGCACGGTACAGCGGACACACCAGGAACCGCGGTGTTGGCCGTCGAATGGCGCTAGCTGCGCAGCATTTGTGCACCGCCGCCGTCAGTGTCAGCCAGTTTGCCGTGGCATACGGAGCTCCATCGCAGTCTTTAACACTGGTAGCATGCCGCGACAGCGTGGACGTGAACCGTATGTGCAGTTGACGGACTTTGAGCGAGGGCGTATAGTGGGCATGCGGGAGGCCGGGTGGACGTACCGCCGAATTGCTCAACACGTGGGGCGTGAGGTCTCCACAGTACATCGATGTTGTCGCCAGTGGTCGGCGGAAGGTGCACGTGCCCGTCGACCTGGGACCGGACCGCAGCGACGCACGGATGCACGCCAAGACCGTAGGATCCTACGCAGTGCCGTAGGGGACCGCACCGCCACTTCCCAGCAAATTAGGGACACTGTTGCTCCTGGGGTATCGGCGAGGACCATTCGCAACCGTCTCCATGAAGCTGGGCTACGGTCCCGCACACCGTTAGGCCGTCTTCCGCTCACGCCCCAACATCGTGCAGCCCGCCTCCAGTGGTGTCGCGACAGGCGTGAATGGAGGGACGAATGGAGACGTGTCGTCTTCAGCGATGAGAGTCGCTTCTGCCTTGGTGCCAATGATGGTCGTATGCGTGTTTGGCGCCGTGCAGGTGAGCGCCACAATCAGGACTGCATATGACCGAGGCACAAAGGGTTAACACCCGGCATCATGGTGTGGGGAGCGATCTCCTACACTGGCCGTACACCACTGGTGATCGTCGAGGGGACACTGAATAGTGCACGGTACATCCAAACCGTCATCGAACCCATCGTTCTACCATTCCTAGACCGGCAAGGGAACTTGCTGTTCCAACAGGACAATGCACGTCCGCATGTATCCCGTGCCACCCAACGTGCTCTAGAAGGTGTAAGTCAACTACCCTGGCCAGCAAGATCTCCGGATCTGTCCCCCATTGAGCATGTTTGGGACTGGATGAAGCGTCGTCTCACGCGGTCTGCATGTTCAGCACGAACGCTGGTCCACCTGAGGCGCCAGGTGGAAATGGCATGGCAAGCCGTTCCACAGGACTACATCCAGCATCTCTACGATCGTCTCCATGGGAGAATAGCAGCCTGCATTGCTGCGAAAGGTGGATATACACTGTACTAGTGCCGACATTGTGCATGCCCTGTTGCCTGTGTCTGCCTGTGGTTCTGTCAGTGTGATCATGTGATGTATCTGACCCCAGGAATGTGTCAATAAAGTTTCCCCTTCCTGGGACAATGAATTCACGGTGTTCTTATTTCAATTTCCAGGAGTGTATTTTGAGCCAGAGCTACAGAAGGCAACTTGCATAAGCTCTGGACTCGTTAAGTAACGGTAATCCCCCCACTGGGTAGAATTCTACTGATACTTAACTCAACGCACACCCTGAGGGTTAAGTTGCACAACGACGATGCCTATTACACTGAAGTGCCTGCCCGGCTAACGCGATGCTTCCCGAGCGGGAGGGCGGCCGGCGGATTAGTGTCGAGGTCCGGTGTGCCGGCCAGCCTGTGGATGGTTTTTTAAGGCGGTTTTCTATCTACCTCGGCGAATGCGGGCTGGTTCCCCTTATTCCGCCTCAGTTACACTATGTCGGCGATTGCAGCGCAAACACTGTCTCCATGTAGGCGTACACCATAATTACTCTAACGCGCAAACACCCGTCTGGTTTGAGACGTTCCATAGTGGGGAGGGGTGGGGTGGTGATGGGGGTGTGTCCACTGGGGGTCGACCGTACAGTAACCCTGGGTTCGGTGTGAGGCGGTGGTGGGGTGGGTGGACTGTTGTGGGGTTGTGAACCACTGAGGGCTATGGCGGGACGAAGCGTCTCCGTCGTTTCTAGGTCCCCGCATTAATACACAATACACAATACACAGTGAAGTGACAGAAGTCACGGGTTAGCGATATGCGATCATACAGAAAGCGTTAGTATCGCGTACACAAGTTATAAAAGTGTAGGGTATTGTACCAAGGTGAGTCATGTGAAAAGGTTCCCGACTGATTGTGGTCGCACGACGGGAGTTAATAGCTTTGAATGTGGAAAGTTAGGTGGAGCTAGACGCATGTGACATTCCGTTTCGGAAATTGTTAGGGAATTCAATATTTCGAGATCCACATTGCCAATAGTGTTCCGAAAATACCAAATTTCAGGCTTTACCTCTCACCACGGACATGCAGTGACCGACGACCTTCAACGACCGAGAGCAACGGCGTTTGCGCAGAGTTGTCAGTGCTCATAGACAACACTGTGTGGAATAACTGCAGTAGTTCATGTGACACGTACGACGAACTTATTGGTTAGGACACTGCGGTGAAATTTAGCGTTAGTGGTCTACGGCAGCAGGCGACCGTGACGAGTGCCTTTGCTAACAGCAAATAACCTGCAGCGCCCCTCCTGTGTTCATGACCACGTCAGTTAGACCCTAGACGACTGGATAAACGTCGTCTGGTCAGATGGGTTCCGATTTCAGTTAGTAAGAGTGGATGATCGGGTTCGAGTGAGACGCAGACCCCTTAAAGCTACGGACCCAAATGTCAACAACGTACTGTGCAACCTAGAAGTGGTGCCATAATGGCGTGGGCTGTGATAACATGGACTGGATACCCTGCCACAACTGAACCAATCATTGACTGGAAATAGTTGTTTCTATTAAAAATGAAACTCCTCTAGCTGTACTTAAGATTTCATATTTATTTATCTACTAGTTTCGACATTGCGTCCAGCTGATATCCCACCATCACCCAAATTTAAAGATGGATGTACGAAAGAAATTGTTGTGTTCAGCTACTTGGAGACCGTTTGCAGCCATTCGTGAACTTTATGTTCCCAAACATGTCACCAGGCCGCAATTTTCGCAATTGGTTTGAAGAATATTCTGGACAATTCGACCAAATGACATGCCCACCCAAATAGCCCAACATGAATCCCATCGAACATGCATGGGACATAATCGACAGGTCAGTTCGTGCACAAATTCCTGCACCGGCAGCACGATTGCAATTATGGACGGCTGTAAAGGCAGTACGGCTCAATATTTCCGCAGGGGACTTCCAACGACTTTCTGAGTCCAAGTCACTTCAAGTTGCTGCACTACGCCGGGCAAAAGAAGGTAAGAAAAAGGCAAAAAGAGACATCCGATGACTTTTGTCATCTCAGTGCAAAGTACAGGGTGTCCACAATGAGACTCCAACATTCGAACTCATAAAATCTGAGAGGAAACACAATTTATTGACGAACAAATACAGGGAAATCATTCAGCAGCTCATCAAGTTTTCATACACAGGTGGACGGTTCAGTACACTTGAACATGGGCGCCACTGGTAGCGCGAAGAATATCAAGTCTATAATCGATTTCGTGCCATGTGTTGCGGAGCATCTGTTCTGTGACAGAGATGATGACAATTCTTATGCGCTGTTTCAAGTCTTGCAGGTCCTTTACTGGTGTAGCGGTAGCGTATACCGGTCTTTCACATAACCCCACAAGAAAAAATCGAGAGGGGTCATGTCGGGCGAACGTGGCGGCCAAGGAATTGGACCTCCACGGCCAATCCACCGTTGCGGGAATGTGTCATTTAAAAATTTTCAAACATCAAGGTTTCAATGGGGTGGTGCACCGTCCTGTTGAAATATCACATTTGGTTGCAGGTCTGTTATCTTCTTTATAGTCTTCAACGACGGGGGCGCTTTGTTGTAAACTCGACGAAAGTTTCTTTGCACTTGGGCCGCCGAGTTTGTATCTGCATACCACCAGACCACTTGTGAACGCTCCTTCATATCCTCCATTTTGCTAAAACAATTGATTGCAGCTCCATTACGGGCACTTGGCGTATCAAATTTGCCCACCACAAACTTGTTGAGTTGCTCTGTCTGCCCCTTCAGGATTCACAGGTCCACCATCTGAAATGAGAAAGATATAAGATATTAAAATGTTGGAGTATTATTGCGGACACCCTGTACTGTGATGTTGAAACAAATCTTTGAGCCGATGATGGTGTTCTCATATTTACTTTTATTCACTAAGAAACAAAAGTCAACAGGTCAAAATTTTCTAGGATCTCGTTGATGTTAGAATGAGTTAGGTTGTCCCGTCACGGCATGTGAGTTAGCTGCGAGCTGCCCGTGCCTGTGCCGTAGTGACCACGATGCAAAATTCTTTCATGTATCGAGGGGCTTCACATCCATTAGACAATGATAAACACCGAAAGAATTTACCGAGAATGCCTTATGTTGTATGATGAAGTTCACTTTGTTACTTGAGTTTAACTCAGGTTGCGAACGGACGCAAATGAAAGCGGACAACATTTCCTTCTGCAGTACCCGTGTAGCGCTGTAAATACAACTATAGGAAATAAAGACGCCAGAAAATTGCAAATTATTTGAAAGTGAAGACAATAATTCTGGGCGAATAATATATTCCCGTCGATCGAACGCCTTTAATTTGCTTCATAGTCTTTTGTAAACGACATTAACTATGGTCTGCACTTCACAAAGTGAGTTGATTACTTTGAATACGTCTCTTTACTGTTATACTCAGCTGTCAGTACCGTAGACGTACTTTCATTTGATGTCTTTTTAATAAGCAACGTATTTTAGGATGACTGAATGCGTCGTCGGGAACCTCAGCGTGGCGCTCGGATGCTCGCAAAGTAACCACGTAATACACTCCGTCTAACAGGCGCTATAAATCAAAGTGAGACCTGCACAGGCCGCATCCCTGGGGTTCGAGGGATAGTGCAGCGCCTCATCCATCTTCCGGGCTATTGGCGCCTGGCGGTGGTGCGAACAATATCCGGGAAGAGCCGATCCGACGCCATCTTGCTGATGCTCTAATTCACCCTCAATTTGGGGAATGAAGTTCCTGTTCACTGGTTTTGGCTGTTCCCGTGTCCACAGCAGGTATCTGGGTTTGTTGCATTGGAGCAAGGAGAAATGGCCATATGAGAAACGAGTGTGGAGTGGTAATAAATCATGCAAAGAAGTACAAGTAGACTAGTAACGAGTAAACTGAAGTCAACTACTCAGTGGTTGGCAATGACTTCATGAATAAACCTATCGAGAGATTTTAAAAGGAGGCAAAATATGACATGAATTTACGACTGGTGGAGCTATATGTTAACAACTAGTCATTTTGTGTAAACAACGGAGCGCCACAGTGAAAAATAACCGTTAATTTTGAGATCCACAAGCAATGCCAATACGACTTGTATTTGCATCATTCATGACAGGAATTATAAATTCCGATGAGCTACAAAGTGGCTGTATTCCTTGCGGAAACACTAACTGATGTACTTATTTTGAAATTCACTTACTTCGTGTCGCCGCCGACGCTTGTCGATGTCTATACAACCGTTAAAATAAACTAAACGACTAGCCGGAAGTGTGGTGTGGGGGACTTTCAAAAGAAAGAGAGCTGGATCTTGGGCATTTATATATGAAGTATGTTTCTTTACGAATCTCACGATGCGGTGCTACAAATACACAGAGATATATTCAAAGATGATACGTTTTCAAAAAAAAAAAAAAAAAAAAATGGAGTTATACTACATTTCACATCCTATTTATAACTATATGCTGTCTGGAACAGTTCGTATACATGATCCTGTACAGAAAAGAGTTGTAAAATGATTGGATTTGGGCAACCACATATGACGTAGTGCCAGCAGTCAGAGGTCTCGCGAAAGTATGACGTAGAAATATTTCTGAGCTATTTCTCTTGCCGTTTGAGCAGCTTCTGCACCTCGGTGCAAAGGTACACTCCTGGAAATGGAAAAAAGAACACAATGACACCGGTGTGTCAGACCCACCATACTTGCTCCGGACACTGCGAGAGGGCTGTACAAGCAATGATCACACGCACGGCACAGCGGACACACCAGGAACCGCGGTGTTGGCCGTCGAATGGCGCTAGCTGCGCAGCATTTGTGCACCGCCGCCGTCAGTGTCAGCCAGTTTGCCGTGGCATACGGAGCTCCATCGCAGTCTTTAACACTGGTAGCATGCCGCGACAGCGTGGACGTGAACTGTATGTGCAGTTGACGGACTTTGAGCGAGGGCGTATAGTGGGCATGCGGGAGGCCGGGTGGACGTACCACCGAATTGCTCAACACGTGGGGCGTGAGGTCTCCACAGTACATCGATGTTGTCGCCAGTGGTCGGCGGAAGGTGCACGTGCCCGTCGACCTGGGACCGGACCGCAGCGACGCACGGATGCACGCCAAGACCGTAGGATCCTACGCAGTGCCGTAGGGGACCGCACCGCCACGTCCCAGCAAATTAGGGACACTGTTGCTCCTGGGGTATCGGCGAGGACCATTCGCAACCGTCTCCATGAAGCTGGGCTACGGTCCCGCACACCGTTAGGCTGTCTTCCGCTCACGCCCCAACATCGTGCAGCCCGCCTCCAGTGGTGTCGCGACAGGCGTGAATGGAGGGACGAATGGAGACATGTCGTCTTCAGCGATGAGAGTCGCTTCTGCCTTGGTGCCAATGCTGGTCGTATGCGTGTTTGGCGCCGTGCAGGTGAGCGCCACAATCAGGACTGCATACGACCGAGGCACACAGGGGCAACACCCGGCATCATGGTGTGGGGAGCGATCTCCTACACTGGCCGTACACCACTGGTGATCGTCGAGGGGACACTGAATAGTGCACGGTACATCCAAACCGTCATCGAACCCATCGTTCTACCATTCCTAGACCGGCAAGGGAACTTGCTGTTCCAACAGGACAATGCACGTCCGCATGTATCCCGTGCCACCCAACGTGCTCTAGAAGGTGTAAGTCAACTACCCTGGCAAGCAAGATCTCCGGATCTGTCCCCCATTGAGCATGTTTGGGACTGGATGAAGCGTCGTCTCACGCGGTCTGCACGTCCAGCACGAACGCTGGTCCAACTGAGGCGCCAGGTGGAAATGGCATGGCAAGCCGTTCCACAGGACTACATCCAGCATCTCTACGATCGTCTCCATGGGAGAATAGCAGCCTGCATTGCTGCGAAAGGTGGATATACAGTGTACTAGTGCCGACATTGTGCATGCTCTGTTGCCTGTGTCTATGTGCCTGTGGTTCTGTCAGTGTGATCATGTGATGTATCTGACCCCAGGAATGTGTCAATAAAGTTTCCCCTTCCTGGGACAATGAATTCACGGTGTTCTTATTTCAATTTCCAGGAGTGTACTTGCAGGAGTTTTTGATGCCAGTTAACTCCTCTCCGTGATACCAGATAAACTGATTCTGTAGCCAGACGATGAAATATCAGACTATTACTTCACATAAACGGAAATAGCGCCAAGAACATTGACGTGGACGCCTATCAGAGCAATAAATTTTTTTAGTAATGATGCTTTAATATGATGAAGTCTGTACGTGAAATAGGATTTTTCTTTGTTGAACTACACAGTGTCGTCGTAACTACCGTCTGCTTCACGTCTGCTGTGCAACGAGCTACCTTAATTTAAGTATTAACTGATTTTTCTTACTTGTCACTTCCTCTTCCGTGTGTTTTTGCTTTTAGGAAGCTTTAATTGTCGAGTGCTAGTAATAGTGTTCCATAGATTTCGTGTTTGTTTTGAATACACTCAGAGACAGTCCCTTTAGTCAGCCATAGCGCCAGTAGTGCTAGTGTCTGTTTTCAATACAGTCCAGAGACAGAAGGGGCTAGCAACCACAGTTTAGTCAACAATCGGCCGCCTTGAGTGAATTAGCAGTCTAGTTAAAAGACGATTAACTCTCTACAGTAAATTGATTTCTTAGGATGGATAGGATGTGTGACTGCTGTTTACGGACGCAGGAGGAGCTGGCCACTGTTCGCGAACAGCTGAACGTGTTGATGGTCGCGGTCAGCCGTCTTCAGGCTGCTGCCTCGGAGTGTAGCGGCAGTGGGGAGTCTGGTGCGTCGCATGGTACACCCCAGGTGTTACATGCTTCTCCCACTGTCCCTGCTGTCGAGATATCTTCACGGGTACCGGGCGCGATTGGGCCACCCTCTCCCCAAGGGGAGTGCCGGGTTCAGGGCCGTTCGCGGCGCACAAGGCGGAGGGTAAATGTGGAGGCTGGCCGTGTGGCATCGCCCGCTCTGCCTGTGAGTGGACATAGGGCCGCTCCTTCAGCAAGGTCCGAGCAGGCACACGGGGGGGAGGGGTTTATTAGTTATTGGGAGCTCCAACGTTAGGCGGGTGATGGAGCCCCTTAGGGAAATAGCGGAAAGGTCGGGGAAGAAGGCCAGTGTTCACTCTGTCTGCTTGCCGGGGGGTCTCATCCGAGATGTGGAGGAGGCCCTGCCGGCGGCGATAGAGAGCACTGGGTGCACCCGACTGCAAATTGTTGCTCATGTCGGCACCAATGACTCCTGCCGTCTGGGTTCAGAGGTCATCCTCAGTTCGTACAGGCGGTTGGCGGGATTGGTGAAGGCGGAAAGCCTCGCTCGCGGGTTGAATCAGAGCTAACTATTTGTAGTATCGTTCCCAGAACCGATCGCGGTCCTCTGGTTTGGAGCCCAGTGGAAGGCTTAAACCAGAGGCTCAGACAATTCTGCGGAGATCTGGGGTGCAAATTTCTCGACCTCCGCTATCGGGTGGAGAAATGTAGGGTCCCCCTGAATAGGTCAGGCGTGCACTACACGCCGGAAGCGGCTACAAGGGTAGCGGAGTACGTGTGGAGTGCACATGGGGGTTTTTTAGGTTAGAGAATTCTCTCCCTAGGCCCGACAAGACGCCTCCTGAGACGCGGAAAGGTAGGAGTAGGCAAAATGCAACAGGGAATAAAAATATTAATGTGCTAATAGTAAACTGCAGGAGCGTCTATAGAAAGGTCCCAGAACTGCTCTCATTAATAAACGGTCACAACGCCCATATAGTGCTGGGGACAGATAGTTGGCTAAAACCAGACGTAAACAGTAATGAAATCCTAAACTCAGATTGGAATGTATACCGCAGAGACAGGCTGGACAGTGAAGGGGGAGACGTGTTTATAGCCATAAGAAGTGCAATAGTATCGAAGGAAATTGACGGAGATCCGAAATGTGAAATAATTTGGGTGAAGGTCACGGTTAAAGCAGGCTCAGACATGGACAAAGAATCCAGTGAAATTTTTTTAAGTGTCTTATCTGAAAACTACCTTGAGCAGTTAAACAGAGAACCGACTCGGAGCGATAACATATTAGACCTTCTGGTGACAAACAGACCCGAACTATTTGAAACAGTTAACGCAGAACAGGGAATCAGCGATCATAAAGCGGTTACTGAATCGATGATTTCAGCTGTAAATAGAAATATTAAAAAAGGTAGGAAGATTTTTCTGTTTAGCAAAAGTGACAAAAAGCAGATTTCAGAGTACTTGACGGCTCAACACAAAAGTTTTGTCTCAAGTACAGATAGTGTTGAGAATCAGTGGACAAAGTTCAAAACCATCGTACAATATGCATTAGATGAGTATCTGCCAAGAAAGATCGTAAGAGATGGAAAAGAGCCACCGTGGTACAACAACCGAGCTAGAAAACTGCTGCGGAAGCAAAGGGAACTTCACAGCAAACATAAATATAGCCAAAGCCTTGCAGACAAACAAAAATTACGCGAAGCGAAATGTAGTGTGAGGAGGGCTATGCGAGAGGCGTTCAATGAATTCGAAAGTACAGTTCTATGCACTGACTTGGCAGAAAATCCTAAGAAATTTTGGTCTTATGTCAAAGCGGTAGGTGGATCAAAACAAAATGTCCAGACACTCTGTGACCAAAATGGTACTGAAACAGAGGATGACAGACTAAAGGCCGAAATATTAAATGTGTTTTTCCAAAGCTGTTTCACAGAGGAAGCCTGCACTGTAGTTCCTTCTCTAGATTGTCGTACAGATGACAAAATCGTATATATCGAAATAGACGACAGAGGGATAGAGAAACAATTAAAATCGCTCAAAAGAAGAAAGGCCGCTGGACCTGATGGGATACCAGTTCGATTTTACACAGAGTACGCGAAGGAACTTGCCCCCCTTCTTGCAGCGGTGTACCGTAGGTCTCTAGAAGAGCGTAGCGTTCCAAAGGATTGGAAAAGGGCACAGGTCATCCCCGTTTTCAAGAAGGGACGTCGAACAGATGTGCAAAACTATAGACCTATATCTCTAACGTCGATCAGTTGTAGAATTTTGGAACACGTATTATGTTCGAGTATAATGACTTTTCTCGAGACTAGAAATCTACTCTGTAGGAATCAGCATGGGTTTCGAAAAAGACGGTCGTGTGAAACCCAGCTCGCGCTGTTCGTCCACGAGATTCAGGGGGCCATAGACACGGGTTCACAGGTAGATGCCGTGTTTCTTGACTTCCGCAAGGCGTTCGATACAGTTCCCCACAGTCGTTTAATGAAGAAAGTAAGAGCATATGGACTATCAGACCAATTGTGAGATTGGATTGAAGAGTTCCCAGATAACAGAACGCAGCATGTCATTGTCAATGGAGAGAAGTCTTCAGAAGTAAGAGTGATTTCAGGTGTGCCGCAGGGGAGTGTCATAGGACCGCTGCTATTCACAATATACATAAATGACCTTGTGAATGACATCGGAAGTTCACTGAGGCTTTTTGCAGATGATGCTGTGGTGTATCAAGAGGTTGTAACAATGGAAAATTGTACTGAAATGCAGGAGGATCTGCAGCGAATTGACGCATGGTGCAGGGAATGGCAATTCAATCTCAATGTAGACAAGTGTAATGTGCTGCGAATACATAGAAAGATAGATCCCTTATCATTTATCTGCAAAATAGCAGGTCAGCAACTGGAAGCAGCTAATTCCATAAATTATCTGGGAGTATGCATTAGGAGTGATTTAAAATGGAATGATCATATAAAGTTGATCGTCGGTAAAGGAGATGCCAGACTGAGATTCATTGGAAGAATCCTAAGGAAATGCAATCCGAAAACAAAGGAAGTTGGTTACAGTACGCTTGTTCGCCCACTGCTTGAATACTGCTCAGCAGTGTGGAATCGGTACCAGATAGGGTTGATAGAAGAGATAGAGAAGATCCAACGGAGAGCACCGCCCTTCGTTACAGAATCATTTAGTAATCGCGAAAGCGTTACGGAGATGATAGATAAACTCCAGTGGAAGACTCTGCAGGAGAGACGCTCAGTAGCTCGGTACGGGCTTTAGCTAAAGTTTCGAGAACATACCTTCACCGAAGAGTCAAGCAGTATATTGCTTCCTCCTACGTATATCTCGCGAAGAGACCATGAGGATAAAATCAGAGAGATTAGAGCCCACACAGAAGCATACCGACAATCCTTCTTTCCGCGAACAATACGAGACTGGAATAGAAGGGAGAACCGATAGAGGTACTCAGGGTACCCTCCGCCACACACCGTCAGGTGGCTTGCGGAGTATGAATGTAGATGTAGATGTAGATTTTTGTCATGATGCACAAGTTAAGGAATTCTGGATAGGCCGGCCGGAGTGGCCGTGCGGTTCTGGGCGCTACAGTCTGGAACCGAGCGACCACTACGGTCGCAGGTTCGAATCCTGCCGCGGGCATGGATGTGTGTGATGTCCTTAGGTTAGTTAGGTTTAATTAGTGCTAAGATATAGGGACTGATGACCACAGATGTTAAGTCCCATAGTGCTCACTGCCATTTTTGATTTCTGGATAAGAATATACGCATCAATTTGATGTACTGAATACCGGTTGGGAACTGACTGAGGCTGATTGTATGGACGCACTCGTGTTGCGGCATAGCTCTGTCATCGGAACGCAACGGTCGGGAATCATTGTTTGTGCAATGTAATGAAATGATTTTTTGTGTAGATACGGGCCACTGTAACGGGCGCCAGACAGCAAAGGGAAGGGGCTGTTGTCAGAACAAATGCTAAAGAAAAGGTCGTCACTCAATTTCGTAGTATAAAAAAAACAAAAAACAAAGAAAAACATTTAGTCAAGTAAAACTGCTTAACTAGTTACTGCTAATTACTCTACCAGGAGAAATTAGAGTGTTTCTAGCATACGCGGTACACTGCTGGGGCGAATAAAAACCATTATTAAGTCCCTCTTAGTGAAACAAGAACAGTAACAAACAAAACTGCTGCGTTTTAATGGCGATGCCAGTTCGGTTGCACTCAATCACGTGATCTTGAAAGAGCGCAGAAAACGCGTTTCATCTGTATCAGTGTTTCGTAAGAAGCACCAGCCACTGACAAGACGACGGTTCCCCTTCTCCTCCTCCCCCCACCCACCACCCTACCGCCACTGTTCAGTCTTAACATAAATTTACTTTATTCTTGCTTCTAAAAAAAAGAAAAAAATTCCTACTTAGGCATGTCCGGCAGTCTCGTGTTGATAATACAGGAGTGTTCCTATTTAGTCAGATTCAAATATTTTCTCTTTTATATTAATTAATTTGCATCTATTCGCTCATTCACTGGGACAGTTTGACGCTCAGGCGTACTGTCCTACACTCTCCATTTACCGACAGGCTGCATCAGCTGCTTTTGTACACAAGTACCGAGAGACCCCTGATGCTCGCCGTTTCCTCGCCATACAGGACTAGCGAACATTGCAGCTTCCTCCCTTTTGAAATCAAACTATGTATTTCCATCAGAGCACAAGAGGCTTGCACCGCTGAAATATGGAGTTGCTAACACCGTACCGTGGGCACAGTACTGAGTGGGAAGTAATATGGAATCACAATGAAATGAATATCCCTCCATGTATTCCAATCTCTGCGCGAAAGCCTTATAGCAAAGCTCAGTAAACTCTAGTAACAGACGCTTTGTGAAAGGCGTTCAGGAGCCCTGTTTGGTTCACTATTAAATGTCGAGGAGCGTACGTTCCTACAACAGTCGCCCGATAAATTGCTTTCTTCTGCGTACATGTCGCGTAAAAAAAAACCATGAAGATGAAATAAGAGAAAATTGGGTCCACACAGAGGCTTATCCGTGTTTGCTGGTCCCTGTCCTTGTCCTGTGTAGTTAAATTTCCTCCCTCCTTAGCAAAATCAGGCCCACTAGACTGCTTCTTGAGAGACAAGATGCTACCGGAAAACTAATATTTAGCATTGTCTGGACCGGGGAACCAGCATTGCTCTATAAAACAACGACCACACTACATTACAATGGCAAAGAATCCCTGCCACAAACTTCAGTGTGTTAATGACGTGCGTAACACTTCATTATGTTTCTTAATACAATGTAACAATAATCGCAAATCAGCCGTAATAGCATCACCTGTTGAGAAATGCCCAATGCGCCATAAGAAACCTTAATATTCAAGTCACAGTTACATCTCACCCCGAGAGAACAGTATAGTGGCCCGATTCATAGACTTCTCTGATACGAAAGACTTACTCCCTGTTTCACGCGATTTTCCAGCTCCCCTCCTGTGTCCTTACTAGTCTTTAATACTCCGTAAGATTTCCTAATACCGGACTTGTTCCCCCGTAACGCCGAATCTTAATCTGGGCATATGTTGTAGGTGGATTTTCTGCTATCATTTTGTCTGTATATCGAAGGACCTGGAGCCATTTAACGATGGCACGTCTAACGATTGTTTCGTATGCGTGTGGTATCCCAGCTTATTTCTGCTCGAGTCAATGTTGCATGATGCAAAACCCGGAAATCTTAACCATTCGATACTTTTCTACATTGTCACATCTGTACCACTGTTTACATCTACCAGTCTTAAGGACTGATGACCTTAGCAGTTAAGCCCCATAAGATTTCACACACATTTGAACATTTCTACCTTACAAAGGCATATGAGGTACACTAATATAGGTTACAGAATTCCTAGTCCACTAGTTATAACACTCCATGCTTCTGTTTGCCTATTATTTACATTGTAAAAGTTACTTGTTTCGATAATTTTAGTGAGTGAAAGCGAATCTCAATGTGTAAGTAACTCAACGCTAACTGTAGGTGACAAAAATTCCGCTGCGACAACGCGTAGATAAATTTAACTGCGAGAATTTTAAGAAAATCATGCCCTGTCTGAAACTTATCGTAATCACGAAATCTGACTAGTAACTGCGATGAAAGAAAACTGATTAGTTTAAAAGTAAAGCTAGTGCCTGTGAAATTTAATTAAAAAAAGAATCAGTTCTCTACACTGTTCGTCTTACCTGAGTGTAAACTGGTCTCTTAGCTACAGCGCTTCTCGATGATAGAGCTGCAAAATCTAACTACAGAGATACGCAGAGGTGCAATGTGTACTCTAAAAACATTGCTATCATTAGTGGTTACCAATTTTTTATAATGTTTTTTGAATACATTGAAAGGTAATTGACTCTTGGGATGTGGACAACGATTGTGGTTTAAATGAACTCAGTACAATGTCATTTCCGTTGACTTAACAACATTTAATGAAATTTTAAAAGTAGTTAAACGTCCTCTGAAATCAAGTAGAAATAATCCAAGAATTACAAAAATTGAACTTCACATGTACAATATCTCCTTAAACGAAATTCCAAAACATAATTGTTAAATAAATTTCTCTCCCAATGGTAGGTAAATCCTAGCAAAAAGATTCCTGATGCGGATGTCTGAATGTCTGACGTACCAAGAAAGCTGCATTATCAAACCGCTGCCGCGAGTAAAACAAACTTAATCTTTCCCTGCAGTCCATTCATCATAAACATCATCGCACCAATGCAAAAATCAGTTCTTTTCCTTCCCCGAATAATTCTTCAATTGATTCAAAATGCAATTCCAAAAATCTCGATTATTGGTGCCTTGCTGCTACTAAATCAGATCTCGACTGAGTATAAACAAATGATTCTTCATTTATTGTCTTTGGCCTGAGCAATTAACTGAGCGTGACATCCTCTCGGTACGCCTTGGGTCTGGCTGGAGACGGGAGGCGGCGCGCTTACCCGGCATTGCTAACAAACTAGGCGCTGAGTCGAGAGCAGCGGTCACACCATCGTGGCTGGCCGCCAGCGGTAGACAGCTAAGACTTCTTATATTGTACGTCTGCGGCCCAGGGATACGGCAAACGATGGCGTTTCTCTGAGACAAGCGCAGGAAAAGTGGCCAGAGAACAGCAGCTAATATACCCAGCGGCATGGGGCCTGGTGGTCGTCCATTCATGCCTCGGATCAAGAGGCAGGGGCGTTTGCTCGCCTGGTGGACTCATAAAGGTGGTGGTGGAGTATTGGCCGCGTTGCCTGACGTACCATTACCAAACAGTACTGATTATGACTGCCTCATTAGAATATTGTCTATTTTGCAGCAGCGGCTGACATACAGCTGGCAAAGTAATATAGCTCTGCCATGTTGATGATCTACCTGACTGAACTACGCATTTAAATACAGGTGCCTGCAGTTGACCACGATGAAAAAGCACCATGCAGAGGTTACCTGAATGGCTGTCATTGTCCTAAGCGTTGTTTTTTCCACAAGGAAGGAGGTCGGTGCAAGAGCGGAGGGCTTTTGCTCACTTGTTATGTCAGCAGGTCATTGACTGTGGTGTAGTACGCGAACCACATGCGATGAGAAACGTGCAAAGGATGAAGTAGAGATTACAGCAGAACCAGCCGCGTGCGAGTGCAGGTGTTAGACCTTACAAAGCATAACACAGATGTGATGCGAGCTGGTCGGGCGAGGAATGAAAATAGATGACAGAGCAGCACCTAAGCGAAAGAAGGTGATAGCATTTCTACAGCATTAGAGCACAGCAAAGCACAAGCAAGTGCAACACATACACTACTGGCTATTAAAATTGCTACACCAAGAAGAAACGCAGATGATAAATGGGTATTCAGTGGACAAATATATTATACTAGAACTGGCATGTGATTACATCTTCACGCAATTTGGTTGCATAGATCCTGAGAAATCATTACGCAGAATAACCACCTCTGGCCATAATAACGGTCTTGATACGCGTGGGCATTGAGTCAAACAGAGCTCGGATGGCGTGTACAGGTACAGCTGCCGATGCAGGTTCAACACGATGCCACGGTTCATGACGAGCAGTGCCTGGCGCATTGTGACGAGCGAGTTGCTCGGCCACCATTGACCAGACGTTTTCAGTTGGTGAGAGATCTGGAGAATGTGCTGGCCAGGGCAGCAGTCGAACATTTTCTGTATCCAGAAAGGCCCGTAGAGGACCTGCAACATGCGGTCCTGCATTATCCTGCTGAAATGTAGGGTTTCGCAGGGATCGAATGAAGGGTAGAGCCACGGGTCGTAACACATCTGAAATGTAACGCCCACTGTCCAAAGTGACGTCAATGCGAACAAGAGGTGACCGAGACGTGTAACCAATGGCACCTCATACCATCACGCCGGGTGATACGCCAGTATGGCGATGGCGAATACACGCTTCCAATGTGCGTTCACCGTGATGTCGCCAAACACGGATGCGACCATCATGATGCTGTAAACAGAACCTAGATTCATCCGAAAAAAACGACGTTTTTCCATTCCTGCACCCAGGTTCGTCGTTGAGTACACCATCGCAGGCCCTCCTGTCTCTGAGCAGCGTCAAGGGTAACCGCAGCCACAGTCTCCGAGCTGATAGTCCATGCTGCTGCAAACGTTCTCGAACTGCGCGTGCAGATGGTTGTTGTCTTGCAAACGTCGCCAACTGTTGACTCAGGGATCGAAACGTGGCAGCCTGTCATCTCGACTGCTAGTGATACGAGGCCGTTGGGATCCAGCACGGCGTTCCGTATTACCCTCCTGAACCCACCGATTCCATATTCTGCTAAAAGTCATTGGATCTTTACCAACGCGAGCAGCAATGTCGCGATACGATTAACCGCAATCGCGACAGGCTACAATCCGACCTTTATCAAAGTCGGAAACGTGATGGTACGCATTTGTCCTCCTTACACAAGGCATCACAGCAACGTTTCACCAGGCAACGCCGGTGAACCGCTGAGAATGATAAATCGGTTGGAAACTTTTCTCATGTCAGCACGTTGTAGGTGTCACCACCTTGCTTGAATGCTCTGAAAAGCTAATCATTTGCATATCACAGCATCTTCTTCCTGTCAGTTAATTTTCGCTTCTGTAGCACGTCATCTTCGTGCTGTAGCTATTTTAATGGCTAGTAGAGTAAGTGTATAAATACTTAACCGGTTTTGTACTGAAGTCATCTTGTGCTAATGTCGCCTTGGGCCTGTAAGACTTGGGATGCCATCCAGAATACCGTACGGGGTGTACAGTTCGACCCCGCATCAGTCACCATTCCCCGAGACAGGAGACGCAGAGCCACCGCCGCTGCATGGCCAGCCGTGCCCTGGGACATAGCGCGCCGGCCACAGAGCTACCGCAGTGGGTCACCATAGATGCGCTGCATCACCGGTTGCCTACTGCCAGGCGGTGCAGTCAACAGCAGCCATGCCGCGGCTGCCGCCGCCTTAGCTGCCAATACCACGGACGCTCATTGACAGAAGCAGTGGCGTTATGCCACCACTCGGCCACGCTGCATGCTCTCATATTGCTGCACAGGCGCTTGGATGCCTCACCCACAATGTCGCTGCTTTTAACGTATCACGTCGGAGAGTTAGGACTTTGAAAAGCACAAAACAATCTCTCTGAATCTGGCCTCCTTCAATGGAAACCTGATGCTCTCCAGTTACAGCTCTGAGTCTCTACCCCGACCCTTGTCGTTACATAGGATTGTGGAGAATGACCCGAGTAATAATGTTAGTGTTGAAATTTCATGATAGTTGTAAAAGGTTGAAATTAATCAAAGGTAAATAATATACAAACCAGGCTTATTAGATAAATTTTTGTATAGATTTTACAGCGGGCAGTGCGGTGCTGCTGCAAATAAAGCTCCACTGACCTTGCGGTGAATCTCCTCTCACACGCACGCCTCCTTGAAGTTACTGAAATGCAATTGTCAGCCAGAAAAAGCTATTGAAAGAACAGCTGTACAACTCTTAAGGGCGGTAGGACGTCAAACGGGCCGACTTGGAACAGGAGAGGCACCACAGGACATTTTAATTTCCACTGTCTATACTTTTACAAATAAATTCACAAAACTTTAACAGTATGACCAACAAGGATTCAGAATTCATACTCATAACAGTGGAAGTTCAAAAACGTAACAAAACACAATTTTTTTACATGTGAAATTTCATCATTTTTTCACTTACTACTGGCTGCATTTGTTGCTGTAGGTACACTTTTCTTCCTAAGTAAGAAAGATTCTTCGATGACTTTTGCACAGCATACAAACCATAGTTACAGGTGTAGGAAACTATAGAAGTTATTTAATTTATGAACAAAATGAATGAACTGTTACATTTTAAACATCATGTTTAGAAAAACTCAGGTTTTATAGTTAATTATCTCAATTTTTTCCACAGTTTTTTAATAGATTTCGAAATTTTTAGAGTTTCATACACCTTTAACTACTGTGTGTATGCTATGAAAAATTCATCGAAGAATCTCTCTTACTTTGGAAGAAAAGTGTACCTATAGCAACAAATGCAGCCAGTAATAAGTGAAAAAATGATGAAATTTCACATGTAAAAAAAAAAAAAATTTTTTTTGCTACGTTTTTGAACTTCCACTGCGATGAATGTGAGGCCTCAATCCTTCCCGGTCATGGTGACAAAGTTTTATGAATTTATTTGTAAAAGTATAGACAGTAGAAATTAAAATGCCCTGTGGTGCCTCTCCTGTTCCAAGTGGCCCGTTTGACGTCCTACCCCCCTTAATCACAATCCACACTAAAAATCTTTTTTGTCGGTGGAAGGTTAGTAATAGTTGAATGAAAGTATTTATGTGTGTTAAGTTTCACGCTAGTGCGGTAAGCTTGTTTACACCAGTCATTACCAAGCCTTACTCTAAGCTGTACAGAGACCGAAAAGGCAACACGTACACACGATTCATAATCGTAGACAGTTTACGTTAGTTATTAGTTATCGTCCATAGACAGTTTGCAAATGGATTGTTTCTTTGAGAACAGCTCGCTCAAATGTTGCTGTAATCAGTCTCACGTTACGAAATGTTCACTCTCGCGAGTATGCAACACGCCACGCGGTATTTGGTTATTTAAAATGTCACCAAAAGTTCCGTATGTCACACTGTGCATTAAAGTGAATTCTCTCCCACACATTGCGGCTTTCTCAAAATTTTGGTACCGAAATATCACAATATCAATAATTTTCATCGGAGCACATCCCAGTAGGTCTTATCAAAATGAGATCCAAGCCCCTGACTCCACTCATCTCTCTACACGAAAGAAGTTTCTACTTCGCAAAATACGCGCGAATATGCTAATTTCTGACTGGCAGAGAAACATCACAGCCAGTCGGAAAGCAGCATCAAACACGCTCAATTCCGTGACTATATACAGACCCAATCGGTACTGTGAGTTGACATAAATAAATTTTGAAAACTCACAAATATAAAATTAACTCCCTCCTAAAAAAAACTAATTTACCGAAATCTTAATCTCATTTCCGCAGTACGATATAGTTTATAACAAATTCCCCGGTACGAAAGACTAAGACACACCTCATTCTCGAACACTCGTCACACGACCAGTTTCTCCAATGTATCGCACAAATACTGTACGTAAAACACTATTTCACATTCACATCTTCATTCTCTCTCTAACTAAGCACAATTATGGCAGAAACTGCTAAACAATTAGAACATTAAAAAAACAGAACTGCAAATAAAAATGACAGTATTTTGACCTCAGCTCAGTGTCCGTCAGCTAGAGACCTCTACCAGATCGTATAAAAACTACACACAATCGAGCATCTGACGCCACCTGTCCTGCGAGTGACCCATCCTGCAGGTCTGTTCACCTCTGCTGTGTCCGATCTCAATAGGCACAATGTAGGGTGCTGCGCCTCAGTTTATTCTGAGCACTGAAAGTACCTTGAAAATGACATTAAACCGAATTTAAGAAAGCTTCATCTGGAGTTTCAAGCTATACGGGGTGGTGCAGTGACGAAAGGCCATCAAAATATATCCATAATGCTTGTTTAGTTTTAGGGGACAGTTCGGCGAATTTACTGATGTACGCAAGCAAGTTTTAACTTCATAGCTGCAGAATTATAAAACAAACTTGTTTTCTTAAATTGAAATATTTGTATACATGTTCATGAGGCACTGGTAAGCGTCTTCCAAGAGGACCTGACGACATAACATGTGTGTAATCAAATCAATGTAACAAGATAATACCGCCTCAAATCACTCTCCCGCCGTTTGGAGAAGAGGTGCGACAAACGTTTCCCATAGACGCCACAGGTTCAAATGGCTCTGAGCACTATGGGACTCAACTTCTAAGGTCATTAGTCCCCTAGAACTTAGAACTAGTTAAACCTAACTAACCTAAGGACATCACACACATCCATGCCCGAGGCAGGATTCGAACCTGCGACCGTAGCGGCCTCGCGGTTCCAGACTGCAGCGCCTAGAACTGCACGGCCACTTCGGCCGGCAATGGTTTCTGGGAGAACTGTTAGGTGACATGGCGTTTGTGAGGGAGAAGGGATAATGGGGCGGGGAAATGGAACGTGCTGATTTTCAATGTGGACATATTACAGAGCGAGATGTTTATTGATAATACGAAGAAGGCTATACTTCGTTATGATAATAAATTTGACAATTCTGAATATCAGGAAGGACTAACTGATTAAAAACGCATTAGGTAAACTACCCTGAGTTGACAATTTAATCTTTACTCCCAAAGCCCACAAAAGTAATTCACAAGTGGCAGCAGATAGTAACAATCTTAACAACAAATGCTTCATAAAACAAAAATCCTTAACAACAAAAAATTAAAATATTCAGTAACTTTCAACAGTTTAACAACTCTTTCAGACAACATTAGCCTTTAGAAATCATTATATTGAAAGACGCAGTAAATTGTGTCAGTTTCAGTAACTCATCTTTCAAGAAACTCTAACTGTTGCAATTAAATTTAAAGGTACAATAAATAGGAAGAGCTTTAGTAATCAATCTTGTAGGAAACACACACCTTAACGAGTAGATTAAAAGATGTAATAAATTGTGTAATTTGTTTGCTAGGAGACTAACACAAACCACACAAACACACAATCAATGGTCGAGAACACGAAACAACTAACTGAAAACGCTGTGAAAAGATAAGGGGATTGAGTAACAACGCCACTAACACAGCAGTCAGTCATATTACAACATGTAATTTGTTTGCTAGGAGACTAACACAAACCACACAAACACACAATCAATGGTCGAGAACACGAAACAACTAACTGAAAACGCTGTGAAAAGATAAGGGGATTGAGTAACAACGCCACTAACACAGCAGTCAGTCATATTACAACATACCAAGTAAACCACTGCCATGATTCCAGCCGTACTCTGGGGTTGAGAAAACATCGCCTGAATAGTTTTTGTTGGTAACGTAACAGCGTAACAGGCTGGCGGAAAGACTGTTGATCCGCCAATACTTGTTGGCTATTTATTTATTTGAAATCACATTCGACAGCGTCACTGGCAGCTTACAATTACTCGGACAACTGGACTTGGTATCCGCCGATTCCACGGCTGCACCGATCTCCGTGCATCAGAGAGAAGGAGAGCGAGAGAGAGAGAGAGAGAGAGAGAGAGAGAGAGAGAGTGATGGGGGGGGGGGGGGCTCTGCACTTGGACCGCCCCTTGCCAACTACCCAACGTTGCTAGCGCCGGCACTCGGTCGCTGCACATCCGTCATCCGTCATATGCGTACCATCCACTGACTCCAGCATTGTACAGGTCTCTTCCTTGTAGATGCCACAGCAGCTTACATCCGTGGCTAAAGATGTTACTTCAGCCGGCATACCAGTTACAGCGCCACTCTTCATTCTCCACAATCAGAGTCGTTGACTTTCAACGGCTTAGTTCGATGCATCCTTTACAAACCAAAGACAAATCAATTTTCGCTATATGTACCACTGATCAGTTGAAAATAAACGCAACTTGAGAGAACTGGATGAATAACGACTTTCCTAGGTCAATATGAGTAGCGCATCTGCAGTTGTTTTGAAAGATTCCACTAGACGTGAAGCAGTTCACGCGTTACCAACATGACTGACGTCCCCCACATTAAGCACAGATAATTACAGTTGTTCTTAACGGATTTCGTGGAGATCGGTCGATCTAAAAACACAAAATGCCCCGCTCGCTCACCAGACTTAACACCTCTGGTGTTCTACCTGTCGGGAAAATTAAAACAAAAAGTTTACATTTATTTATTGTATGGTTTTTAATCACATTATTAACTACAATATGAGGTTCAGTCAAATGAGACGGTCGAGTTGCAGATATCTGGACGAGGGAGGTGTTAGTGCTGTATGCTGTTTATGTCCTCCTGTGTGTAGGCCATAATAAAGGTAACATTTGTTACGCATGGGCGTAGTGTGACACGTTAGCAGAAGTTGGTTACTTATAATTGTTCTTTTCTCTCGCATTCAAGCAGAGGTGTCCCATGGCAGTGTGAATGGTACTGTTAACAACAGACTTGGTTACCGAAAGGTTTGTGCTCAATGTTCAGGGGAACAGCAACACAACAGAATGGGAATATCACTGAACCACTTGATGCAACGTCAGAACGAAGCCGACGATTTTCATTTCAAAATCATTGCCGGAGATTAATCCATACGCCCACTGTTTCAACCGGAATCCAAACTTGATGCAGGATCACCTAAACCAAAGAAAATCCGTACCGCAACATCAGCTGCAAAGGTCACGAAGAATGTGTTCTTCAACGAGCAGGGGCCACTGGTGGTTGGGTTCCTCTCCAAAGGAAAAACAATGAACACGAACAAGTACTGCGACTTTTTCCGTCGGCTGCAGCTAGGAATCAACAATAAACGCCAGGGTAACCTCACAAAGGACATCATCTTATTGCACGACAATACCAGGACTCATGTTGTCAAACGAACACAGTATTTTTTGGCGTCGCGGAAGTGGGAAGTGCTAGCCCACCCCGCACATAGTCTTCACTTGAGTTCCCGTGTTTATACGCTTCTGGGCCGCTCGAGAAGCACCTCCGGAGCCGCCATGTCGGGTGGGATGACGACGTGCAGCAAGCTGTGACAGAGTGATTCCGTGCTCAACCAAAGAGTTATTCTTCCAGGGCATTCATCATCTCGTACCAAGGGGGGATAAGTGCCTCAACAGCCATGATCACCATAAATAGCACTATCCAGTAATAAGGTCTGTGCGTGGTAATGGATTTTCCAAAAATGTTCAGATGTGTGTGAAATCTTATGGGACTTAACTGCTAAGGTCATCAGTTACTAAGTTTACACACTACTTAACCTAAATTATCCTACGGACAAACACACACACCCATGCCCGAGGGAGGACTCGAACCTCCGCCGGGACCAGCCGCACAGTCCATGACTGCAGCGCCTTAGACCACTCGGCAATCGATCTTTCCATTTCACCGCACAGTACAGAAACGATAACATACGTAATATACAAACAGATGTCTACAATGATAAGTCAAAACATTACGACCACCTACTTAGTGGCTTGTTCGTCCGTCTTTCGAACAAAATACATCACTGATTCTACGTATCAGCGATCCGACAAGTTGTTGGTGTGTTTGCGGAGATATGTGACATTAGACAACTACGCACAGGTGGATAATTCGGGTAAATAACGGGCCGCTGATTTGCGAACGCAGTGATAGCGCCCTATAGCGACCCAGATGGATTCCATGGCATTAACATCAGGCGTATTTAGTAGCCGCGACATCACCGTGTGTTTAACATCATGCTTCTCAAGCCCTATAGCACGGTTCTGGCTCCGAGACGTGGGTAATTATACTGCTGAAAGATCACTCAACCCCGTGGACTGGGTTTGTGGAGGCGACCATCGATCCAGTGTAGCAAACATGTGATTCACCAGAAGAGCCGACTCGTTTCCATTTATAGACTGTCGAATTTCGATGATCCGGTGCCCACTGCAATCGTAATTGACGATGTCGCTGGGTCAACATGTGAACACGCAGGTGTGGTCTGCTGCGGACCTCACGTTCAACATTGTACGATGAATGGTGTACTCCGAAACTCTTGTACGTGTACCACCGTTGTGCTTTTTCGGCAGAGAAGCCACTGATCATCATCTGTCCTACTTTACAGAGCAGACAAACCTCCGAACCTCACGTTCTGTAAAAAGTTGTGGACGTCCAACGATTTAGAGACTAGTCGCAGTTTCAATGTCCTGCGACATGATTAGCATGTGAACAGCCGACCAGCTTCGCCGTTTTCGAGATGTTCATGGGCGCTGCATAATAATAATCTGCCCCTTGTCAGTCACTTACCTCGGATAATTTCTCCATTTGCAGCCCTTATCTTCGCTAGGGTGATCCCCCTTCCTTGTCTGCTCCGCTCACATACTTTTCTTAACAAAGCCGTACCAGCAATGCCACGGGGCGGCATCCAGCGTCGCGATGGGCAATGGTCATAATGTTTTGACCTATCAGTGCAAACTTTTAGCATAAGCAACTGTGTCATTCGTTGCCATCAGGAAATTGCCGCAAGGATCACGACAAGTGCTTCTGGGGCATTCAGCAACTATGTGACGAACGGCTGTTCCACAATCGAAATTTGGAGATAGAGCCTTACCCCCATCTATTCCAGAGGGTTTCTTTCTCATGCAGGGCAAGTTACGGCAATGTGGAAGGCAAGCCTGTGTTCAACCTTGTTCCCAAGAGTCTATTAAATTGAACTGAAACGTGTGCAGTTCCATGGTTGCTTTCGTAAGTGGTTTCTTTCCAGGATAACTGAATCTTGATGGATAGGGAGTTGGGGTTGCCCTATACATGCTTAAACTCCCACAAAGTATAACTACTTTTCGTCGAAGACCAGGGAGCGGTACATGGCTCAGCATGGACAGCCATTAAATGGGGTCTGATCTTAATGTAGCACTGATAATTCTCATAGTGTTCTTCAGCTGTGCACCGATAGTCAGTGTGTGTAGACTATTGAGCCATGCAGCAGATTAGGTCCACAGCAGATTAGGTCTACAAGGAAACACATGAAATGCCGGAAGACACGGGCTTGTGCTGTGATGAGTCCAGATAAGTTGAACATGCTGTATTGTCGGCCATACTTTATAGCATGTATCAGTGCTCAAGGTCAACATTTTGATCACTTGGAATGGCAGTCATAATAAGGACCATACGAATTTTACCAGAGTTAACGTGCTTGCTTCATTTGGTCCCAATAGGACAGACTTTCGTCTGACCTCTTCACCTAGCGGCCGAACATTGATCTGCGACGCTGTTACCTTGTTACTATCTGCTTAAGTTCCACACAGTTTGCGTCGATGAAGTCCTCTTCGAAGGCACTTTCCAGTTCCACGGAAAACGTTTCATTAAGAAATTGAGAGGTTGGTGTCACAATTACAGAGCTATCAATGTGAAAAATTACTTGCTTAACAAAAAAAAAAAAAAAAAAAAAAAAAAAAAAAAATTAAAGCAATAACATCCCTCGGTCTCAAAAAAGAAGTCTTTTGAGCTAGCACCTTCATCAGAAGTAATACACTCAAACTGGCATGTCACGTATAAAAATAAATACCAAGCGATAAAGCTTTAGTCACATAACTTTTAAAATACAATACATAGAAGGCAACTCACACTTGAGTCTGATGCTACCTTAGCTCGACATATGTGAGCAGCCCATAGTGGGTTGCCTTCTAAGTATTCTATTTAAAAATTTTTTTGACTAAAGCTTTATCGCTTGACATTTATTTTTATACCTGACATGCCAGTCTGAGTTTACTTCTCATGAAGGCAATCATGTGAGTGAAGAAACCTGGATCAAAAGAGTTCTTTTTTTGCGACCGAGGGCTGTTATTGCTTTAATTTCACTTCGTAAACGGTTGCTGACCACGCAGCCATGTTCAAAACTCCACTTGCTTAACGTCAGAAAATTTGCCGTGTTGTCTACTTCATCTCCGCGAAAACCACACCTCGGAACACTTTTCCTCATTGTGTATATATTTTGGGTGTCCTGTCTCAGCTGTGTCACCACTGTGTGTGCAAAAGGTTATACATTTTGCAACCTCCCCCTCACTTACCGACCTTAATGACAGTGAAAAATGAAACCGCGTGTACCTAATGGGAATTTTGGAAAAGCAATCGTCACCGAAGTTAACGTGTCGGTAAAGAGGGAGGAAAGGGTTACATCTAAATGAAAGGAAAAATGCAAGTGAAACTGGTGGAAATTAAGTAAAGAGGGAGGAAAGGGTTACATCTAAATGAAAGGAAAAATGCAAGTGAAACTGGTGGAAATTAATTTTGAAATAGGGATAAAGTTAATAAAGAAAGTAAATGTGCGGCCGTTACGTTAACAATCAACTAGCGGTAATTAGATATTTGAGATTTGGGGGAAATTATGGTCGCCAGTCCTATGGACAATTACTATAATAACTGAAAAAGAAAGGTTATTACACATATAATTAGCACTAGAAGCGTGGCAACTGAAGGTTGACACGTGTAGTGTGAAAACTGAAAGTTTGTCAGAAGTAATAAATTTCGCTACACTTAATTTAGCAAAAGAATTAATGAAACCGGAAAATCGAAAGTTAATTTAGTGACTGAAGTTAATAGTGAGCTTTCTTTCTGAAGCACATCGAAATACAGTTAGTCTTGGACTACCTCAACAATCATTTCTAAAGCTACTTGAATCTGCGCATTTAGAAAGAAGAGATTTAACTTTGAACTTGAATTAAACGATTCTGAACAATTAACAATAGTAAAATTTAGTACGTACCAAGCTGAGCTGCAGTCACAGGTAAGCTAAAATACGGTAACAAAGCTCGCACTCTTAATTTGTGCTTGTGTAATCTAATATTGTAGCCAGCTATGAATGCTAAAATTGAACTTTGAAATTAAAGCAGTGAAATGGAATTATGCTGGCGTTTGAATTTCAACGACTCTCGGGTTCATTTCGGAAAAGGAAGGGACCCTGCTTGGCAATGCAATTGGGACAATGAGCAACAAAGGTTCATGCTAAGTTGCTGTAATTTTGCGAGGCAAATGGAACAATTTGAAAAGCTGAGGTCTGCCATACAGTTCTGAAACTTTACGTGCTTTTAGTCTTCCTTGTTGGTTGATTGAAGGTTTGAAGCCGTCGATCGAGGAGGTGGCGACAGTCACTCATTGTCGGCCGTCGCTGTTGCAGAAGCTGGATGTTGGCGCGCCTTTTTCTCGACACGGTCACCAGGCGAAACGGGCTCTTGATGTGCGCCAGCTAATGCTTCCCGTCCGCGACGCCATGTCAGAAACTATCATCGCGAGTCGAGTGCAATTACATGCTGCCAAACCCCGAAAGCGCGGCAACTCGCGGGAGCGTCACACAACACACCTGCTCCACTCGCTACTCCAGCCAGACTCCCCCAGCTCTGTCCGCGCTCCACGCGGCAGAGTTAACACTACCAAAGATCCTACACACTTTGAGTCTTCACACGACCTATCGATGTAATCGTTCGATAGCAGTTTTCCCTAGGCGAGACCCAGCGTAAAAATACAAATAATATTTACGAAACAAACCAATTATACATCGACATAAATGCATAAATATGTATATACAAATAGTAAAACAATTACAATATGTAAAGACACAGAAATGTCATATATTCAGGTAACAAAAATAAGGAAAACAAATTATAGTACAATAGATGGAAACAGGAGGATATGCATTTCCGGCGTTACACGTGCCCCACATTGTCTGAGGATGTTCGTGTAACGTAAACAGACTCAGAAAATGTCCCAAAAAAGAAACAGCGGAAATGCATATGCTCAAAACATCAACAAAATTTAGCATTCGTCTAATTAACCATAAATCAATTTTTAGACCATAATAATTGAGTGGAGACACTCCTAATCTTATTCCACTCTGTCATCTTGCACAAAATAAAACAGGTTGACAACATATTAAAATTCATAGAAAATATTGAAAATGGTTTAGCTATTCTAAAATCGTCAAAATCCGTAACACTATCAAGAAATGGAATACTATTTACAAAATTAATCAGAGTACATGGTCATAGAAACAGGTAGATCAAAATACGCAAATTAATTATTAATTACATAGAATACACATTTTATATAACCTTTTCGTAATTAATACTCTTGCCATGAGAGTCCACTTAATGCTAAACAAGAAAATAGTATTCAGCAGATCGAACAAAAACATAAATATTAACAACAGAATTCTTTCGTATCAGCTGTCCGGGAAGAAAAACAACTCCGCCTTCCGTACTCGCAAGTACAAAGAATGCCGACAGCGGCACAAGAGCCGACAGCGGCACAAGAGCCGACAGCGGTTCCGCCCCGCCAGTATTGTTGCGTCCGCCTGTGCGGCACGCTTGATCTCTCTCGCCCTTGTAACGGCATTTCCAGAACGTCCGTTTCACTGAATTCTTTCGGTAAAACTCACTCCCGAGTAATCTCAAGGAGTCCATAAACACTATCTCAGTGGATAACTCAACACTGTCCATCATCACACGCATGTACTAGCCTGAAACTTAAAACAGCGTCTAAGTACATCGGCAATGACTAGTAAATCACATATTTATGGAATCTTACAGCTATTTACAAAATCATATTTACATTCCTTAATCTACTGTGACTCAGCTGAAAACTTAAACTAGCAGCTTGGATTTTTCAGTTGATTAGGTCATGATTAAATTGATTAAAATTAAATTGATTAATCAAAATTAATTACTTATTAATTACAACTTCTTTAATGACCTTGGTCAGTCAAAAGCATGGCAATCTAGCAAATCGTTAAAACTTACACTCTATTTTACATACTGTATAAATTACCCATTGTGTGGTATTAATCGATCCTAGGTCGGTACAATTTCAAGTCTACAATGTTCCGTATACCTAATAGTTTTCCAGAGCTTGTGTGAGGTATACCAATGACTTTATATGGGCCATTATAAACAAACTTAAATTTAGAGATTTCATTGTCTATCTCGCTCGATTTCTCATGAGCTTTTACAAGTACTAAGTCTCCGATTGCAAACTTAGCAAAACGCACTTTAGCGTCATGACGACGTATGCGAGCATCGGCTTTTAGCTTCATTACTTCTCGCAAACGATCTTTTTTCACACAAATACTAATGTCAATCCGTGGAGGGAATTTGATTATCTCTTCCACTAAACTTTTACTTCTGTCACCCAACAGGATTTCCTCTGGAGAAAATCCCGTAGATTCATGTCTCAAGGTGTTCATAATTCTCTCAAATACTGCTACATATTTGCCCCATGCCCTATGGTTGTGATGGCAATAGGTACGGCAAAGTCGGCCTAGCTCGCCCATATACCTCTCAGCGGGATTCCCAGCCGGACAATAAGCTGAAATATGGATCACCTCGACCCCATTACTTTCCATGCCTTCATTCCACAACTTAGAAGTAAATTGTGCCCCATTGTCTGATAGAATCGCCTTGGGCTTACCAATATGAACAAAATAATCGTTCACAAGCTTGCTATAGACCGCTTTGGCTGTAGCTTTCCTAATCGGGTATAGTTTGATGAACTTGGAAAAAGCTTCTAGCACTACTAAAATGTAGGCGAAGTTTCCTGATGACTTGGGCAAAGGTCCGTACAAGTCCACACACAGTAATTCAAAGGTGTCGTTAGGCCTTATACTTTGCATAGGACCACGACTCGTACAGTTGGTAACCTTCACCTTCTGACATAAATCGCAAGTTTTCACTCTGTCAGTAACGCGTTTTAACATGTTGCTAAAATGCGCTACTTCACTCAGCTTTTCCGTACATTTCTTTGGTCCACAGTGACCATACGCCAAATGGTAGTAGTCAATTATTTCCGTGACGTATTTGGTGGGCCAGCATACCCGCCAAATATTACTATCTTCACTCTTACATATGTACAAGATATGATCGTATATCTTGTAATACTTCCTTAATTTTTCTCCTTCTGGACTCCTTTCGTCATATCAGGTTTTCACCATATTTAAACAACCGTCCTCGTTCTGATGACGACGTAGATTCTTACAGATGTTCATTATTAATTTACGTCCCTCAACTTCTTTAAAATAGTATAATTTGACCACTCCATCTGACTCATCTTTCAATATCTCTTGATTAGACTCGGGCAAACGCGACAGCGCATCCGCTACGCAATTGTCGGTCCCTTTTACGTAACAGATGTCATAATTAAATTGCTGTAAATACAGTGACCACCTAGTCAGTCTTTCGTGAAGTAGTTTACAATCCTTCAGATAAGTGAGCGCCTTATGGTCCGTATGAATAATCACCTTACGGTCCCATAGGTAACCCTTGAACTTTTTGAATCCCCACACGATAGCGAGACACTCTTTCTCAGAAATCGTGTAGTTTCGCTCACTTTTTGATAAAGTTCGACTCGCGAACGCTATCGTCCGGTGTTCCTTATCCTCTCCTTTACCAACTTCTTGGAACAGTTCTACCCCCACCCCATAATTCGACGAATCCGTTCCCAGATGGAAGGGTAGCGATAAATCAGGATGAAATAGTATGTTAGATCTTAACAACTCGTCTTTTAATCTCTCGAAAGCGGCCTGACACCCGTCAGTCCACACAAACGGAACGTTTTTGCGTAAGAGGTTATTCAAATTTTCATCATTAAACACTTGTCCTTTTACAAATTTACGGTAAAATCCTGTTAGCCCTAGAAAACTTTTTAACTGTTTCCTAGACTTGGGTGGAGGACAATTCCTTATTGCCTCCAGTTTCTCTGGGTCCTTTGTAATACCAGCAGTGGTAATTACATGCCCTAAAAATTTCAGTTCCTGCTTTACAAATTCGCATTTCTTTAGCTTTAGAGCCATTCCGCCACGGCGCAATGCTCTAAAGACTTCATCTAACAGGTCACAATGGTCATGCCAAGTGGCGTTGGCCAACAATAGGTCGTCAACATATACAGTTAACCTTGAACTCAAAGCCGGTCCTAGCACTTTATCTAGGGCCCTGATGAATACGGACACAGATATATTAAGTCCAAACGGCAGTACTCTATACTGATAACACCTGCCCGCAAACATGAAGGCAGTGTATGGCCTAGATTCTTCTTCGAGTTCTATTTGCCAGTAACTAGCCGTCAGATCGAGGCTAGTCATGAACTTAACGTCATGAAAACGTTGCAAAATCTCCTCCATACTCTCTGGTATGTCTGTTTCACGTCGAACGACCCTGTTCAACGTGCGTGCGTCAATCACAATACGCACACTACCATCCCGTTTTGCTACAATGACCAAACCGTTATTATATGGACTCGTACTTCTTTCAATCACTCCCCATTCGATCATCTTATCTATCTCCCGTTGCACTGCTTCCTTTTTGGACAGCGGTACAGCATACGGTCTCACGAAGAATGGTTCGTGCGGAATCACATGCAACTTGCATTTATATCCTTCCACAAGTCCCGGTTTGTCTGAAAACACACTCTTATTCTTCATTATTACTTCATACAGGCCTCGTCTTTGTTCGTGTGTTACGTTTGACACACCGTCTACAATACTTTCCAATTCACTTTCTACACTATTGTCAATGCCGAGATTCCTCACATTACAGTAGTTCAAATTCATACCTACGTCAATAGCATCCGGCCAGTTAACAATGTGTATAGGCTGGTATTGCCTATGCACACCGTCTCCTGCCTCGTCAAAACTAACTACTATTGTTTTATCTTGTGACGTACATGTCAAAGTTTTGCTTTCGCAATTAATCACTGCACGGTACTTTAATAGCCAATCTAACCCGATAATTACTTCCGTAGTCAAGTCTGGCACGACGGCAAACTCTTGTTCAAATCGTGCCCTACATATCTCGAAGTGGACAAAAATCTGTTTTGTGACCGGTTTACTGGCCTTCCCAGTAGCACCGATAATTTTCACTCCTGTTACTGGCATAACTACGATGCCAGGTCTATCTTTCAGTAACTCAAATATTTGCCCAGATACAACACTCAATTCTGCACCGGTGTCAATCAACACGTTTAGTTGTAGGTCGTGCATATTAACAGACACTACTACCCGTCTACACTTGTCCTCGACTGTTTCTTTATTTTCCCACAGTAAATCCTCGTCTATATCCAGGTCATTCCAGAAAGAACCATCCGGCTTTGATCCCAAATCCGGCTTATCTGGCGGCTTTTTCAGCCTCTGTTCACATACAGTTTTAATTTCAACACGTTTGTCCTGAGGCTTTGTCTGTAGCTTCGCCTCCAATACCGAAACCTTTTCCTGTAACTCGTCAACTAGCGAGTATTGCTTTGCTATCAATTCACTAATTGTCACCTTCGTTGATTCCTCTTTAGCCAGATTGATCTCATCTGCCAATCTACCTGGAGAAATGTGCCCAGTAGTATCTGCAATTACTTCCTCTAGATCTGCGCAACCCACACTGTTATCGTCTGACCGTATAACGTCAGCTCTAACCTCATACACACTGTAATCTACGTGGTTTTCTACCAATCGTGTCCGGCTATCACTAAAATTTTCGCAATCTTTCTCCTTAATACTTTCGCAATGTTTAAACTGGAGGTTTGCGTCGGATGGGTCGGCTACTTCTACCACTGAAACTTTCGGTAAGGTCTGCCGGTTAGGGCCAGAACCTTCCGTTACTACTTCAACATCCAACTTTTGCGGGACGAAACACGACCAATCTTGCTCGTGCTCCCCATTAACATCAACTATTTCTAGTAAAGTCTGCCGGTTAGGGCCAGAACTTTCTATCATTTCACAAACACTATCTTCCTGCGGGACGAGACGCGGAAAATCCTGCACGCGCTCCCCATAAACACTTCTCCCATACAGGCCCCTATAATCTCTTAGTTCGTCGTATAAGCGACCGAACTGCCTTAACCAGACCTCATCCCTCTCTGCATCCCCTCGCTCGATGACGGACGTTTTATCCGACATCTGATCTTCTCTCAACACTTGCGAATCATTCTTAAACTCAATCTCCAGTTCCGCTGTGGGTATTACAGCTGCCACTTTATAATCGATTTCCGAAACACTACTTAAATTGTTCTCACTGACAGTGAATGTACTTCCTACTGCCGTGTATACAGCTGATCTACTACTTGTGGGCGCACTCCTTTCTCCTAACACTGGCACACTCTCCCGCCGTTGATTATTCCACACGGAATTTTCATATCGACGACACCTGGGTTTTCTCCTGCTATTGGGCCGCCAAAATTTCTCCACGCCCGGTCGGCCCCTCACCGGCGCGGCTAATGGTTTCCCTGTCTCGTCCCAGCAGATACGGTCCCCGGATGCTGCTGAGGCGGCTGATCACACCCTCTGGCGTTATTACTATTCTGTGAAGCCCGTATCACGTTAGTATGATACTGGTTTCCGTCATTCCTGTTATTATTTGCATTGTACCGATTGTTATTACGATCCGAACCATTATTGTTATTGCTGCCATGGTTGCGGTATGCATTATTCCCATGGTTATCGTTGTTGTGGTTGCTGTGGTACCCGTTGTTGTTACCAAGGCCTCTACCACTGTCACGATTATTGCGCCAATTGTCCTCGTCCTCCACTCTTTCCAGGAAATCATTTATTGTTCTGTAATTGCTTCCCACGTAGCGTTTTGTATCATCTGGAAGCTTTTTGTAGAGTTCCCAGACTATTTCGGATTCCGTGCGGCGATCACGCAAGTATTCCAACTTACGGACCCAGCCCTCACAAAACTCCTTCATCGAACCGCGCGAATTCGCATCGAAAGGCCTCGATACGACAAATTCGCGCCAGGCACTTTGCTGTTTTTGCTCTGACTAGTATTCAGCCAGAAACAAATTTTTAAATTCGTCAAAAGTCAGATCCGTAATGTTGAGGTTTAAGCCCCAACGCTTGGCATCACCAGCCAACACATCAATAATCGCATTAATTTTTCTCTCATTAGTCCATGATCTGGGTAAAACTCTTTCACAATTCTTAATGAAATCCGTCGCGTGTATACCGCCTTTTTTCAAGGGGTCGAACCGCTCCTCTTTCGTCAACAATTCCGAACTATGTGCATAGATTGGCACATAGCTCTGTTTTTCGTCAAGTTTCTTTTCTAATTCCGACACTCTCGTAATTACTTGGGAAGTGGTTGTCGCAAGCGTTTCTACTTCCCTTTTTTTCTCTTCGCAGGTATTAGCTTGCTTCGTCACTTTGGTATCTACTTCGGATACTAAAGCCTTTAAAGTTTCCACCTTCTTTTGATCCTCTTTTTTCACTAATTGAATTTGTTCCGTCACCTTATTCTCGATGATCGGAGCAACTGATTCTCCTACACTTTTCTCGATTCTGCTAATTTCGGAATATAAACGAGTATTTATGCTCGCAATTTCCGCCTGAACGCCTATCATTTCCTGTTTAAGATTGCCGATTTCGCTATTAATCACAACAATATCTTCTTTGATTTTATCAACTTTTGTGTTAACAACTCCAACATTGTTGTTAACAACATTAATAGCTTTGTTGTGACTGTCTAGCTTTCGTTCAATTTTTTCAGACTGAGCTTCTTGCTTGGCCGATTGACTCTTGATTTCGTTAATCAAAACATTCAATAAATCAGTTAAATTCCCGGAAACTACCGGTTTTACTTCCGTAGCGACTTCCTCTTTAATTGTCCCCCTGTATTCGTCATCAAGGGATTCGCATTTGATTTTCGCTTCCGACTCCGAAACATTTTCTAAAGTGTGGAATTCCATTTCTGCTCTTTGTAGCGTTTCGGCGGTCGCGTCTTTCATGCTAGCCGCCTGTCCCTGAACAATGGGTACCGCGGTGCGCGTTCCCCACTGTTCGACCGATTGTTCCTTATCCAAGCCTACCAAATTTTGGTAATTGTTGCCTTCACTCATTATAATAATTTTCAATATAAATGCCAAATCTCAAATCTAATTAGGATTCCTCACACTAATATTCTCGCTGACGTATCGACCATTTCGTAACCAGTACTTTGTTACGAGATTTGTACAATGCAAAATTCGTGTCCAGAACAACCTCAAATTTGAAGATTGTCCTGTCACCAGGTCGCCACGTGTAACTTCCCCCTCACTTATCGACCTTAATGACAGTGAAAAATGAAACCGTGTGTACCTAATGGGAATTTTGGAAAAGCAATCGTCACCGAAGTTAACGTGTCGGTAAAGAGGGAGGAAAGGGTTACATCTAAATGAAAGGAAAAATGCAAGTGAAACTGGTGGAAATTAATTTTGAAATAGGGATAAAGTTAATAAAGAAAGTAAATGTGCGGCCGTTACGTTAACAATCAACTAGCGGTAATTAGATATTTGAGATTTGGGGGAAATTACGGTCGCCAGTCCTATGGACAATTACTATAATAACTGAAAAAGAAAGGTTATTACACATATAATTAGCACTAGAAGCGTGGCAACTGAAGGTTGACACGTGTAGTGTGAAAACTGAAAGTTTGTCAGAAGTAATAAATTTCGCTACACTTAATTTAGCAAAAGAATTAATGAAACCGGAAAATCGAAAGTTAATTTAGTGACTGAAGTTAATAGTGAGCTTTCTTTCTGAAGCACATCGAAATACAGTTAGTCTTGGACTACCTCAACAATCATTTCTAAAGCTACTTGAATCTACGCAATTTAGAAAGAAGAGATTTAACTTTGAACTTGAATTAAACGATTCTGAACAATTAACAATAGTAAAATTTAGTACTTACCAAGCTGAGCTGCAGTCACAGGTAAGCTAAAATACGGTAACAAAACTCGCACTCTTAATTTGTGCTTGTGTAATCTAACTATTGTAGCCAGCTATGAATGCTAAAATTGAACTTTGAAATTAAAGCAGTGAAATGGAATTATGCTGGCGTTTGAATTTCAACGACACTCGGGTTCATTTCGGAAAAGGAAGGGACCCTGCTTGGCAATGCAATTGGGACAATGAGCAACAAAGGTTCATGCTAAGTTGCTGTAATTTTGCGAGGCAAATGGAACAATTTGAAAAGCTGAGGTCTGCCATACAGTTCTGAAACTTTACGTGCTTTTAGTCTTCCTTGTTGGTTGATTGAAGGTTTGAAGCCGTCGATCGAGGAGGTGGCGACAGTCACTCATTGTCGGCCGTCGCTGTTGCAGAAGCTGGATGTTGGCGCGCCTTTTTCTCGACACGGTCACCAGGCGAAACGGGCTCTTGATGTGCGCCAGCTAATGCTTCCCGTCCGCGACGCCATGTCAGAAACTATCATCGCGAGTCGAGTGCAATTACATGCTGCCAAACCCCGAAAGCGCGGCAACTCGCGGGAGCGTCACACAACACACCTGCTCCACTCGCTACTCCAGCCAGACTCCCCCAGCTCTGTTCGCGCTCCACGCGGCAGAGTTAACACTACCAAAGATCCTACACACTTTGAGTCTTCACACGACCTATCGATGTAATCGTTCGATAGCAGTTTTCCCTAGGCAAGACCCAGCGTAAAAATACAAATAATATTTACGAAACAAACCAATTATACATCGACATAAATGCATAAATATGTATATACAAATAGTAAAACAATTACAATATGTAAAGACACAGAAATGTCATATATTCAGGTAACAAAAATAAGGAAAACAAATTATAGTACAATAGATGGAAACAGGAGGATATGCATTTCCGGCGTTACAATTTACTTGCGGTTAGTAAGGGAAACATATGTAACTAGAATTGTAAAACTAGTGTAGGCTATAGTAGACCGTCATCTGTCTCAGCTGTGTCACCACTGTGTAGGCTATAGTAGACTGTCATATGTACGCGTAGATTGCCGAGGTTTTCTAAGTAGTCTTGGTCAATAAGGATCCTACCCACGCTATGCATAACTTAAGTGTTTAGCATACTTATCGGGCATTCCCTCACTTGGATCGCTTTGTTTGTGTATATGATTAGTGTCTTATTTGATACTATCGCTTTTTTTTTTACTTTTATCATAACGCAGTGGTTACTCGTCTGCGAGATAAGCTTCAGAGGTGTAGACTCTATCCACAATCTATCATACGTGTGGTACAGGAACCTTTACAGAGACCAGGAAAAATATCGAGGACCACTTCTGAAACAACCAATGAAACTTCAATGTTTACTATGTCTGGGACCTCACCTGATAAGGAATCAGGTGCATGAGCAAATCCTACAACAATTCATAGCAGACGCAGACGAAGACCTCACTAGAGCTTCTTATGCTTCAGGAGCCTCGTTATTGATGTTAGAGACCCAGTGCTGAAGGAAAGTTGTACTTTTAATTCTTCCTCGCTACGAGCCACCTGACCACCATGCTGTGGGTATCGTGTTCCCACTGCTGTTTGTCACAGATAAGATGAAACGTTGAAAATGCTCTTACTGGTTGATGTAGAGATGCGTCCAGACATCAGATGATAAACAATTTCCTTCAAGAGAATTCGTCCTCATGACTGCAGAGAAACAGCACATTTAAAGATATAAAACACACAATGGAATAACACTGAATGATGTGCCGTTCTGAATCTGTGAAAAAAAAAAAAAAAAAGAAGAGAAATCTTCGGTTCACAGTTTCTGTCTTACACATTCAGTTACATTCCTTTCTCTACCAATGCTACCAATACTATCGGTAATCCTTATACGTCATTTATGTATTATACCAAAACTAACCAACTGTAGTTTTGGTAGAGTACAACACTATATGTAACAATACCAATGAGGAGATTCCAGGAAAGTCATCCTTGAAATTGATCCTAGAGTTAAATATTGTGCAAGTAGAGACACGTAAATAAGTTTTTTTGTAAAATTTTTCCTTTGGACATTGAAAATATCTTCTGTCGAATTTGGATAAAGGTTCAGACTGCTATTTGAAGCTGTATATGAATAAATGTCTGATATACACTGCATCCGGCCGCTGTGGCCGAGCGGTACTAGGCGCTTCAGTCCGGAAACGCTCTGCTGCTGCGGTCGCAGGTTCGAATCCCATCTCGGGCAGCCGTCCAAAGTGGCCGAGCGGTTCTAGGCGCTACAGTCTGGAACCGCACGACCGCTACGTCGCAGGTTCGAATCCTGCCTCGGGTGTGGATGTGTGTGATGTCCTTAGGTTAGTTAGGTTTAAGTAGTTCTAAGTCTAGGTGACTGATGACCTCAGATGTTAAGTCCCATAGTGCTTAGAGCCATTTGAACCTTTTTTATGACATTGTTAACTGTAACTGAGCACTGACTGTATTCGGTGTGCAGTACAGCATTATGTACCTGTCGGGCAGCCTTCCAGGAAGGCAAATGGGCAGCCTGGCACAGTACACGGCGGTGTTGCTTGGCTGAGCGGAGTCCAGTGTACACTGCGCGTCATAGAGTGCGCGCACAGTTACTCCTGTGTACGAATTTAATAACGCAGTGGCAGGTGCACGTTGCTAACGAGAGCTTTCGCATGAGTAATTTTATTCTGAAACTTTGGCATCATGGCACGGAGGTGACAGGACGCGTGAGAATCCGGTCAGTGGGCTTGTTAGAGAACGCAAGCAATCCGTTGCCCAATATTACGCTTGCGGCACTTCGCAGCGCTGCAACTTAACCCAAATCAGTGTCGGGTCGCTACTCGTCAGAACATTACACAGGCACGCACTCCTTCCCCAAATCCTTGTTCCCTTGTGTTCATTGGCTTGTCCCTACGAAAGTCAAATGGAACCAGAAATAAAGACAATGTATTTCGTTATTATCGAGGCGATAGTAGTGGCAGTTACAATAGCGCTTTGTTATTAGGGTTCCACACCTCAATCGGTAAACAAGAACGCTTATAGAATCACTTTGTTGTCCGTCTGTGTGCCCAACTATTAAAAACAATTCTTCTCGGGATGGAGTAAACATATCAAGTTGAAACTTACGCCGCATACTGAGGTCTACAGTCCTTTGGAGGTATGTAAAATAGAGGCTTCTAAGCCAATGCGGTCAAAGGTACAGCTAGTCTGTCACATATATTGATGCTCGACAACTCATCAAAACCAATAGAGTACATCACGTTTACTTAGTATCATGAAATTTTGTAAGAAGCAAGGTTTCAGAGTACAGCCAAAGGAAAAAAATTCAAAAATTTTAAATTTGTAATTATATCACACAGAGAAGATTTTTTTTGTCATTTGTTATCTGACCCTCCGACTGCCCTATTTGTTAAGATTAATTTTCTCAGGAACATTTAGATGTATCAAGTTTAAATTTATGTCACATACGAAGGTTTAAGCCCTCTTGGCCATGTAATAAACGTAAGCTTTTAAGTCAATGCAGTCAAAGGATATTGCCATTTATGCTAATATTTTGGCGCTTGGAAACTCACTGTGATACCGACCACGCAATAAAATTCGTTGATACAGAGGTTCTCGCTGTGGAGGAAAGCAGCCAAGCCCGATTGTTCAGGTACTTCGATTTAATGGAGAAATAGTAACTATCCCTTAATCTACTCTGTGTTACCACAGAGGACGTCTTGAAGGCTCCATTTGTTCTTGGAATGCATTACACGATAGATGCCTAGTTGCTTTCACTGCCCTGAGTCAAATGCATAGACTTCCAATGATTTGATCAAAGTGCAGTCTTCTAAAGCAGTCTGCGCAGACAGCAGAACGTTGGTCACAGATCCATTGTCTTGAGAGTGTAATAAACCATTAGTGCGGAACTGATATTTAATTAACACCAGAGGCACACTCGACTGATGTATCCGAGCAAGTCGGCGGTCGCTGAACATTGTTTGTCGGAAAGTCACGCTATGGAGTATGGATGCAAGAGGATTCTGGTACAGTCGTCGAGATACTGGGACAGCATTGTTAGAGAGGCCATCGAAATTCGCACCAATGACGACCTCATAAACCGTGACTGCGGCTATAATCTTCGCAAGGCTTGGGAACCAGCGATTGGGTTAATCAAGAATAAATCGAGCAAACGTATATTTGTGACGACCACGGCGAACAGAGCCATCACATCGATTTCATCTCAGACGCCGTCGCAATCTGTTCCACCGCGTGACCGTGGCGCGGGGCGCGGACGGCGGAGGGAGCGCGCCGCGGGCGGAGGGTATTTAAATCGGCCGCCGCCGCGACCGAACCCAGTTCCCCTTGAGCAGCCATAGCGTACGGATATCCGAGCCGGCACGTTCACAGGAGCTCAGTCTGTCAGTTCACCTGATGATGGCGACATGTATGATCGCCGAAATATTGTGCCCGTTGGACACTGTAGACCGGTAGTACACCCGTGGATATTCTGATTATCAAATACGCCGGGAGAAACTCAAGAATCACATCATACACCTTTACGGGGAGGAGATGTACCGCAGCATGAAGAAATTTGAAAAGTTGCGCCGCCGTAGATGTCATTTGCTAAGTACTGCTGCCTTTCTAAAGAGATGTCGTTCCGAGAATGTTGTTCCAAATTTTGCTAAGGTTATGCATCACATCGATTCTGCAGAAGCTAAGAGAATCAAGAAACGAGCCAGCCTCGCATTGGTAGGTGAGAGAGTGCAATTCACCCGCCGGAGCCTTATCGCACAGGAATTACTCAAACTACATTTGTAGCTGGCTAATAATTTCACTTCTTTTTCCTGGGATTGGATTGATGGTGTCACCTGGGTTGCAGCTGATTCCGCCCATAAGAAGGCAACGGGACGTCAAACAGCTAAGTTCTCACGTGTCCTTGACAAACCATCTCTGCCGGTTCCATGCAAGATTGTCATCAATTTGAGTGGCATGGTGTTGAGTGATGATGCGGCTCCGGTTTTGCAGAAAGGTCTCAACTTCGCTCCCACCCCCAAGTTCACTCTGGTCGCAGAAATTGTTAGTGCTGTTGAACAGGTTGCGGCTAGACTTCCGCCTGAATCAGCTGAGGAAATACGTCGTGAAACGTGTCGTGCGTTGACGAAATCCAAGCCGATGAAGTCAAATATCACCAGTAACGAGAGGGCGGCCATTCGTGATCTGAGGGAGCGCTCTGAAATTGTCATCTTACCAGCTGACAAAGGCAATGCTACAGTTTTTGTCTCCCATAAGGACTATACTGATAAGATGCAGAGCCTGCTAAATGACGATTCCTACGGGAAGATCAGCGTTGATCCTACAAAGAAGGTGGAGAACAAGACTAGGTCGCTTCTCAAGGACGCAGATTTACCGGAGGGTGACGCTAAGAAATTTTTACCCCAAGATCCGGTACCGCCTAGACTATATGGACTCCCGAAGGTTCACAAAGAGAGGGTACCATTACGCCACATTGTCAGCAACATCAGGGCACCTACGTATTTGTTGGCCAAATACCTGACGGGAATATTAAGTCCTTATGTGGGTAAATGCCCTCATCACATCCGTAATTCCGTGGATTTTGTTAAACGCCTTGATAGCTTCAGGTTGGATGAGTTAGATATCATGGTGAGTTTTGACGTCGTTTCCATGTTTACGAGGGTACCCCTGCGAGAGTCACTAGAGTTGATTAGTCAGAAGTTTGACGAGAAGACCACTGAACTTTTTAGCGATGTCTTGATTTCCACGTATTTTCTTTTTAATGGAGAATACTACGAACAAACGGAGGGAGTCGCCATGGCAGCCCACTCTCACCGTTGGTAGCGAATTTGTACATTGAGAACTTCGAGGAGGAAGCCCTGTCGTCATCCGAATGGAAACCTACTTGCTTTTTCCGTTACGTGGACGACACGTTCGTCATCTGGCCACATGGTATGGATAAACTCCTTGACTTCCTTACACATCTAAACTCCATAAAACCCAACATCAAATTCACTATGGAGACTGAAACGGAGGGTAAATTACCTTACCTTGACGCCTTGGTCAAGAGAAGGGCTGACGGCACCCTAGGTCATGGGGTGTATCGGAAGACAACGCACACTGATCTGTATTTGCACGCAGACAGCTGCCACCACCCTTCACAGGGGAATGGGGTACTTAAAACTCTAGTACATAGGGCGCGCACTATCTCTGACGCAGAGAGTCTACCCCAGGAATTGGAACATCTGAGAACTGTATTTCGGAAAAATGGGTACTCAGAGTGGCAGATTCAACGTGCTCTCCGCTCAACCACTACAGCACAATCTGTGGAGATGGATGAAATCACGAGGGAGGAGGCAGGCACTGCGTTTATTCCATATACAGGCGCAATCTCGGGGAAAATCGCCCGCATTTTGAAGAAACTGGTGGGGAGCGCCAGAGATGACCTCGGTTTGAGGAAGGCCGGCGTGTACCAGATACCGTGTCAATGTGGCAAGTCGTATATTGGTCAGACGATGCGTACCGTCGAGGATCGATGCCGTGAACACCAGAGGCACACTCGAATGATGAATCCGAGCAAGTCGGCGGTCCCTGAACATTGTTAGTCGGAAAATCACGCTATGAAGTATGGATGCAAGAGGATTCTGGTACAGACGTCGAGATAATGGGACAGCGTTGTTAGAGAGGCCATCGAAATTCGCACCAATGACGACCTCATAAACCGTGACTGCGGCTATAATCTTCGCAAGGCTTGGGAACCAGCGACTGGGTTAATCAAGAGTAAATCGAGCAAACGTATATTTGTGACGACCACGGCGAACAGAGCCATCACACCGACTTCATCTCAGACGCCGTCGCAATCTGTTCCACCGCGCGACCGTGGCGCGGGGCGCGGACGGCGGAGGGAGCCGAACCCAGTTCCCCCTGAGCAGCCATAGCGTGCGGATCTCCGTGCCGGCACGTTCACAGGAGCTCAGTCCATCAGCTCACCTGATGATGGCGACATGTATGATCGCCGAAATATTGTTCCCATTGGACACTAGACCGGCAGTACACCTGTGGATATTTTGATTTAATTAAGTAGTTCGTACACTTCTTTTTCAGGAATGCCACTCGTATCTGTTTTAGCAAAACTCGAGATACTGGAACTTTTAAACATTACTCACTTCTTTTAACAAATCGACCGTTATGAACAGATTTACAAACTTTATGTCGCAGCACCAGTAACTGATTAAATGGTACACACTCATAAACCGATCTCTAAAACTGAGAAATAACAGTGTAAGTAGGTTGTTTAGGTTTTTATGTTGGTAACGCCACGTAGCGCTCTGAATGAATATCACTGACTGTGCTGTATGCAGTCTGTGGCTGGTTTGCATTGTTGGAATATTTGCTAGTGTAGTGTTGGGCAGTTGGATGTGAACAGCACGTAGCGTTGCGCAGTTGAAAGTCAGCCGCCAGCAGTGGTGGATGTGGGGAGAGAGATGGCAGAATTTTGAGAGCGGACGATCTGGACGTGTGTCCATCAGAAAGAATAAATTTGTAATATTGTATATCATGAACTGATATATATATATACACTCCTGGAAATTGAAATAAGAACACCGTGAATTCATTGTCCCAGGAAGGGGAAACTTTATTGACACATTCCTGACAGAACCACAGGCACATAGACACAGGCAACAGAGCATGCACAATGTCGGCACTAGTACAGTGTATATCCACCTTTCGCAGCAATGCAGGCTGCTATTCTCCCATGGAGACGAACGTAGAGATGCTGGATGTAGTCCTGTGGAACGGCTTGCCATGCCATTTCCACCTGGCGCCTCAGTTGGACCAGCGTTCGTGCTGGACGTGCAGACCGCGTGAGACGACGCTTCATCCAGTCCCAAACATGCTCAATGGGGGACAGATCCGGAGATCTTGCTGGCCAGGGTAGTTGACTTACACCTTCTAGAGCACGTTGGGTGGCACGGGCTACATGCGGACGTGCATTGTCCTGTTGGAACAGCAAGTTCCCTTGCCGGTCTAGGAATGGTAGAACGATGGGTTCGATGACGGTTTGGATGTACCGTGCACTATTCAGTGTCCCCTCGACGATCACCAGTGGTGTACGGCCAGTGTAGGAGATCGCTCCCCACACCATGATGCCGGGTGTTGGCCCTGTGTGCCTCGGTCATATGCAGTCCTGATTGTGGCGCTCACCTGCACGGCGCCAAACACGCATACGACCATCATTGGCACCAAGGCAGAAGCGACTCTCATCGCTGAAGACGACACGTCTCCATTCGTCCCTCCATTCACGCCTGTCGCGACACCACTGGAGGCGGGCTGCACGATGTTGGGGCGTGAGCAGAAGACGGCCTAACGGTGTGCGGGACCGTAGCCCTGCTTCATGGAGACGGTTGCGAATGGTCCTCGCCGATACCCCAGGAGCAACAGTGTCCCTAATTTGCTGGGAAGTGGCGGTGCGGTCCCCTACGGCACTGCGTAGGATCCTACGGTCTTGGCGTGCATCCGTGCGTCGCTGCGGTCCGGTCCCAGGTCGACGGGCACGTGCACCTTCCGCCGACCACTGGCGACAACATCGATGTACTGTGGAGACCTCACGCCCCACGTGTTGAGCAATTCGGCGGTACGTCCACCCGGCCTCCCGCATGCCCACTATACGCCCTCGCTCAAAGTCCGTCAACTGCACATACGGTTCACGTCCACGCTGTCGCGGCATGCTACCAGTGTTAAAGACTGCGATGGAGCTCCGTATGCCACGGCAAACTGGCTGACACTGACGGCGGCGGTGCACAAATGCTGCGCAGCTAGCGCCATTCGACGGCCAACACCGCGGTTCCTGGTGTGTCCGCTGTGCCGTGCGTGTGATCATTGCTTGTACAGCCCTCTCGCAGTGTCCGGAGCAAGTATGGTATATATATATATATATATACTCCTGGAAATGGAAAAAAGAACACATTGACACCGGTGTGTCAGACCCACCATACTTGCTCCGGACACTGCGAGAGGGCTGTACAAGCAATGATCACACGCACGGCACAGCGGACACACCAGGAACCGCGGTGTTGGCCGTCGAATGGCGCTAGCTGCGCAGCATTTGTGCACCGCCGCCGTCAGTGTCAGCCAATTTGCCGTGGCATACGGAGCTCCATCGCAGTCTTTAACACTGGTAGCATGCCGCGACAGCGTGGACGTGAACCGTATGTGCAGTTGACGGACTTTGAGCGAGGGCGTATAGTGGACATGCGGGAGGCCGGGTGGACGTACCGCCGAATTGCTCAACACGTGGGGCGTGAGGTCCGGATGCACGCCAAGACCGTAGGATCCTACGCAGTGCCGTAGGGGACCGCACCGCCACTTCCCAGAAAATTAGGGACACTGTTGCTCCTGGGGTATCGGCGAGGACCATTCGCAACCGTCTCCATGAAGCAGGGCTACGGTCCCGCACACCGTTAGGCCGTCTTCCGCTCACGCCCCAACATCGTGCAGCCCGCCTCCAGTGGTGTCGCGACAGCCGTGAATGGAGGGACGAATGGAGACGTGTCGTCTTCAGCGATGAGAGTCGCTTCTGCCTTGGTGCCAATGATGGTCGTATGCGTGTTTGGCGCCGTGCAGGTGAGCGCCACAATCAGGACTGCATACGACCGAGGCACACAGGGCCAACACCCGGCATCATGGTGTGGGGAGCGATCTCCTACACTGGCCGTACACCACTGGTGATCTTCTAGGGGACACTGAATAGTGCACGGTACATCCAAACCGTCATCGAACCCATCGTTCTACCATTCCTAGACCGGCTAGGGAACTTGCTGTTCCAACAGGACAATGCACGTCCGCATGTAGCCCGTGCCACCCAACGTGCTCTAGAAGGTGTAAGTCAACTACCCTGGCCAGCAAGATCTCCGGATCTGTCCCCCATTGAGGATGTTTGGGACTCGATGAAGCGTCGTCTCACGCGGTCTCCACGTCCAGCACGAACGCTGGTCCAATTGAGGCGCCAGGTGGAAATAGCATGGCAAGCCGTTCCACAGGACTACATCCAGCATCTCTACGATCGTCTCCATGGGAGAATAGCAGCCTGCATTGCTGCGAAAGGTGGATATACACTGCACTAGTGCCGACATTGTGCATGCTTTGTTGCCTGTGTCTATGTGCCTGTGGTTCTGTCAGTGTGATCATGTGATGTATCTGACCCCAGGAATGTGTCAATAAAGTTTCCCCTTCCTGGGACAATGAATTAACGGTGTTCTTATTTCAATTTCCAGGAGTGTATATATACGATGACTTTTGAATATTATTAAGGTAAATACATTGTTTGTTCTCTATCAAAATCTTTCATTTGCTAAGTATGCCTATCAGTAGTTAGCGCCTTCAGTAGATTGAATCTTTTATTTAGCTGGCAGTATTGGCGCTCGCTGTATTGCAGTAGTTCGAGTAACCAAGATTTTTGTGAGGTAAATGATTCATAGAAGGTATAGGTTATTGTTAGTCAGGGCCATTCTTTTGTAGGGATTATTGAAAGTCAGACTACGTTGCGCTAAAAATATTGTGTGTCAGTTTAGTGTTGATCAGAATAAATAAAGAGAGAAATGTCTGAGTACGTTCAGTTCTGCTCAGCTGTTTGAAAATCAAATAACGTAAGAGGTTTATCAGCACAGTAATTCACTAATTTTTCTAATGGGATGTTTCAACAGATCGTAGCGGCCACAATGTCTGTCCCCCATGACTGCCCTTTCCGAAGATCCGGCAGTGCCGTTACTTCGCTTGGGAGCCCATTCTACGCTGAGCTCTGAAGACACCGAAGAGCCGCGTCTCCCTTTTCGTTTAGCTTTTCTTTTTAGTGTAACATGTAGTTCTGACCTTTGAAACGATTAGGCGACGTCTCGCTATTTAGAAATACGTATTGCAGAATGTCAGGTTAGTTGAATGCACTGTTATTAAAATAATAATGAAAGAAAGCATTTCGGTGAGCAGCCTCCGGAACTATCAGCCACTCACATTCATAGACTACAATTTTGGCGGTCTTTCCCACGAGGTAGGTACTATCAGCTACTGGTATCTCACACCAGTGATTACGTCATATGCATAATGCTGCAAACTCTGGCGCTCTGAGGAAAGAACTTGGAGCTAAATATGGGGGCTGCTTGGGCCAGAAATATCACACAGGGGAGCCATAGAAGTTCACACATTTGACAATAGGTTCAATAAGAAAGAAGAAAGCCATAAGGTAAATGGATCTTGAATTCTCATGCTGCGGCGAACGATTATTGCAGGTACTAGCTACCAAGTGGAGAACCATAAACGTAATGACAGAACCATAAACGTAATGACCAGGAACAAGCCCTCGGAAGATGTTGTGAATCTTTGTATTTTTCATTTGTATTTTTTATTTCTTTTTGTATCATCAGTATTCTGACTAGTTTTATGCGCCCCGCCACGAATTCCTATCCGGTGTCAACCTTTTCATGTCAAAGTAGTGTTTGCAAACTACGTCCTCGAAAATTTGTTGGATGTATTCCAATCTTTGTCATCTCTACTGGGTGTTTCCTCTACGGTTCCTTCTAGTATCATAGAAGTTAAACTCTAATGACTTATTAGATGTCCTATCATTCTGTCAATTGTTCTTGTCAATCTCTTACATATGTTCTTTACCTCGCCAATTCTGCTGAGAAGCTGCTCATTCCTTATCTTATTAGTCCACGTAATTTTCACATTTGTCTGTAGCACCACATCTCAAATGCTTCGATTCTCTTCTTTTCCGGTTTCCTGACAGTCCATGTTTTACTGCCATACAAAGCTGTGCTCTAAACGTACATTCTCAGAAATTTCTTCCTCAAATTAAGGCCTATGGTTGATACTAGTAGACTTCCCTTGTCCAGAAATGTCCTTTCTGTCAGTGCTAGTCTGCTTTTGATGTTCTCCTTGATTATTTTGCTGCAGAGGTAGTAGAATTTCTGAACTTCATCTACTTCGTGACCATCAATCCTGATGTTAAGTTCATCACTGTTCTCATTTCCGTTACTTCTCATAACTTTCGTTTTCCTTCGATATATTCTCAGATAATATTCTGGCTCATTAGATTGTTTAGTGTTTTGTCTGTCTTCATTAACTGTAGTCGTATATAATGAAATAATAAACATCTAGCTGCATATAAGAAATTTAATTTCTTGACCGTTATGGGACACTTAATGGTCTTCTTCAGAAGGTTATGCCTATGACACAGGCAAATAATGCGACAGGCGTACCCTTCTGTATAAGACCTTTAAATGCCCGAAACCGGCCAAGAATTTAAATTTCTTGTATGCGACTGGTTACTAATTATTTCATCGTTAGACTGTCTGTTTCATCTAACACATCCTGTAATCCTTCTTCACTTTCACTCAGGACAGGGGTGCCATCAGCGAATCCTATCACTGAATTTTAATTGGTTCTTTAACGTACAGATTGAGTAGTAGGGGCGAAAGACTAAATTCCTGTCTTACACCCTTTTTAATCCGAGCACATCGTTTTTGGTTTTCCACTCTTATTAGTCTTGTACACTACTGGCCATTAAAACTGCTACACCAAGAAGAAACGCAGATGATAAACGGATATTCATTGGACAAATATATTATACTAGAACTGACATGTGATTACATTTTTACGCAATTTGGGTGCATAGATCCTGAGAAATCAGTCCCCAGAACAACCACCTCTGGCCACAATAAAGGAATTGATACGCCTGGGCATTGAGTCAAACTGAGCTTGGATGGCGTGCACAGGTACAGCTGCCCATGCAGGTTCAACACGATACCACAGTCCATCACGAGTAGTGACTGGCATATTGTGACGAGCCAGTTGCTCGGCCACCATTGACCAGACGTTTTCAGTTGGTGAGAGATCTGGAGAATGTCCTGGCCAGGGCAGCATTGGAACATTCCCTGTATCCAGAAAGGCCCGAACAGGACCTGCAACATGCGGTCGTGCTTTATCTTGCTGAAGCGTGGGGTTTCGCAGGGATCGAATAAAGGGTAGAGTCACGGGTCGTAACACATCTGAAATGTAACGTCCACTCTTCAAAATGCCGTCAATGCGAACAAGAGGTGACCGATACGTGTAACCAATGGCACCCCATACCATCACGCTGGGTGATACGCCAGTATGGCGATGACGAATACACGCTTCCAATGTGCGTTCACCGCGATGTCACCAAATACGGATGCGACCATCATGAGGGTGTAAACAGAACCTGGATTCATCCGCAAAAACGACGTCTTTCCATTCGTGCACCCATGTTCGTCATTGAGTACACCGTCGCAGACGCCCCTGTCTGTGATGTAGCGTCAAGGGTAACCGCAGTCATGGTCTCCGAGCTGATAGTCCATGCTGCTGCAAACGGCGTCGAACTGTTCGTGCAGATGGATGTTGTCTTGCAAACGTCCCCATCTGTTCACTCAGGGATCAAGATGTGGCTGCACGATCCGTTGCAGCCATGCGGATAAGTTGCCTGTCATCTCGACTGCTAGTGATACGAGGCCGTTGGGATCCAGTACGGCGTTCCATATTACCCTCCTGAAGCCACCGATTCCATATTCTGCTGACAGTCATTGGATCTCGACCAACGCGAGCAGCAATGTCGCGAAATGATACACCGCAACCGCGATAGACTACAATCCGACCTTTATCAAAATCGGAAACGTGATGGTACGCATTTCTCCTTCTTACACGAGACATCACAACATTTCACCAGGCAACGCCGGTCGACTGCTGTTTGTGTATGACAAATCGGTTGGAAACTTTCCTCATGTCAGCACATTGTAGGTGTCGCCACCGGCGCCAACCTTGTGTGAATGCTCTGAAAAGCTAATCATTTACATATCACAGAATCTTCTTCCTGCCGGTTAAATTTCGCTTCTGTAGCACGTCATCTTCGTGGTGTTGCAATTTTAATGGCCAGTAGTGTAGGTATTGTCTTTACCTGCAGATAACCCCTATTTTTCTAAGAATTTCGAACGTTATTTATTGCGGAACGCTTTTTGGAGAACGCCAAATGAACGTGTTTTAATTTTTCTTGATTCTTGCTTCCATTATCAACCGCAAGTCAGATCCGCATCTGTGGTATTTTTACCTTTTATAAATCCAAACTGACCTATATCTATCGGATCCTTAGTCTTCTTTTCTATTCTCCTGTATGTTATTTTTGTGAGCAACTTGGACGCGTGAACTGCTGAGCTGGTTGTGCGGTAATTCTCGCACTTGTCGGTTCCTGCAGTCTTGGGACTTGTGTGGACGATGTTTTTCCGAAAGTCAAGATGGCATATCGCCAATCTCATGCATTCGTGACACAAACGTCAATAATATTTTTTGTGCCACTTTCCTCGATTGTTTTAGAAATTCTGGTGGAATGTTGTCCATCCCTTCTACCTTATTTGGATTTAAGTCTTCCAAAGCTCTTTTAAATACTGATTCTAATGCGGGATCCCCTATCTCTTCTTTGTCGACTTTTATTTCTTCTTCCATCACATCATCAGGCAAGTCCTACCACTCATAGGGGTCTTTAGTGTACTCTTTCTACATATACGCTCTCTCCTCTAGATTTAACAGTGGCATTCCCATTGCACTTTTAATGTTATCGATCGTACTTTTAATTTCACCGAGAACTGTTTTCAATTTTCTGTATGCTGAGTCAGGCCATTTCTTTTTAGATTTATTCACACTTTTCATGCAGCCATTTCGCCCAAGATTCCCAGCACTTTCTGTACATTTCGTTCCTAAGGTCTTGTATCTCTGTATTCTTAAATTTCCCTGCGTATTTTTGTACTTCCTTCATTAGTCGATCAAGTGAAGCAGTTATCCATGGTTTCTTTACAGTTATCTTGCTTGTACCTACGTATTTCATTATAAATTCTGCGACTCCCCGTTTTAGGGATAGTAATTCCTCTTTAACTGAACTGCCTACTGAACTATTCATTATCGGAGTATCTATACACTCATAGGACTTCAAGCGTATCTCTTTATTCCTTAGTGCTTGCGTACCCTCCTCTTGGTGCTGTAATTCTCCCGGACTAATCTCTTAAGCTTCAGCCTATTCTTTATCATTATTAAATTGGGTTCTGAGTCTATATCTTCTTTTGTGTAGCCTTTACAAGTCAATATCTGATTTCGGAATCTCTGCCTGACCAGAACGTACTCTAACTGGAATTTTCCCGTATGTCCCGGGCTTTTCCGAGTATAACTCCTCCTCTCGTGATTCTTGAATATAGTATTCGCTGTTACTAACTGTTATTTATGGAAGAACTCTATTAGTTTTTCCTGTTGTTCTTACGACCAAGGCCATATTCACCTGTAACACCTTCTACTACCCTCCTCTAAAAGCGCATTCCAGTTCCTCATGATTATTAGATTTACATCTCCTTTCACGTACTGAATACCCGTTCAATATCCTCATGTACTTTCTCCATCTCTTCACCCTCCTGCTTGCGATGTTGGCATGTATACCTGAACTACTGTTGCCAGTACTGGTTTGCTGTCGGTTGTGATAAGAACAACTCTATCACGGAACTGTTAATATTAATTCACTCCCTGTCCTGTCTTCGTATTCATAACGGATCCTACCGTTTCCCGCTGCTATTGATAGTACCCTATACTCATCCGACGAGAAATCCTTGTCTGCGTTCCAGTTCACCTGACTGACCTGGATTGAGCATCTGCGTTTCCCTATTCAGATTTTCTAACTTCCCCAGCACGTTCAAGCTTCTGACATTCCACGTCTCGACTCATATAACGTTCCCTTTCGTTGGCTATACAATCTTTTCTCGTGGTCACCTCCCTCTTGGCAGTCCCCTCGCAGATATCCGAAAGGGGACTAGTCTGGAATCTTTTACCAGTCGAGAGATCATCATGACGCTTTCTCAGTTACAGGCCACACATCCTATGGACACACATTATGTGTGTTTCCATTGTCTTCTCAATCCTCATGCCATTGAAGATTGCTGAGTCTTCCACCTTTCAGGGGAAGTTTCCCAAAAAAAAAAAAAAAAAAAAAAAAAAAAAAAAAAAAAAAAAATTGTTCAAATTTCAAATGGCTCTGAGCACTATGGGACTTAACATCCGAGGTCATCAGTCCCCTAGAACTTCGAACTACTTAAACCTAACTAACCTAAGGACATCACACACACCCATGCCCGAGGCAGGATTAGAACCTGCGACCGTAGCGGTCGCGCGGTTCCAGACTGTAGCGCCTAGAACCGCTCGGCCACACCGGCCGGCCGGAAGTTTCTCACCCCGACGGCAAGAGAATACCCAAACCTCTCTGAAAAGCCCCTTGCAGATCGAGGGTGACTTCTTGTGTCGGAAGTCCTCGACCGCCATTCCTGATGATTTTGTTCAACAATTAAGCAGTGGTGAGGTTCGAACCCGGGTCCAATGTTTCGATTACCCCTATACCACAGACTATTCCATTATAGTGATAGGTACATATAATCTTCGGCCGTGTGCTCGATTCCAGTCCGTCACCAGCGATGAAGGGTGAACCTTTGACAACACCACCAGAAGATTCTTAATAATGAGGTTATTCTACAGAGTACATCGAGTGTTTGGAAAGTAGGACGTTGGTTTAGCATTTTTTGGCTGCATAGTAGCATCTCTCCAATAACGGATTGACGAAACGCTATATGGCATACTAGTGTTTCTTCTCTGAAATGGTCTTAACGTGTAAACTTAGAAGACAGTTGTAGCTTGATAGTCACTGATTAACTAGTGATATTTAAATGGTAAATAATTTTTTATGTCACAGAGTTTCTTGATAATTGTTCTCTAAAACATAAGTTAGTTAATCATATGTAAGACAGTAAGTTCGGAGAACTGGTATGTTTTTGTGAAATCCAAGGGCAGCATAGGCTGTAAGTATTTTTAATGGTCACCAAAGAACAAATGACAGGAACGTCGAATAGCAGTCTTCTACGCCATAAGCACTGTACAGAGTATTGTGAAAGAGGTTAACTGTAAAAAGAAAAGAGGCGCTGTGAATATCTGAGGTAAAATATTTATCAACTTTAAATCTGTTTCTGGTTGCTTAAGAATAACAAGTGTAATAGTGCACGGCTTTCGGCGAGACGCTGTGAAGCATGAATATCCGTTTCTGTTAGAGGTGTTCCGTTGCCACGGTAAAAATGCGGTATAGCTTCTTAGAAAGGGCGTTATACCGCACCAAATTTAGGACTCGCTGCCACCTGTCGCCTCAAGGGTTTGGCTCTTGTTGTTTCAGAGTAATCATTATAATTATTGCACGGCATAGAGTGAGATGCTGTGGAGGGCGAATATTGATTTTAGTTGGTGAAGTTCTTTTCCCACAACAAAAATATGGAAATGATTTTTTAGGAAATAGGTTAGACGAAGTTGAGGATGTAAGTGTAGCATTACGTGGTTATTAAAGGACATGGATTGCAAACGATTAGATTGAATACTTGTGAAGGATTAAATATTCACAAGCGCTTTCAACTTAGCATTCTTAATTCTGAATCACAGGCTCAGTGACGAAGTTGTATTTTCATAACAAACGTCTCTTAATGTAGAAGCATATATCCTCTGTGACCTGCTGTGTGCAGCCTTTCGTGTAACTAGATTTGGGTAAAACAAGGCGGGTTTTTTCCGTCTGTACGGTATATGCCACTCCACTGTCATCCGCCATAAGCAGCGTCCAAGAAAGTACCTTGTCTGATAAGTATCCGGGCACCTATTACTGGACATTAGTATGGGATGTGTCCACCTTTCTCCTTTAGCATGTTTTGAAGTCTGCAGGGAACAAATTCAGTGAGGTGCCTAAATGTTCTTTGTCAAGAGTCAAAACCAGAAAATGTAATGATGCTGCACACCGAGGTCTGGATCCAGTTTGACCTTCTAAATCAACCAAAGGTGTAGCATTGCTTCAGATCGGGACTCTGGGCTGGCTAGTCCATTTCAGGAATGCTGTAGTCCACAAACCACGCTTCAAAGACCCTGCTTTTTTCACAAGGTCTATTGTGATGCTGATACAAACAATAACCGTTTCCGGTCTGTTTCTTTACTGTAAGGAGTACACAGTACTGTAAAATGTGTTCGTATCCCTCCACACAGCTTTTTCTTAAGCGCAGTGAAGTTATCACACTCTTTCCACGATAAACACTCCCAGACTGCAACTCTGCCTCCTGCGTATTTCATTGTTGATACTACACATGATGGTAGATAACGTTCTCCAGGCATTCACCAAACGCAAACCCCTCCATTGGGTTGCCACAGGGTACAGCGTGGTTTATCACTACAAATCACTCGGTTAGAGTCATCCACTTTCCAGTGACGGCACACTCTGCACCTTCACGGGCGTCGCTTAGAAATGACTAACGTAATGTGTGGCTCATGAGGAGCTGCTCGACCACAGAGCCACATTCCGTTAATGGCTCAAAATGGTTCAAATGGCTCGGGGCACTTTGGGACTTAACATCTGAGGTCATCAGCCCCCTAGAACTTAGAACTATATAAACCTAACTAACCTAAGGACGTCACACACATCCATGCCCGAGGCAGGTTTCGAACATGCGACAGTAGCAGTCGCGTGGTTCCGGACTGAAGCGCCTAGAACTACTCGGCCACACTGGACGGCATTCCTTTAATTTCCTACGTACAGTTCAAAATGGTTCAAATGGCTCTGAGCACTATGGGACTCAACTGCTGTGGTCATAAGTCCCCTAGAACTTAGAACTACTTAAACCTAACTAACCGAAGGACATCATTCACATCCATGCCCGAGGCAGGATTCCTACGTACAGTCATTGTGCTAACTGGAAGGGATGTAGCACTCTGGAACTCTAGAGTGATTCCTTCCACTGATTTCATGCGATTTGTTACAACCACACTGCGCGATGCTCGATGTCTCCAGTCCCGTCAGTGCATAAGGTCTGCCTGGTCTCGGCTTAACTGTGGTTGTTCCTTTGCGTTTGCACTTTTTTTTTTACAGTCACATCAGCAACAGCCGACTTGGGGAGCTGTGGAAGGGTTGAAATATCACTGATGTATCTTTTACAGAGTTGAAATATCCCTGATGTATCTTTTACAGAGTTGAAATATCCCTGATGTATCTTTTACAGAGTTGAAATATCCCTGATGTATCTTTTACTCGGGTGATATTAAGGCTGGAAATCACCAAGTTCTCCCGACAGACCTATGCTGCTGTTACTGTTTCTCTTCTGAAAACACAACGCTTCCCACCTCCTTTCATACTGGTGGACCAGCTTCTCTTGACACATAGTGGTTAATTCCGCTGTATGGGTACCTTTGATCAGATACTGTATGTGCAGTTAGCGGAGTAACTTACATCACGAGTCATCTGCGGTCTTCAAATGGTTCAAATGGCTCTGAGCACTATGGGACTTAACATCTGCGGTCATCAGTCCCCTAGAACTTAGAACCACTTAAACCTAACTAACCTAAGGACATCACACACATCCATGCCCGAGGCAGGATTCGAACCTGCGACCGTAGCGGTCGCGCGGTTCCAGACTAAAGCGCCTAGAACCGCTGGCACACAGCGGCCGGCCATCCGCGGTCTGAAAGAGCAAATGTGATTCATATAGTAGATACATCTATGCAAAAAAATGCCATTAGGAATGTTCTTGATGGTTGGACTAAAGGCACCTCCGTTATTAACAAAATTAAACGACATTAATGTATCATATGGATTGGTCCCTAATCCCAGGAAGTGCAGACTCATTATAATTGATCGAGGCGTACAGTTTCAACTCGCAGGTCGATTAAAGGAACTGGAAGTCGTGCATTCTATCTTGGGTCAACAATCTGTGTCACGGGAAGCTGTGAACATGAGATAAGAAGACGGATCTCGCTAGGGCGAGAGATTATGAAGCAGCTCACCAATATCTGGCAGAACAGAGTAATAATAAACACTATGAAGGTCGGGACTGTTGACAAATTCGCGTTTTCCGTATTATTTTGTAGCTGAAAAACATGGACCCTGAAAGACGGAGACAAACAACATATAGATGCATTTGAGCTTTGTTGTTGGTGTGGGACGCTGTGTACAGAATGCACTGAAATATGAACGAATGTGTCCACTGTTGAGCAATTCAGTATCTCCATGCGTCTTTCTTCTTGTATCAGCCAAACAGGTCTCCAGTTCTTTGGCTACATTGTGAGACGACACGGAGAAAACCTAAAGACTTTGGAAGGGAAGATCGGGGGCAAGAGAAGTGAAGAGCAGCGAGCACGTGAACAGATCTGATTTAGAATATCTCTGGTCTGCCTCTTCAGCAGGTGCTAAGAGTAGCTGGTAACTGTCCGTGATGGACACGTTTGGCTGGTGGGATCACGATGCTTAGCTCAACAATGTGTGATGATGATGATGTGGCATTTAACTGACTTGATGCCCCTTACATTGTATTACCTTCATATCACCACAAAAACATTTCCGGTGTGATTGGTAAATCTAATTTTTCCCGGGGAATAAGGAGGCGGTGGCAGATGTTCAGCTGTGAAGTGGAAGTGCAACACTTTGTGGCAAGCGCCCTGGCGATATCGCATAACAGGAGCCGTCAAGAGGCAGCCCATACCTCAGCAGCGCACCGGCTGTGTAAGCCGAGCCGCGGCACTTTGCCACCATTCACACCACTCGGCCGGCATCGACCGCCGCCTCTTCCGCCGCGTATCCCAACTCGCAGCGGCTATGTGCTGCTGCTCGTTGCCTCCGCATCGTACAGAGGCGTCTGAGTATGACTGCCACACATGGGCCTTCATCACATCGTCTCGTATCTGAATTCCCTCATTTCCAAATGTTTTCCCAGCGTGAGAGTTCTACTTGAAAGGGTAATGGCTCTGGCTCCAAAGCCTGGCATTAACGTTTGGTAGAGTGGAGAGTTGACTGCATGATCCTCCAGCATCGAGCTACACGTTAGCAAAAGGACGAAGCAGCATTGTCGGCAGTCAGCAGCGCGTATTCCCGTAACTGAACTGCGGATATAAATTACAGGTCGCTGGGGGGATGTCAGAGACTGCGGGAACCAATGTTAAAACCATTTATCCTATTGTTCGCATTCCACCTTCAGCGTGACTGAAATCATACAAATGTTTGATAAAATAAGCTTACACAGATAATGCATGCGATACGGTAAACACACTGGATAAAGTTAAAATCTTCTGGGTTATTAGGCTGCGTCATGTTTCTTCTAAAATAATCGACGTTTCGACCCCTCTGCTGGGATCTTCCTCAGGATCTTCTGGTGTCCACCACTGCTAGAACACTGTCAGAGACGAGTGTTTGGACGCGACACTCGTCTCTGACAGTGTTCTAGCAGTAGTGGACACCAGAAGATCCTGAGGAAGATCCCAGCAGAGGGGTCGAAACGTCGATCATTTTAGAAGAAACATGACGCGGCCTAATAACCCAGAAGATTTTAACTTCAATGACAACGGCCACGAAAGCCTGCAGACTTACATACTGGATAAACTTTCTTCCACATAGTCCCAGACATTTCCCATGGTGAGGCGTTCGCTGTGTTATTCAGTGGTTTGGTATTTAAGTAATTTGTAAATGAAAATGATAATCTTATTTTATTACAGTGAGTAGTTACTAAATAATTTTCCTCCCGGCTAAAGATTTGGTCAAGTTGCTAAAGAACTCCAAGTTAACGTTGTGTTAAAGTGTTGTCTGTAAGTTGTGTAAGTGTCACTAAATCACAGTTCATACAACAGATTCTATACAACTCTTGATTATGATGGAAACAGTCATCTTCAGCAAAATGATCATTAAAACCACCAAATATCAGCCACGCACAACACTGACGTATGTTACCTGAAACAATATTCTTCGCAACTCGTGCGTAATTAATTTCGGCTCCATACATCAGCTAGAAAAGTTTGTTATAAGGATCGTGCTATGAGCACTGTTTTTAAAGAACCTATCTGATTCGAATTATTTTCATTAAAATGAGTTTGGGACCATCGGTGCACATTTATTTTTACACATTTTTATTACGTTCGGCATTTATGTCTGTAGAGTTGCGTAATTTGAATTTGCCGCTGAGATAATTGTTAAGATGGTGGCAGACAATTGATAGAGACTTTCTATTGTTAGAGCAAATAGGATAAGTATTTGAAATGCTTATTAAACTTTACTTTCGAATTGTGCACTATTTAGATTTCATCAAGCAAAGATTTGATTTTTTTTGTAAGGAAAACAGATAAAAACGCGATAGAAATCGCTATCATCAATGGCTGCGCTCTTTGCAGAGGAAAGAAATAATTAACACAGATATTGCTTACTGAGAGAGGAATTAAAGTTACAAATAATTATTCACTCATATTTATAATAATAATGAACTCTGTTCTCAAGTAATAATTAACAAATAATCACAATTTCTTAACAGACCTCAGTTTTATATGCGTCTTGCGTCTGCAACCTACAAAAGCCAACCAACAAAAGGTAAAATCAAAGGATGACAAACGCAGATCATAAAAGGAATTTACAATTATCATTGTCTTCGTATGATACACATCGATATGTCCAATTGCATCATAAAATATTATATAAATAATTAATATTTATTTTACTGTTTTTTTATATGTCGGATAGATAATGTTTATAACTGTTAGAGGCATAATTTCCTCTCGTCGCACTGTAGCTAAAATTTATCTCGTGGATGTTACAATGGGATAAGATCCTGTGATTTAGCAGGCCAGTTGAGGTGCAATATACTTCAGGCTTCGTCAAACTGGGATGTATACACTATTGGCCAAAAGTTTTCGATCAACTATCACAACTAAGTATTTCTGGTTAAAACAAGGATTTAGTGAATGATATTTTCACTCTGCAGCGGCGTGTGCGCTGATGTGAAACTTCCTGGCAGATTAAAACTGTGTGCCGGACCGAGACTCGGACTCGGGACCTTTGCCTTTCGCGGGCAAGCACATGCCTGCGAAAAGCAAAGGTCCCGAGTTAGAGTCTCGGTCCGGCGCACTGTTTTAATCTGCCAGGAAGTTTCAAGGATTTCGTTTTGAATATCCTGTTATATCCTCGCCTGATGCTACAACAAGTATAAACGTGCAAAGACTAAGCATCTCTGTACTTGACTGGTTGTTCACATAGAGGAGTGCTGACGAAAATCCACAGCAACACTGTCGTGCCTTTGTCTAAGGCAGTTGCATTCAGATAGACCTCATTCCCTCAGTCGTATTTGTATAGATAAGTTTACATTAGATTACAGTACACTGTATGCATCTAGCAGTGTGTTCGTACACCTGATCAGGTTCATATCACATTACCTCCTAATGGGATGGAAGCAGGAATAGAAAAACGTGCTGTAGTTGTAGTTCTACATCAGGAAGGCTATTCTTGTAGGGCAGTAGCAACGAAAGTTGGCATAGACCAATCTACAGTGGCTTATACATTGCACCGGATGAAGACAACTGGTGCCAATGCAAGAGATTCGCGATCTGGAAGAGCCCTGTAACATCATACAAGGAGGATCATTTAATATCTGTACAGAGTAAACGTCGGACGATTCGCACTGCGCCTGAAATTCGCAAACAAGCAAAGAGTTTGGGAGCAGTTCCAATCTCTGTGCAACCTTTGTCTTGGTAAACGAGGTTTAAGCAGCTGCGTAGAAGTCAAGAAACCTTTACAACGCAAAGAAATAAGGTGAAAAGATTGCAGTGCGTACTGTAACATAAAAACTGGAGCGTGGAGCAATGGATCAGGGGGTTACGGACAAATATAAGTTTGAAGTATTTAGAAACCATCGTCAAATGTTTTTTCGTCGAAGGTTTGTTCGTCGACTTCGTGGAGAATGTATGAAGAGTCAGTGTGTGGCGAAGCGTGGCGTAGGGTAAGCCGTGGGGTGGGGATATTTTGCAGGTGGTAAAGTTGGTGGTCTAATGGAACATTAAAGAAGAAAGGGTATCATGGGATAGTGATCAGCAATGCAGTTTCATCTGGCAAGAAACTTATTAGTCGGTGTTTTTCTTTCTTCAAAAGAGCAACGATCGCAAACTTGCTTCCCAATTGTGCAGTAGGTATATCAACAGAGAAGAAGTGAGATCATTAAATGATGAAGATCTACGGAATAACCTACACATTTGTTGGACTGCAATATCTAGGAAAACACTCCTAAATCTTATGTCCAGAATACCAAGAGCCTCTGAATACTGCCCATTAAAAGCCTCGGTGTCTCGGTGTCCCAATGGTGACCCATCTTTCCTCGCTGGCTCCATACAACCGACAGATGCATACACGCTACTCATTGCCATCACTTACGTAAGGGGTGGAAGGTCACGTGGCCCGTCAGGTACCAGTTCCGCATCATCTACAGCAGGCTCGTCCAAACTGTGCCCCTGGAGCGCTAGCGCCCGCGATCGCCCGCGGCCAGCGCCCGGGGCGAATTCGTATGTTGTCGCAGTGGCCGAGCCGTGTCGCTTAGCTGACCGTGCAGACCGTCCGACCGCCCGCCGCGCCTCTCGACCTTATACCATTATAAGACACAACCACGGGTTTAGAGATTTTTCTAGCCGCTGAAAACGTGTTCGAGTCAATGGGTTTAAAATGGGAACGCCTGACCACTGCAACAACGGATGGAGCCCCTGCGCTACGAGGGATAGGCACTGGATTCCTGGGCTACGTCAGGTCAAAAATGGCTGAAGTCGGCTGTTCCTTACTCGCGGCAGTGCATTGTCTGATAGACCAGGAGGCACTTTGTGCGAAGATTATCAACATAAAAATTTTTATGGACACAGTTCTTCGAACGGTTAATTATCTTCGATGCCATGGACTCACACATCTCCAATTTAAAGAATTTCTAGCTGATATCGAAGCGGAATACCCGGACATCCCCTACCACACCGAAGTAGGCTGAGCAGAGGAAAAGTGCTTCATCGGTTTTTCTCCTTGAGGGGTGAAATAAATACCTTTTTGAAATGAAAGGACGTCCAGAAGAATTACTTTGTGATCCTAAGTGGGTGGCGAATTTGGCTTTTTTGAGTGACATTACTGGTCTTTTTTTTTGTCATCAGTCTACTGACTGGTTTGATGCGGCCCGCCACGAATTCCTTTCCTGTGCTAACCTCTTCATCTCAGAGTAGCACTTGCAACCTACGTCCTCAATTATTTGTTTGACGTATTCCAATCTCTGTCTTCCTCTACAGTTTTTGCCCTCTACAGCTCCCTCTAGTACCATGGAAGTCATTCCCTCATGTCTTAGCAGATATGCTATCATCCTGTCCCTTCTCCTTATCAGTGTTTTCCACATATTCCTTTCCTCTCCGATTCTGCGTAGAACCTCCTCATTCCTTACCTTATCAGTCCATCTAATTTTCAACATTCGTCTATAGCACCGCATCTCAAATGCTTCGATTCTCCTCTGTTCCGGTTTTCCCACAGTCCATGTTTCACTACCATACAGTGCTGTACTCCAGACGTACACCCTCAGAAATTTCTTCCTCAAATTAAGGCCGGTATTTGATATTTGTAGACTTCTCTTGGCCAGAAATGCCTTTTTTGCCATAGCGAGTCTGCCTTTGATGTCCTCCTTGCTCCGTCCGTCATTGTTTATTTTACTGCCTAGGTAGCAGTATTCCTTAACTTCATTGACTTCGTGACCATCAATCCTGATGTTAAGTTTCTCGCTGTTCTCATTTCTACTACTTCTCATTACCTTCGTCTTTCTCCGATTTACTCTCAAACCATACTGTGTACTCATTAGACTGTTCATTCGGTTCAGCAGGTCATTTAATTCTTCTTCACTTTCACTCAGGATAGCAATGTCATCAGCGAATCGTAGCATTGATATCCTTTCACCTTGTATTTTAATTCCACTCCTGAACCTTTCTTTTATTTCCATCATTGCTTCCTCGATGTACAGATTGAAGAGTAGGGGCGAAAGGCTACAGCCTTGTCTTACACCCTTCTTAATACGAACACTTCGTCCTTGATCGTCCACTCTTATTATTCCCTCTTGGTTGTTGTACATATTGTATACGACCCGTCTCTCCCTATAGCTTACCCCTACTTTTTTCAGAATCTCGAACAGCTTGCACCATTTTATATTGTCGAACGCTTTTTCCTATGAAAGTGTCTTGATTTTTCTTTAGCCTTGCTTCCATTATTAGCCGTAACGTCAGAATTGCCTCTCTCGTCCCTTTACTTTTCCTAAAGCCAAACTGATCGTCACCTAGCGCATTCTCAATTTTCTTTTCCATTCTTCTGTATATTATTCTTGTAAGCAGCTTCGTTGCATGAGCTGTTAAGCTGATTGTGCTATAATTCTCGCACTTGTCAGCTCTTGCCGTCTTCGGAATTGTGTGGATGATGCTTTTCCGAAAGTCAGATGGTATGTTGCCAGACTCATATATTCTACACACCAACGTGAATAGTCGTTTTGTTGCCACTTCCCCCAATGATTTTAGAAATTCTGATGGAATTTTATCTATCCCTTCTGCCTTATTTGACCGTAAGTCCTCCAAAGCTCTTTTAAATTCCGATTCTAATACTGGATTCCCTATCTCTTCTAAATCGATTCCTGTTTCTTCTTCTATCACATCAGACAAATCTTCACCCTCATAGAGGCTTTCAATGTATTCTTTCCACCCTGCATTTAACAGTGGAATTCCCGTTGCACTCTTAATGTTACCACCGTTGCTTTTAATGTCACCAAAGGTTGTTTTGACTTTCCTGTATGCTGAGTCGGTCCTTCCGGCAATCATATCTTTTTCGATGTCTTCACATTTTTCCTGCAGCCATTTCGTCTTAGCTTCCCTGCACTTCCTATTTATTTCATTCCTCGGCGACTTGTATTTCTGTATTCCTGATTTTCCCGGAACATGTTTGTACTTCCTGCTTTCATCAATCAACTGAAGTATTTCATCTATTACCCATGGTTCCTTCGCAGCTACCTTCTTTGTACCTATGTTTTCCTTCCCAACTTCTGTGATGGCCCTTTTTAGAGACGTCCATTCCTCTTCAACTGTAATGCCTACTGCGCTATTCCTTATTGCTGTATCTATAGCGTTAGAGAACTTCAAACGTATCTCGTCATTCCTTAGTACTTCCGTATCCCACTTCTTTGCGTATTGATTCTTCCTGACTAATGTCTTGAACTTCAGCCTACTCTTCATCACTACTATATTGTGATGTGAGTCTATATCTGCTCCTGGGTACGCCTTACAATCCAGTGTCTGATTTCGGAATCTCTGTCTGACCATGATGCAATGTAATTGAAATCTTCCCGTATCTCCCGGCCTTTTCCAAGTATACCTCCTCCTCTTGTGATTCTTGAACAGGGTATTCGCTATTACTAGCTGAAACTTGTTACAGGACTCAGTCTCTCTCCTCTTTCATTCCTTGTCCCAAGCCCATACTCTCCTGTAACCTTTTCTTCTACTCCTTCCCCTACAACTGCATTCCAATCGCCCATGACTATTAGATTTTCGTCCCCCTTTACATACTGCATTACCCTTTCAATATCCTCATACACTTTCTCTATCTGTTCATATTCAGCTTGCGACGTCGGCACGTATACCTGAACTATCGTTTCGGTGTTGGTCTGCTGTCGATTCTGATTAGAACAACCCGGTCACTGAACTGTTCACAGTAACACACCCTCTGCCCTACCTTCCTATTCATAACGAATCCTACACCTGTTATACCATTTTCTGCTTCTGTTGATATTACCCGATACTCATCTGACCAGAAATCCTTGTCTTCCTTCCACTTCAGTTCACTGACCCCTACTATATCTAGATTGAGCCTTTGCATTTCCCTTTTCAGATTTTCTAGTTTCCCTACCACGTTCAAGCTTCTAACATTCCACGCCCCGACTCTTAGAACCCTTTCGTAGATTATTCAATCTTTTTCTCATGGTAACCTCCCCATTGGCAGTCCCCTCCCGGAGATCCGAATGGGGGACTATTCCGGAATCTTTTGCCAATGGAGAGATCATCATGATACTTCTTCAATTACAGGCCACATGTCCTGTGGATACACCTTACGTGTCTTTAATGCAGTGGTTTCCATTGCCTTCTGCATTCTCATGTCGTTGATCATTGCTGATTCTTCCACCTTTAGGGGCAATTTCCCACCCCTAGGACAAGAGAGTGCCCTGAACCTCTGTCCGCTCCTCCGCCCTCTTTGACAAGGCCGTTGGCAGAATGAGGCTGACTTCTTATGGCGGAAGTCTTCGGCCGCCAATGCTGATTATTTATCAAAATTTAGGCAGTGACGGGGATCGAACCCGGGACCGAAGACGTTTTGATTATGAATCAAAGACGCTACCCCTCGACCACGGTCATTTAAATACTTTGAAAATTTCACTCCAAGGCGAAAATCACTCTGTTGCTGATTTAGTGCAGACGGTTCAAGCATTTAAGAAAAACTTATTTTGTGGGGAAAACAGTTGCGCGAGAAGAATTGTGGACACTTTCCTGCACTAGATAGTGTTAAAGAAGATGTGGATTTTTCAGATTATGTTTAAATCATTTGCGAATTACAAGAACAGTTTGAAAACAGATTTTTGGAGATAAGTGAGCTTCAATCGGCCTTATATATATTTGTTCGCCCGTTTTCCCTTCTGGCAGAGGACGTCTCACAAGTGCTTCAACTACAGCTGAGTGACCTGCAGTGCGATATCCGCCTGAAGAACCGCTTTCTTATGTGTAAAACTTTGGATGACTTTTACAGATGTCTTCCACGAGAGAAATATTCTCTTTTGCACAAGCACGCGGCCAAATTTCTCTCAATGTTTGGTTCTACGTATATTTGTGAGCGCTTTTGCTCTCTTTTAAAGCTTGCTAAAAGTAAGAACCGTTCATTACTTGGCGATAAAAGTTTGACTAATTCTTTGGGGTTAGCAGTCACACGGAATATTGTACGAAACCTAGACAAAATCGTTTCCTCGAAAAAGAAAAACGTGTAAAATGTTAATTGTCTTCTTTAACAATGTTGACTGTTAGTAAACCTTAATTCAATGTTTAATGAGTTTTCAAACTTGGTCAGTTAAAATTATTATGTGCAAAACAGCAAACTAAGGGTCCGATTTCTAAACTCTGAAAAGGGATACAAAAAGCTGTAGCACAAAGAGTAACAAAAAATATTTACTTGTAACCACTAACGGTAAGAATGAGACACTATATCCCTTACATAAAACTATTTCTAAAATAGAATATTTTGTTTACGTTTGATCTCACCGCGGGACAGTCAAGCGCAGAGCAGTGCTGTGCGATCTCACTCGCTCCGCAGTTCTCTCTCTCTTTCCTCTCTCTCTCTCTCCCCCTCCCTCCTATACCGACACTAGCGACACACGGTCGTGTACGGGGCCTGAACTACACTACCTTGCTCCCGCGGGGCGCGGGCTCGCCCGCCGGGCGCAATTCTTGGATGAGCCCGATCTACAGCGTTCCGAAGCAACCACCGCACCCCTTTAAGGGAATACATGAAATGTATTCGCAGATGTGAATGTGGACTGCCATCAGCTGTATAATAGAATGACGACAATGTAAATTTATGCCAGACCGAGACTCGGATTTTCCCTTTATCACGAGCGATCGCCTTGCCATTTGGGTATCCGAACACAAACTTCCATATGTCGTCAACCATGTGTCTACAACCAGAACTCGTAAATCCATTATGTATATTCCCTTACAGCGGAGACACTTTTAAGGGAAAGTCAAGTATTGCGTCCGATGAGAATGTGCAAAAGAACATCATATTTATAGAGACGAGCAAGATGGAACTTGAACCAGCGTCCTCTTCATTACGAGACAGCAACGCGACATTCACGTGCATTAGCATCAGATCTGGCGGTGAATTAGTTGACTCCGCCAGGTCTCTTTCCTCTTGCTAACGAAATACAATCGACGAAAAAAATTGTCACGGCCCAGGGTGTGTATTAACGACGTAAAATTGCGGAGTGTGTACTGGAGTGGTGGCGGCAGCTGCGGGAACAGTTGGTACCCCCGCCACCTGTGTGCCTCCCTGGCTACGCGGCTATGACGTCACCTGTCCACAGCTGTGACGTGTGACGTGCGCGGCGCCTAGTGTCTGCCGCTGCCAAGCCCCTACCCCTTACTCTGCCTGTCACAGGACTCAGTACGGCTTCCACGGCTGACGTGGCTGCTGCCATTCGCGTAGCTCCGTGGTCCAGTAACTGTCAGCAGAAGCAGCTTTGCGTCTACAGACGTCCTGAAACACATGCGCTGTACCTTTAGTCGAATTTCTAAAATACTTATTTTTTCTGACTGGTATGACGCGGTCCTGCGCGCCTTCTTTTCCTGCGGCTACCTCTTCATCTCAGAGTAAAGTATGGACCCAGATTATTTGACAGACAAATTATATTCTAACCGCTATCTGCCCGTTTAGTTATTACCCTCTACAGCTATTTCTACCACCATGAAACCTATACCACGCACTATCAACTTGTTTCTTCTTTTTGTCAACGTTCTCCATATGTTCCTTTCCTCGTCGATTCAGTGGAGAACAGCCTCATATCTTATCACAGCAGTCCACCTAATTTTAAACATTCCTCTGTAGCACCATGTTTCAAAGGCTTCCATTATGTGATTCACTACCGTACAATGCGGAGCTCCAAACTTAAATTTTCAGAAGTTTCTTCCTTAATTTGAGGCCATATCTGATACCAGCAGTCTTCTTTTGGCGTGGATACCATCTTTCTTGTAAAACTTTGTTTTTATTGATATCCTCAGCCTCCAAATACTTAGTAAAAGAAAACATGATCCATAATAGGCTGTAACGATCTTTACTTGAGTCGTGCAATTACGTAATTTCGACTAGTCATTTTCAAGCACATATGTAATATTACGTATGACTTGCAACAATTGTACGTATAATGAAAAGGACAAGTCCTCGAAATAAGCTAATCACATGATTTAAGTAAAGATCATCTTCATTACATCCCACTATGGACCATGTTTTCTTTTATTAATATTTGCCTGTCCTCGTCTGCTTTCTATGTCCTCTTCTCTTAGTTTGTCGTGTGTTATTTCGCTTCCTAGGTAGCAGAATTCCTTCAATTCAACTAGTTAGTCGTCGCCAATTTTGACGTTAAGTTCACGGTTAACCTCATTTCGTACAATACTGAACATGAATGACCTTCAGCAACCGCACTTCAATTTTAATGAAGGATAAAAACAACCAACCGGTTACACAATATTTTTTTTTTGCATTGAACTGTTTTCAATACCGACTAAGGAATCTACAGTTACCTATAAATTGTTGTTGTTGTATTCCATAGCTGCTTTTCTTACTATGACAATTGTGTTCAGTCTGAGCACTTTAATGTTATGTGCACTGGACAGGTGGCGACAAGTGGTGTTTTACTTTGCAGCATTTCCTGTATATTTCGTTTGTTACATGTTTTCCTACTCCTGTTATTAAGCTTGATCTCTTTTTACAGCTCTTTTCATTTAAAACTATTTTCTTCATTGCGCCTCTCTACGGTATTTGCACCCCATGGTTGACGTTCACTGCTTTCTTTCTACGTAGCAGCGTAATCAGTTGACAAACCGTTCTGTCTTATGTCAGTGCTAGCGGCTTGCTGTGCTTGTGGTTTAATGTTGCCTTTATAACTATTACTTATTTGGTTTGAGTACTTCGGCTCATATGGTTTTATTACCTATCTACGCAACGTGAACCTATGTAAGCAACATATTATTTTTATACTTTTAGGGCTACTTAAGGTAATTTTAACTTATTCTGATGAAGTCAGCCGGCCGGGGTGGCCGAGCGGTTCTAGGCGCTGCAGCCTGAAACCGCGCGACCGCTACGGTCGCAGGTTCGAATCCTGCCTCGGGCATGGGTTTGCGTGATGTCCTTAGGTTAGTTAGGTTTAAGTTGTTCTAAGTTCTAGGGGACTGATGACCTCAGAAGTTAAGTCCCATAGTGCTCAGAGCCATTTGAACCATTTTTTTTTTATGAAGTCAGTCTTACTCTGTTTGGAAACTAAGTCAAGAAATATATTTTGTGGAACCGATTGGCTGTTTTTATCCATAATTAAAATCTCATTTCTAATGCTCATCATTACTGTCGACTTTCTTCGGTTTACCCTCAATTCATAATCACTACTCTAATAGGCTCTTCATTCCATTCAATAGCTCCTTTAATTCGTCTTCACTTTCACTGAATATAGCAATGTCACCAGCAAATCTTGTCTTTGAAATCATTTCGCCATGCATTTCAATTCTGCTCCTCAATCTTTCCTTTAATGTGCGTCATTGCTTCTTCGATGCAGAGACTGAACAGTAGTGGCGGAAGACTGTATCCCTGTCTAACGCCCTTCACATCTACCAAGGGTTCCGAGTCAGTCGGTTCTGGTAGTGGCAAGGCGTTGATGCTAGCAGGGTGCTGTGGCTCTGTGTCTCCCTCTTCAGGTAAAATGTGTTGTCTTCACCAGAAACTAAAACAGTGCTGTAATTCCTGAAAGATGCTGATCCACATGTTCGTGTCGTATACAAGTTTCTACCATCAGCATGACATACATCTCATTGTCCAGGGGACAGACCACAGTTGCAGGATGCCAGTCCTTCTTTCCACACCATCCCGCTGAAGACCTGTTTTAGAGTGAGGATTCTCTGGGGTGACCCGTATTACCAGTACGGACGACGTCGGATACGTGAGCAAGAAATAACTAATTTGCCCACAGAAATGGTTCGCCGCGCGGGATTAGCCGAGCGGTCTGAGGTGCTGCAGTCGTGGACTGTGCGACTGGTCCTGGCGGAGGTTCGAGTCCTCCCTCGGGCATCGGTGGGTGTGTTTGTCATTAGGATGATTTAGGTTAAGTAGTGTGTAAGCGTAGGGACTGATGACCTTAGCAGTTAAGTCCCATAAGATTTCACACACACTTTAACTTGAACAGAAATGGTTCAACGTAGTCGAGTTTCAGACGGCTCCAGGGTTCTGTTGCCTTTGACCAAGGGAAATAATATATCAGCAGTGCGGTATGATACCTGGTGTAGGTTTGTGTACATTTCATATTTCCTTGCATGACATGGGTTTGTTTAGTCGAATCCTAGACCGTGACCAAAATTGATGAACAAAATCGAGGCTCATTATGTTGGCATCTGTTGCAGACGGCGTCACCAGCAACGGTGCCTGTGCACGTTTGTCTTTACACTGGGAAGCCGCTATACGAAGAGATTTGGTTTGCCTTGAAACTTGATCAGTTGTGGGGAGCCAATAAAGTCATAAGTAGCTCTACTGATAATAGTTTTAGAGCAACCTGTGCCAACTTTAACTTTCAAGTTTCATCCATTGAATCGAGCATCAACCAAAACTACTTTTGTCAAAAGTAATCCTAAACCATATTCTGAAATAGTGTCTTGTTTCTCCACTAGGCAGTGCCACAAGTTCCTCCAAAAAATCGTAACACAACACGCACACAAATGTCATAGTAACTAATGTAAATCCACCCGATGATGGAGGTTTAAACCTTCGAAACGCGTCGTGGAAATAAATAAAACGGTGACTGGTAACAGTAAACTTGTTGGTTCATTTAATGTCAGTAACAGTCACGGTAAAGCCTAACCTAAAAAATGTTCGCTACTTTAGTACCTTGCAAAGCAATATTGTGAACGCTGTTTTCGAAGCTATCCTCCATATTTTCATTGTCACCCATGCCGGTAGTGCACTTGACAATGCTATGTTGCTTTTGCAGGCAAACCTCTGCCTCGTGCCCTTTTTTCTAACAATGTAAACAATTCATGTTTTTGAAATAACACGATCTCCTATCGTGAGTAACGAAGCAGTGAGTACTAGACTTGACTGATTTCTGATGAATAACAACTTGCCCCTGTTGGTGGGACGGAACTATTTCAGGAAGTTTCGCTTGTTTTGCCGGTCTGTTTACCCCTGTGACTGAAAGGCCCGTCACCACTATGAAAGTCCGTCCTAAAACCCCTGGTTCCTCCATAACAGATTATGATGTGTTTGCTTTCTTTGTTCAAAAGCTTGAAGAGCAGATACACATGCTTCCAGCATGGGTTATTTGAGCGGGTAATGTGATTCCGTAACCCAGCTCCTGGTGCATGAACGATAATCATGTCCCCGACCGCTGTATCAGCACAGGAAAGATTTTTTATTTATTTTTTTCTCTGAGTCGTCAGTCTTATGACTTGTTTGATGCGACCTGCCATGAATTCCTCTCTTGTGCCAACCATTTCATCTCAGAGCAGCACTTAGGATTTATGTTCTCAATTATTTGCTGGATTTATTCCAATCTATGTCTTCCTGTGCAGTTTTTGCCGTCTACAGCTCCCTCTAATAGTTATTTCCTCACTACTTAACTCATGTTCTAACACCCTCTCCCTCCTATTTGTCTGTGTTTCCTATATAATATTCCTTTCTTCATTGATTATGCGGAGAACCTTCTCATCAATTATCAGTCCAACTACTTTTCAACATTCTTCTGTAGTACCACGTCTCAAACGCTTCGATTTTCTTCTGTACAGGTATTGGTTTTACCAGAGTCCATGATTCACTACCAGACAATGCTGTCCTTCTCAGAAATTTCTTCTGAAATTAAGACATATGTTTGACTCTAGGCCAGGAATGCCCTTTTTTGCCAGTGCTAGTCTACTTTCCACGTCCTCCTTGCTCCGTCCGTCATGTATTATTCTCCTGTCTAGGTAGCAGAATTCATTAATTTCATCTACTTCGTAATCCCCAATACTGATGTTAAGTTTTTTGCTATAATCATTCCTGTTGCTTTTCATTTATATATATCACTCTAAAAGCAGTGAAGGAATTGAGTTGATCGTTCGGAAGTAGTGTAGTTGAAGAGAGCAGTTACTGAAAAGATTGTAGCATTTATTAACGCTTACTTGGGGAATTGGAAACTTTGCTCTGTTAGAGTCTGGATCTAGTGTGTCAGCTGTGGCTGTGTCTTTCTGGCAGCAAATTAGGAACAAAGATTTGGTACAGCTACCTGGTGTGCGTGGTGGGAGCGCACAACCCAAGTAAGAGAGGAATTTTGATAGATTTTTAAGTTTGGGGTCATTTTATTAATATAAATTGCTTCATTTTTCCTGGATTGACTTTGAACATTATATTAGGGACCTTTTTTTGTATAAGTGTGATTCGTTTATTGTTGGAAGGGGCAAGATTTTTGATTTTGATGCTGGGGGACAAGAAAAAGAATTATATATAAAAGGAAAGGAAAGGGGCGGATCCGGCCGGAGTGGCCGAGCGGTTAAAGGCGCTACAGTCTGGAACCGCACGACCGCTGCGGTCTGATGTTCGAATCCTGCCTCGGGCATGGATGTGTGTGATGTACTTAGGTTAGTTAGGTTTAAGTAGTTCTAAGTTCTAGGGGACTTATGACCACAGCAGTTGAGTCCCATAGTGCTCAGAGCCATTTGAACCATTTTTTGAAAGGGGCGGAAGTAATGGCTCACTGACAAAGGGTAAAATGAAGAGAGTGAGGAGATGTGTTCCACTGAACAAATACATAGGATAGCGATATTTATGAAGCAACCAACCGGTTTCAGCACTGACTATGCTTGTCTTTATCAGAAAATCCGCAATTACGTGTAGTGACTGACGAATAAATTTAACTCTCGAGCAGGCGTGTCATTTTTCATAATACAAGCAGGTATGCGGAGTGCTTTGCGCACATGCAGAGGATAGGTACCTTTATATTACCAAGGTTAACATGTACGAGCAAAATCACAGTTTAATCATAGTTTAATTATTCTGCGGTCCTCTGTTAGCGAAGCATGGTTAAACCATAACTTTTGCTTGTAGTGTAATCCACACATACACTTATCTTACTTGTTGTTAACAGCACTCACTAAGTTTCTGGAAGAGTGTTTCGCGTCTGCGGCTTCTCGCCGCGTGGGCCTCTTTTACTTGAGGCCGTGTCTAAAGCTCTTCATCATGTCCTAGCGCGGCCCGCTATTTGTTTGCAGTCGCGCGTCCTGGCTGTCTGTGCTCAAGCTAAGTATCTTATGTCACCTGACTCGCACTGTAAATGAAGTTATGTTGTCGGCTAAGAGGCCTTTTATTAACTCATTATATCCCATCGTATGATTTATCATACGCTTGCTCTTCTCAGGCATATTTGTTTTCAGAAATATTTCTTTAATGTTTTATTGTTAGTTTGAAAGACCACTGTTGAAACTAATAGTAGCAGTGGAGATCAGGATTGTTTATTTCCTGGTGGAATGCATTTGCTCTAGTGCTATTGACTCTGCTGCCCCTCTTCATGGACAGGTAGTAAGTAATAATAAAATTATCATATCCTGTTCTCCACAGAAGAAGATGATGAAACATTGTCTGACATATTTCATACATTGAATTTGTACTTGTTCCGCCAAATGATGGTGAGGTCACTGATAAAAATGATGCACAAGGACAACCCGCCATTGTTGCTGGTCTGGGAAAGAAGGTTCTGGGACAAACTGCAGAGATAAGGTCAGTAAATACTAACGGCATTGTTGAAAGTGTTACATCTTTATCTACTCAGGAGGAAAATACCTGCTCATCCAAATCACGATCGTGGTCCCGAGTTAGGAAGACAAGACACTGGATGGAAGAAAGACTAGACTCTTCACAAAAATTTGAGGTATCTCGTGAACCTACAACTGATATAATAGAACATCTCCGCACATGAAATTTGACTCCAACAAGTCTTCTTTGTAAAGTTTTTGATGCTGATTTGGTTGAGATTCTGACGAGAGAGACGGTAAAATATGATGTTCAAAAGGGACACAACATACAAAGCAGTCATGATGACATCTACAAATACAACGCTATTTTGCTATTATCCGGAAATTGTAAGGTCATGCGTAGACGTATGTACAGGGAGACCAGACCTGACAAAACAATGCCCTTGTTCCGAACTCTATCTCCAGAAATACTTTTCACAAAATTGATAGATTCTTCCATGTCAATGATATTGACAGTACTGAAAAAGAAGATAAAGCTTGTAATGTTCGTCCATTAATTTCACATCTAAATGAAATCATAGACATCATAGAGCCTCTAGGGTCAAACTTCTCCTTGAATGAGGCCATGGAGCCTTATTACGGCCACCACTATATGAAACAGTTTATAAGAGGCAAGCCAATTCGCTATGGTTTCAGATGGTGGTGTTTAGCTGCATCTAATGGGTGTCTCGTCAAGTTTAAGCCATATGTTGGAGCAAGTCAAAGAGATCCCCATAAGCCACTGGGACATTCTTTAGTTGAAAAGTACTGTGTGGGCTACATCATTCAGAACAGCACAGTGTCCATTGATAATTACTTTAACTCATTGCCCCTACTGTACTTGAATCTCTTACTTCAAATGGAATCAAATGCATAGGAACCCTGAGAAATGACCGCTTGAAGAAGGCACGCATGCCAGATATAAAGAAGGGACCACGAGGTACTACTCAAGCGTAACGTGATACAGAGAATTGTATCACACTTGTAAGAGGAACGACAACAGTCAATGTTGGGGATCAATGTTCTGTATGAAGGGGTATTAGGTAAAACTACATGCTTGAGGTGGAATAGAGAATCAAGAAAGAAGGTTTCCATACCACAGTCTTTCTTTGTACAGGAATATAATCGCCACATGGGAAGAGTAGATCTTTTTGGCAATCTACGAAGTCTGTATCACATTTGAATAAGATCAAGGAAATGGTACTGGCCAATGATCAGGTTCTGCCTAAACGATGGTGTTGTGAATATGTGCATCCTATACCGGCTGCTAAATAACAACGTAAGCTTACTGGAATTTACCAGACGTATTGATATTTCAATTCTGACTTCGCCCAACATTGAAAAGCCAAGAGGTGTGCGGCCAAGATTTCTGTCACAGGTGCAAGAAGACATAAGACATACCATGCTGGACACATGCTTGATGAGCAGAGCAGGCAAAGAAGATGTGGACAGTGTGGTAAATGCACAAATCTTCACTGTGTAAAATTCAATGTGGGACTCCATCACTGGCGCTAATAAGACTCAGATGTCTAATAAACTATTATTTTTGACATTTGTCCTTTATTACTTTATTACTCTGTCTTACTTTATTCATGTAATGCAGGACAGTTATTTTGTTGGTTCTACTAAACGAATTTTCCATGTATAATTAATACAAAAATAAATTATTCAACCTTAAAATATAGATAAAAGCAATATTGTAACACCTGGAAATTATTATTGTTCTTTTCTTCATTTATTCGTATAACGAATTATAATCATGAAAAATTCAACATATTACTTGTGATAAAATAGTGTAAGGAATTCTTCCCCTTACAGGTTATCGTATGATATATCATACCTCAATAATTTTACCCCTTACTTCCCACCACATGATATACCATACATAAAAAATTATGAGTTTAAGTCCACCATCATATATTAACATTCGTAATGTGATTATTGACCCATGTGGGTAGTGGACGTGAAATTTTATCAAAATCTAAAAACAAAGAATAATTCTGGCATATAATGGGTTAACTAGCTTCGCTCAAGAAGTAGATCCCCTTTAATGTTTACTACATAGTGTATCCTTGTTACAAGTTTATTGTAAACCTTTTGGAGTAGACCTTTCATGGGTCTGCTTAATGTTTTGAAGAAATATATCTAGAACTGTTTTAATTGTTTCAAATGGCTGGTTAATTTAAACTTTTTAAGAATTCCAATGTTGTTAAGGTCTTATTTCTTGAATTAGTTTGAGGTTGTAAGTCAATGGCTGTTTCTTTCACCATTTTGAACGCATTCATGTTTGTAATGTCAAATCACCTTCAACTTTCTCAACTCTTTTTCAAAGGTGACCGATTATTACAAAAACATGTACAAAAATAAATGTTGTTGTTAAAGGATAAATGATGTTAGTTAAGGGGGTCTAATTCTTCCATGTCATTTTCCTCATCCAGGCCTAATCCTTTCATGTCATTTACCTGAATCTGGTAATCCACGATTTCACGTGCCATGTAGCCATAATTTTATGGTCAGTTAGCAGCTTTAAATTTTTCTGTTTTGAATGCTACGTTTATACCTTGTCTTTCTTACATGTTTGTTATATTACGTGAGAGTTTGTGTTGGTATGTCACTGTGTCCCATCTTTGATCTTCTTCCTTGTTTTCATCTATTCTGTGTGTCATTGTTGTTGTGTTGCTCTGTATACTTCTTTGTGTGGTGTTTCCTTGTGCTGTAGTTCATGGCTCTTTATATATTGCGTTAACTGACTGCATTTGTTGTTCAACTTTTTTGTTTAATTTTGTAACTAGATTGATGTTGTACCTGTTGTTTGTTGCTATTTGTGTCATAACGCCCAGTTGTTTCAGGCAGTTTTTTGTGCTAAGCAGACGCATGTATCTGATTGTTTCTGTGTGTGGCTGATTTGAAGTCTGATGTACGATTGTATTCATTGTTGTAGGTGTACGTTAAATTTCAAAGCTATTCTGATTGTTTCTTTGCTGAGCCTATTGTTCTCCTGCTTCTCAAGCCGGGTGATTACTCCATAGAGCAGGTTACTTGTCATGGTGCAGCCAGGGCAGATTCAAGCCTTGTGCTTGATACCCCTACTCTTCCGGCTGCTGAGGCGATATTGGCTCGCGGTCGGCGTACACAGCATGTCCGACCGGATCGTGCTGTCTCGTGCAAGAAATTACGGCGTAAGTGTTCTGTAAGGCGTGGACTGGTCCTCCTCCCTCGGACTCGTCTATGGACTCGGCAGTGGATAGATAATCGGGATGTGGCGTAGATGGACTTTACTTCTGTCCCTCTTCGGTAGACAACTCAGGCATTCACACTTGTTACCTGAAATGTCAGTGTCATTGAATCTGAGTGACTCCCCATTGCTCTCAGTTTATTCATGATTCTAGTATAGATAGTGTATTCTTGCAAGAAGTATTGTTTACTACCTATTTCTTTCCCCACGTTTCAGTTCTTTCTCAGTGAAGCGCCTGAGGATTCGATGCGTATTGTTCTTTATTATTGTGAACATATTCCCAATCCTGACACTGAAGTTCTCGATTTTGGCGGCAGGGTTCGTTGTCGCAATTTTTGTCCTTTCTCTGGTTGCGCTTTATGCACCGTGTGGCACGGGGCAGACAGTGGCGCGCTCGTAATTTTACAGAAAGGAGATCCCTTACCATTTGTGTAAGAATGTCAGTTTTCTGCTGCGCAGTGACTTCAGCTGCCTGTTGCGTCTCATTGACAGTCTCCTCATTTTAATTTCAGTCGCAGTCTCCTTGAACTGGTTCGTACGATGCATCTGAGAGATGTATGGGAAGATAAATTTCCGACTTGGTGAAATTCAAGTTTTTTTTTTACTGGGACGTCTAGTATCGGGTTAGACAGATTATATTTGTACGATATTTTGTTGTCATCGCATTCTTGCAGTCGACGTAATTCCTACACCTTTCACTGATCTCTGTGCTGTTGTAGCGACTATCTACCTCGCCCGACAACGCATGAAATATTATCGGTGGGTCCGTTAATGCCGAGACTGGTATTGAATGGGAGTTTCGCCTCCGCCCATTAGAGCGCTACCCTGCATTACTGGAATTCAATTCCGTAAAACACTCTGAAACTTCCCCTTTGAATGAAAAGAATGACTGTGCAGGTAAAACTTTTACGTTACTTGATTTTCAAATTCCAGAGTGAAACTGAACGTACTGAGACTGTTTCGTCTTTACTTAGTCTGGTCATTTCTAAACTGACACACAACATTTTAGCGCAACGCAATCTGGCTTTTAATAATCCCTACAAAACAGTAGCCCTGACTAACAATAAGGTATACCCTTCATGAATCACTTACCTCACAAAAATCTTCGTTACTCGAACTACTGTAATACAGCGAGCGCCAATACTGCCAGCTAAATAAAATATTCTAACTACTGAAGGCATTGACTACTGATAGGCAATAGTTAGCACATGAAAGATTTTGGTAGAGAACAAACAATGTATTTACATTAATAGTGTTCAAAAGTTATTATTTATATATATATATATATATATATATATATATATATATATATATATAAATTCTTGACATCCAGTTTAACAGATTTCCTTTTTATGACGGGCGCACGTCCAGATCGTCCGCTCATATTAACATCTCAAAACTCTGCCATCTCTCTCCCCACATCCACCACTGCTGGCGGCTCACCTCCAAGTGCCCAACCCTACGGGCTGTTCACATCCAACTGCCCAACAGTACACTGGCGAATAACTTCCAACGCATCAAACCAGCCACAGACTGCCAACAGCGCAGTCAGCGATTTTAATAAAGAGCGCTACGTGGTGTCACCAACATAAAACTCTTAAACAGCCTACTTACAACTGATACGTTGTTGTGCTGCAAGAGCGAGAGACTTCCGGAGCACACATGAGTTGATGAGTTTTATTATACCGTTCTTCGTGAATTACATGCGCCAGCAGGTGATGCCCCTCGAGGATCGCTGACGTTCTGCTGATCAAGGCTACGTTGTTGCTGATTAAGAAGCAACGGATGGTGTGGTTGAGCTTGAAGCCCAAGCCACGTTCCGTTCTTCACAAGGAACTAGCATCCTTCTACCACCAGCTTCGCCATGACACTCTTCGTCGTTGCTGTCTTATTACCTCTCTCACCGCACCCTGATGACTGCCAGTTGCCCGCATCTCGTGGTCGTGCGGTAGCGTTCTCGCTTCCCACGCCCGGGGATTCCCGGCGGGGTCAGGGATTTTCTCTTCCTCGTGATGGCTGGGTGTTGTGTGCTGTCCTTAGGTTAGTTAGGTCTAAGTAGTTCTAAGTTCTAGGGGACTGATGACCATAGATGTTAAGTCCCATAGTGTTCAGAGCCATTTGAACCATTTTTTTTGACTGCCAGTTGGCTAATGAAGGCCAGGTGACACAGGCTTTACGTCGGTACTATGCCTAGCTGGATACAGCGGATAAGGATAACACCGTGACGCCCCCCCCCCCCCCCCTCCATTCTTCCCTTCCTATGGTAGCTTTGTGACCATGGGTGAGATAATAGGCCGACCACAAAGATGCAACAACGGATTTTCAGGAGAAGTGTTTGATTGCATTGGTAATTTCCCTCCTCCCCTCCCCCCCCCCCGTCCCCATAAATCCTCTGGTATAGACGTACTTACGAAAGAATTTTATTTACATTTTTGGCATCTCTTGGGTCCTCTTTTACTCCCATTTTAAACGAGGTTTTGTTGGGGAGAGCTATGCCTGTGAGCTTCACTGTGGGAAAATTGGTTCAGTCCGAAGCATCATGGCCGCTTAACAGCGGTTGTATTTTGTCCCCTCACACTACCCAATTTTAACTGCCAAACCGATGCACGGACTTTCAACAGCAAATTGTCCTTATCGCTTGGTCATGTGACTGATAAACATTATTGTTGCCTCCCTGGCAGTACAAGTTTGACTCCGATGGCGGAATATAGGGTTGTGGTTTCGGTGGCGGTGTTACATGTATTCATTGAGCTTTTGCCCTGTAAGATTTTTCTAAAAATTTGATCGCTTTAGCCACGCGTATCTGAGTCACCTGTTGGCCTTACCGCTCTTGCACGTGTCGTTCTTTCTAACATTACATTGTCAATGGACGGCTGATGCCACCGGTTGTTCCCTGTCGGAGAGTGCCTCAGGGCGGTAAGTTGCTGATCCGCTATTACGAGGGGAACGTCACAGTTAGGAGGTATGCCGGTGACAGGGTGGTCCCCGTCGAAGTGTGGAAGTCCCATATTTAAAAGTGATAATCGATGGGCGTAATTGCATTTCAGGCTCGTGCTTCAATGAAGACAAACGCAAATTCCTGTATTTACACGGCTTCGAGAATCCTGTCCTTTCTTGGGCACGTTTTGTGAATCGGCTAGCGTCTTTGGGGTTGTCGTTGTTCTCTGAAAATGGCGGTTTTAAATTAGTCTGTTACTGATAAAATTCAGATTGCCGTACTGGTAAAGTAACGGCGCTCGCTTACCGTTTTGCAGAAAGTACGGACAATGGATACCTACATTTTGTGTAAGGCATATTAGATCCTGCACGCAACGGCTTTGCCGCAGTGGAAACACCGGTTCCAGTGAGATCACCGAAGTTAAGCGGTGTCGGGCGTGGCCGGCACTTGGGTAGGTGACCATCCAGCCGCCATACGGTGTTGCCATTTTTCGGGGTGCACTCAGCCTCGTGATGCCAATTAGCTACTCGACCCAATAGTAGCGGCTCAGTTCAAAGAAAACTATCACAACGTCCGGAAGAGTGGTGTGCTGACCACACGCCCCTCCTATCCGCATCCTCAACTGAGGATGACACGGCGGTCGGATAGTCCACGGATAGGCCACTTGTGGCCTGAAGACGGATTGCAATATTATATCGTGCAGGTCTTTCCTTTTCCCAAAATAATAGCGAAAAAATTGAGGCAACAATATAGCCGATTTAAATGGAAAGGCCAGTTTCTCAATGACGCTCTGCCTTAATCCTGGATAGGGCATAAGTAACCCGACAAACTGCAGCGCACTCGTGGCCTCCAGGATCGCCAGACAAGACCCCGTGCTATTTCTTCTTGTGCGGATACACGAAGGAAAATGTATTCATTTCCCATTTACCTCGTGACACAGAAAAAGTGAAGAACAGAATGACAGCCGCTATTGATTTCTTTAAAAGCAGATACACTGAGTAAATTTTATGACGAATTTAGCTATTGCCTTGGTGTTGTTCGTACTGCTACTGCTGGTGGACACATGGAGCACATTAAGATTCTGTGAACATTTTGTACTCAGTCCCGTGTTTCTAGTAAGATTTTATCAAAATGTTCAAGTGTGTGCGAAATCTTATGGGACTTAACTGCTAATGTCATCAGTCTCTAAGCTTACACACTACTTAACCTAAATTATCCTAAGGACAAACACACACATTCATGCCCGAGGGAGAACTCGAACCTCCGCCGGGACCAGCCGCACAGTCCATGACTGCAGCGCCCTAGGCCTCTCGGCTAATCCCGCGTCGCTAAGTTTTTATCAATAAGTATGGAATTTTGAAATCAGACCATTATTTTTGACACACCCTGCATATCATTGTTTTTGAAACACCCTGTATTTCATCAAGGTGAGGCAGATGAGCTACGTACGTGCTGAAGTGGGCGCCAAGGCATAAGCCATTGGTCTCGTGCCTGGTATATTGTGTTGACTACGTTACCCCCTCGACGCGGAGATGAAACTGTCAGCTACGTCTGCACAGCTAGTAATCTCCGGAGAGAAACGATATCGCGCTCGAATGCCATACGCGGGTCGGCGGTGCGGCGACAGCCGTGCGGGAACGGGCGGCTGATGCCGAACGCCGAAGCGGGCCGGAGCGGCGGGAAGGGGCCTTAATTAGTGAGCGGCCGAGGCTCTCCTGAATTGTTGATCCTGCGCGGCGCCGCTGCAGGCCACGCTCGCCACTCTGCCCCGAACCGTCGCTGCGCCACGCGGCGCTGCGGTCGATACACGTGGCGGCGCGGCCGGCGGACAGCGTGTCCTGTTTGGAGTGACAGCCGTGGGCCGCGCTGGCGATGTCGCGGTCTCGTTCACACAGCCGCCGGGAATGTACTTGTCGCTAATGCATGAGCCACCGGACGCGCGCCGCGGGCACCGCTTTTCACTGGTCACGTCAACACCGGCTCGCAAATTATTCACGCTGCGAATGTTTGCTGGGAGTCGTTCACTGCTTTTATGGTCGTGGCAATCTCATCAAAACATCAAGTCGCTAGAAATACTAATCAAATGTCCACAGAATGATGAGGAGAGTTAAGAAAGTCATTTACCACTTTGACTTGTTGCTAACTACCTGAAAAAGGTTAGTGCGTCTAGTAACAAGACTGCGTACTGCACTGTTACACTACTGGCCATTAAAATTGCTACACCAAGAAGAAAAGCAGATGATAAACGGTTATTCATTGGGCAAATATATTATACTAGAACTTACATGTGATTAAATTTTCACGCAATTTGGGTGCATATATATTGAGAAATCAGTACCCAGAACAACCTCCTCTGGCCGTAATAACGGCCTTGATACGCCTGGGCAATGAGTCAAACAGAACTTGGATGGCGTGTACAGGTACAGCTGCCCATGCAGCTTCAACACGATACCACAGTTCATCAAGAGTAGTGACTGGCGTATTCTCACGAGCCAGTTGCTCGGCCACCATTGACCAGACGTTTTCAATTGGTGAGACATCTGGAGTATGTGATGGCCAGGGCAGCAGTCGAACATTTTCTCTATCCAGAAAGGCCCGTACAGGACCTGCAACATGCGGTCGTGAATTATGCTGCTGAAATGTAGGGTTTTGCAGGGATCGAATGAAGGATAGAGCCACGGGTCGTAACACATCTGAAATGTAACGTCCACTGTTCAAAGTGCCAACAATGCGAACAGGAGGTGACCGAGACGTGTAACCAATGGCACCCGATACCATCACGCCGGGTGATACGCCAGTATGGCGGTGACGAATGCACGTTTCCAATGTCTGTTCACCGCGATGTCGCCCAACACGGATGCGATCGTCATGATGCTGTAAACAGAACCTCTATTCATCCGAAAAAATGACGTTTTGCCGTTCGTGCACCCAGGTTCGTCGTTGAGTACACCATCACAGGCGCTCCTGTCTGTGATGCAGCATAAATGGTAACCGCAGACGTGGTCTCCGAGCTGATAGTCCATGCTGCTGCAAACGTCGTCGATCTGTTCGTCCAGATGGTTGTTGTCTTGCAAACGTCCCCATCTATTGACTCAGGGATCTAGACGTGGTTGCACGATCCGTTACTGCCATGCGGATAAGATGCCTGTCATCTCGACTGCTAGTGATACGAGGCCGTTGGGATCCAGCACGGCGTTCCGTATTACCCTCGTGAACCCACCGATTCCATATTCTGCTAACAGTCTTTGGATCTCGACTAACGCGAGCAGCAATGTCGTGATGCGATAAACTACAATGGCGATAGGCTGCAATCTAACCTTTATCAAAGTGGGAAACGTGGTGGTACGCATTTCTCGTCCTTACGCGAGGCATCACAACAACGTTTCACCAGGCAACGCCGGTCAACTGTTGATTGTGTATGAGAAATCAGTTGGAAAATTTGCTCATGTCAGCACGTTGTAGGTCCCGCCACCGGTGCCAACCTTGTGTGAATGCTCTGAAAAGCTAATCATTTGCATATCACAGCATCTTTTTCCTGTTGGTTAAATTTCGTGTCTGTGGCACGTCATCTTCGTGGTGTAGCACTTTTAATGGCCAGTAGTGTATTAAGGACTGCTTGACATGGGAGCACTGCGAATGATTCAGAGATGTTATCTTTTTATTGTATTTTCTGCATCCAGATCAGCATACATTAAAATCTAGTATAAATCAACTGTAATGATATTTGAAGTACTGCCGGAAAAGAATAAGCACACACTTTCGCAGATTTCAAATTTACTCAACGTCAGTTCTTGTAACAGTACATATAGAGTACATAAAATAATTACTCTTTACAGATCAGTAACCCAAGCGGTTCTGAGGTACCAGATATTGACCTGTGCTGGAACACCCATGTTAGTACGTGGTGTAGCCGCTACGGCAGCAATGCAGGCTCTGAAACCCGATTGTGCAGATGACAAATACTGTCCTGGAGTACGTTATGCCACCCCTGCTCAACTTGTTTACATAGATCTGTAAGACCTGTTGGTTGATGGGTCACAGGACTCACTTCTCGCCCCGTCACCACATGTGCTCGATTGGAGCCAAGTGCGGAGATCGTGCTTATCAGGGAAATTGCTGCACGTTTTTCAGAGCTTGTTGAGTTCCAGGAGCTGTGTGGAGGAGCAATATCCTGTTGGAACATAAGATCATATGCCCTTTGCAAGAAAGGCAAACAACATTCTGCACTTACCAAGTGCTAATTAGCGTGGACATGAGTTGTAACTTACCGTATCCCAGAAGGCCAGTGTGTCTTGGATGAATGCAGTCAACATGTCTACCCTCTACGAGACAGTGCTCACTAAGTCTATGTCGTACACTCAAACGACCGTCACTTGTGCGCAGACAGAATCTGCTTTCATCGCTGAAGACCGCATTGCGCCATTCCATCTTCAAATGTTTCTCTGACATCACCAGTCGCTCTATGTTCGTTCATGCTATGGCGTGAGTACAAGACGGGCTAGTGGTAGCTGTGGTAGCCGTACGATCTGCCACTGTTGCCTTGCAGTACGATCCTGGCTGGTGTCTGTGTCGCGTCGACGTCCAGAATCTCGTCTACTAGTGTGAGAACGTTCATGAGACCACTGATACTAGCATCGTTGCACAACTGACGCAGTATGTCCAACTTGCATGGTAGTCCACCCAAAGGATTATCCCACCACACGGAAGGTTGCAATTTGCCCCGTTTCAAACTCGATCAGTTGCCTGTCTCCGTGGCATGGTTGCATGCTTGGTTCACACATCTGCACCATAGTGAGCCTCCTGGCTGTGAGTAGTCTCTGATAGAGGGTAAACCCATATGGCACTCTGGTAGCTATCCCGCTATGCTATCTATTGGAGGACGTTGAAACCATTATCAGTACATGTAATATCCCCCAAATGGCATATGTTGTCATCGGATCAAAATTTACGTCGTCTTTCCAGGTGTACCAATTTTTTTTCTGACAGTGTATGTTTGCGCAAAAATCAGCTATACAGATGAACTTATCAGTAGCTAGCTGTAAAATTAGCGTTGTACAGCTTGTACTGAAGATTAGGCACGTCAGTAGGTGGTCGTCCGTTTGGACATACCTACAGTCACATGACGGTTCACTATGGAAATAGCCCCATCGGGAAGGTTTACGCTTACAATTTGAGACCATAGTCCTCAGCCTGTTCAGAGCCTTCCAGGATGTGAAGGCTTTTCCACTTCCAGCCGCAAGTTCTTCCTTCAAGTCCAGAATAAAAAAAAAATTGTTCAAATGGCTCTGAGCACTATGGGAGTTAACATTTGAGGTCATCTGTCCCCTAGAACTTAGAACTACTTAAACCTAACTAAGCTAAGGTCATCACACCCATGCCCGAGGCAGGATTCGAACCTGCGACCATAGCAGTCGCTACGCTGAAGCGCCTAGAGCCGCTCGGCCACCACGGCCGGCCAAGTCCAGGATAGGATTTGGTGTTGCCTCCTTCCTTAGCTGATGTCTCTTCTTTCCGACGATTGCTCTGATGTCCAAAGGAAAGAGTTCTTGAACGAAGTCGCCCGGGCTGTTGTTAGTGCCCATGTAGAGGATGACGATTATATTTTATCCGTTTCCAGCCTCGGCAGCTACTTGATGTCGTATAGCGGGTTGCGCTATTCCTATGAAAGGGTAGACATTCTCCGTCGGCGTGGGCCTCAAGCATCTTGCTGTGATGGGAATGATTCATTTACCGCCAGATCGATGGGTATCATTTGAGCGGAATTCTTCCACACAGGAGCGGCATATTCATCTCCCGAAAAATGTAATGCAATGGCTGTTTTTGGAAGCGCTTGTGGTTCAACAGCCCAGTTGGTGTTAGTTACTTTGCGAATGATGTTATTCCTAGCACTGATCTTTTGATTACTGTCCACAGCTGCTGTTTAAAAGACAGAGTTCTGTTCAACTTCACGTATAAGTATTTGTGAGTGTAGCAGTGCTCCAGCGCTTGGCTTTTCCAACTTGAGGTTGACAAATGAAAGAAGACCAGGATTTAACGTCGCATTTACGACTAGATCATTTGAGCACAACGTCTGCTAAGCCAGGAGCGAAGAAAGAAATGGGCAGCAACATTTTCGAAGGAACCATCTCAGCTTTTGCCTCAAGTGGATTTTTCAGTCTTTATGCTCATGTTCAACGTTTCCGTAAAATATTATTTTTTGATAAAAATCTTTATCAACAAACGAAAGTACATATCTTATATACTATTTCAATAATTCTATACAATTACATTGATTAGCCTATGCTGCACAAAATGGCGCCCGAAGTACCTCTGTGCGTATTGCGCAGTTAAACGGTTCGCACTGTTAAAGGCAAATTACAAGCCTGAAATAAAAATTAAATGTATGTGCATTATCATAAGAAAAGTCTCTATGGCGTAAACCTCAAAAATCAAATTTCCTGAAGTGCATTTCAAAGAGGTGGCTACTTGAAGATGTACTTACGGAAATTCGACCTATTTTGTTGCCTTAAATGTACAAAAATAACAAACATAACAAAAATGTCGTTTTTTGACTGAATTACGTGTCTATTTTATTAAATCCTTAACGAAATTCAGTTTTATGGAGTAGTTCTTTTTTTTTAATAATGCGAACCAGTTTAAAAACTCTGACTTAAGGAATACACATTTAAATTTTTGAGTTAGATTTTTGTCTATATCATTTTAAAATTTTTTGACTTACCGTTGACCTGTTATTCCTGGGCCATGCTGGAATTGTTGAATGGACTGAACAGTATCGTAGGTGGAGAATACAGACTCACAGTAAACCGAAGAAAGAAGAAAACAGTGAGAAGTAGCAAAATAGAGGATAGAGAGAATCTTAACTTCGAACTTGGTGATCACGAATAAGACGAAGAGAAATTATTACTACTTTTGAAGCCGAATAAGGCATGACAGACGAAGCAAGGACATAAAAAACAGACTAGCACTGGCAAAGAGGACATGCCTGGCAAAAATAAATCCACTACCATCAAACATAGGCCCTAGTTTGAGAAATAAATTTCTGAAAATGTCCGTTTGGAGGACCGCATTGTATAATAGTGAATCAGGGACTGTGGGGAAATCGGACACAAGAGAATGAAAGCATTTGATATGTGGTGCTATAGAAGAATATTCAAAATAAGGAGGACTGGTAAAGTAAGGAATGAGGAGGTACTCCGCAGAATCGGCTAAGAAAGGAACATGTGGAACAGTAGAATGGACGTGATGATAGGTCATGTGTTAAGACGTTAGGGAACAATCTGCATGGGGCTGGAGAGGGTAAAAGCGGGAGAGGAAGACACTATGGAATATATATAACTGATAATTGTGGTCTTAGGCAGCATGTGCTACACTGAGATGATGACGAAGAGGAGTTTGTGGAAGACCGCAACAAACTGATTAGTTGTACACTACATGTGTTGTTGTTGTTGAGGTCGTCATCCGGAGAAGACTGATTTGATCGAGCTCCGCATGCTACTCTATCCTGTGCAAGCTTGCCCATCTCTGCATAGCTACAGAACGTACGTCCATTTGAACCTGCTTATGTACTGCAGCATTGGTCTCCCACTGTAACTCTTGTCCCTCTACGCTTCCTTGCATTGGCAAACTTACAGTTACCTCTTTAGCGAGAAAGCATCCTATCGTTCTTTCATTCGGGTTGTGCCACAAATTCCTTTTTTCTTCAGTTCAACACGGTACGTCCTCATTTGTTATTGGATCTAGCCATTTAATCTTCAGCATTGTTCTATAGCGTCCATCTTCTTCTTGTTTGAATTGCCTGTCGTCCTACTTTCAGTTCTACATAAGCTATACCCTAGACAAATACTTCGAGAAAAGACTTCCTACCACATTTATATCATACGTTAACAAATTCCTATTGTTCAGAAGTCCTTCCCTTGGAACTTCGAGGCAGGCTGAAATTGTAAGGGTGACTGGTACTCGAACATGGGAGTTTTTCCATTCCTGGGCTTGTGCCCTACCGGCTGAGCTATACAACGGCTACTCACAATCTGCCCTTACAGATATACTTCCGCCAGTACCGCACATCCAAGGCTCGAGAGAGTTCTATGACTTATACTTGGATAGATGGCATTTTCACACGATTGGCAAAGGTCACAGGTTCGAACATCTGTCAGAAACACAGTGTAATCTGCCACTTAGTTTCTAGTTTGCGCACACATTGCAACCACAAAGTGATAAATTATCCTAGAATGATTTTACTGCTATTGCCGGTCTGTATTTTATATCTTCCGTTTTTCGGACACCAGTTATAAAAAAAACTCGTGTAGCACTTTTAATGTCCCTTATTTGTAATATAATTCCCTCAGCATCACCCGATTTCATTAGTATTGTTTTACTTTTATTGATGTTCATCTTGCAACCTCTTTTTAAGACTGCATTTACTAACAAGGGACCGAGCGAGATGGCGCAGAGGTTAGCACACTGGACTCCCATTCGGAAGGACGACGGTTCAAACCAGCCTCCGGCCATTCTGATTTAGGTTTTCCGTGATTTCCGTAAATCGCTTCAGGCAAATGCCGGGATGGTTCCTCGGAAATGGCACGGCTGACTTCCCTCCCCATCCTTCCCGATCCAATGGGACCGATGAACTCGCTGTTTGGTCCCCTCCGCCAACCAATTAACAAGGACACATAACCATCTTCACCTCATGAGGAGAAGAAGGCACGATCCCACGGGAAAATTTGGGACATAATTCTGATAGTACGCAGCTATGATCTTCTGAAAGTACAGTATTTACACTTAAGTGCACATCATTTCCTTATCACTCACATTCTTTTATTTAGGTACGACATTATCCATTGGTTGGCTATCTTGCCGATTCCATAAAACCTAAGTTCAGCCAGGGAAGTATTACGATTCACACAGTCAAATGCCTCAGATAGGGCAGAGAGTATACTAAGTCGTGCGATTTTGTTACTAGGGGCGTTCAAGAAGTAACGCAAACCGCTTTTTTTTCTAGGTCAGTTTCGGTTCATCGTGGAATATTTCCTCTTCAGCTCCTACAGTACAGGTGGCGGTGCTATACGTAGCCTTCTAATTGAGGCCCAAGGGGTTGCGTACCAAGTAGGATCCTGTCATTAAGCTTCTTTTGGTGGAAGACAAGAGCATCGCAGATATTCACGGGTGCTTACAGAATGTCTACGGATAACTGGTAGCGAACAAAAGCACGGTGAGTCGTTGGACGAGGAGATTGTCATCATCGAAACGAGGTCACGGAAACCTGTACGATCTCCCGAGCGCCGGCGGCCCGCGCATAGCACCATGAAATTGAAGAAACGACTTCAGCGTGTTCGTCGTCACAAAAATGCAGACGGACTTCTCCTTCTCTAAGACAGCGCAAGGCCTCACACAAGTCTGCGCATCCGACAGGAGCTTTATTTGACTGTTCTTCCTCGTTCACCATACAGCCTGGGTCTCTTACTTTTTAATTTCCGTCTGTTTGGCACAATGTAGGATGCGCTCCGAGGGAAGCAGAACGTGGATGATGTCGAGATTATTGATACGGCAAGACGTTGGCTGCAACGTCGACCTGTAGAGTAGTACCATGTGGGCATATAAGCCCTCCCAGTAATGTGGCTTAATGCCGTCACAGTGAACGGAGATTATGTTGAAAAGTAGGGTTTTGTAGCCAAAAGAGTGGGGAATAATATGGTATGCTGAAATCCTGAATGAAACCAATCTGCTTTAAGACATGATGTGCTGCATTACTTATTGAAAGCATGTCATATTTTTTTCTTTTTCTTCATCTTTTCTACTTTTTATTTGGGTCATCAGTCTTATCTCTGATTTGATGCAGTCCATCTCGAATTCCTTTCCTGTGCCAACCTTTTCGTCTGAGTAGCAATTGCAACCTACGCCCTCATACATTTTTTCAATGTATTCCAATCTCTCTCTTCCTCTCGATTCTCTACTGTTCCAGTTTTACTGCAGTCCATGTTTCACTACATTCTCAGAAATTTTTCCTCAAATGAAGGCCTATGTTTGATACTAGCAGACTTCTCTTGGCCACGAATGGCCTCTTTCACCAGTCTTAGTCCATCTTTTACGTCCTTCGTGCTCCGTCCATCATGGGTTATTTTACTGCCTAGGTAGCAGAGTTCCTTAACTTCGTGATCACCATTTATGATGTTAAGATTCTCGCTCTTCTGATTTATGCTACTTCTCATTACTTATTCGTCTTTAGTGCTTGTAAAATTTGGTGAATGAACGTGTAACAGGCATTCTCAGTTGAGCAGCCCTTTTGAAATTCAATCTGTGATTTGCTGAATATATTATTGCTGCTCAAGTGGAATACTATTCTCGAATGCATCACCTTCTCAAAAAATTTCGAAATTGATGTCGATAGTGAAACAGTTCGATAGTTACTGACCTCTTCTATCACCTTTCTTATACAGAGGTTTAACGATGGCATATTTCAATCTAACTGGAAAAGTGCCCTGTGTATGTGATTCATTACATACTTCAGAAAAGGAGCTGCTTATCAAGTCTTTAGTACTCCGTTGAAACACGATCAAATCCATATGAGTTTTTAATTTTGAGAGAATATATAAGATTCTTGATTTCAGAAGGAGAAGTTGGTGAAACATCCATGTATCGACAGCGCTTAACTTCGCTGCACTGACGGAAACCTGTACTGCCACTGCGGCAAGGCAGTGGCCTATATTTTGTAATACATTTGAGAAATAATTATTAATCGTTATCTGCTACCTGTGACCGATCGTTTATAGACATTGCATTTAATTCAGTAGTGATATTATCCAGTTCTGTAGCCTGTTGTAGCGTCCCTTGTTTTATTACATTCCATACATTATTACTACTGTTGTCAGAATTATTACTTTCTGACATAATGTGCATATTCCTTTATCTTTTAATAAGTTTGCTTGGAAATTTTACATAGTTTTTGTAGTGAACAACTATTGCAGTCTCTTTACATGTTGTTTAACACGAACTGCATTTAATAAGGAAAAGTAGTGGTGATCAAGTTAGAATGACATCAAAATGTAGTTCTTTACAGTTATCTACGTTTATTGATCTAAAGAACTACCGTCAACATTAGTTGACATAAATATGACACTGACTGTAAGTAAGGTTGGACTAATGACAATGGTTATGTATTTCACGTTATTTGGTCAGTTACATTCAATGACGGAACTTCCGTCACACTGTGAGGAAAGAATACGGATTAAATTGAATGTTGTTTCACGTTGCAGGCTACAACATCAGTCACACAAAAGCACGGGAAAACTACAGCAAATATGTATGGTTTGCTCGTGGTAGATATTGCGACTAATTGCGCCAGCCTGCACTGCAGGAAAGCGAAACAAAACATATTCCTGATGGGCTTTGTACACAAATTACGTTACACACTACCAGAATAATCATTGTATCTGATATCGTTCAGCAAAGCAAATTGGTGTGGATGGACTCAACAAATAAAGTCTACAGCTTAAAATTTGAGATAAATCAATGAAATTTTCTTTCACAGGTTATTATTCCACACAGCGGGATTGAAACAAACTGCATGCACGGAGAGGGGGGTAACGAAATTACGATGGCGGGAACACATGGAGCCCTGTTAGGATTCACAAAAGCAACTGACAGAAAATTATTAAGTTATTACGTATGAGATGGTGATCACCATCAGAATCATTACATTGCATTGCAGGAAACTGAATAACATCTGAATCAATTTATCTACCACCTGGTCACATCTCACACACAAAGAACAAATTAAAATGGAACAAAAATTTTCACGAAAAGGGGTATCACAGTTCATAGAATCGTTTTTGGAATACGTTAATATACTTTAGCACATTCTGAGACCAGAACTGGTCTCAGAACAGTTTCTACGTTCCCAGGTGGCGAACACCCTAGATGCATTACAAGACACAAACAAAACTGCCTAAAATTTATAAAATAACAGCGTGAAAATACTGTGCGCCTGCTTCTTAAGATGCAAAAACTTGACTTTGTAGTTGTTAATCTGCGCCCACCGAACTGGTGTAAACATGTGTTCACGTCCACATCACACAGAAAACGTATAAAGATTAACCTTGTGCCACAAAACTTTACTAATTATGCAATAACTCGACACATTCTCTTGATTTTACGCACAATTATTCCACAAACAGAGGGCGTATTTATGCCCAACACTCACAATGCTGACGATCCCAATTTACCAGTTACTTTCCACCAATAAAATTATGATAATTAAATTTTCTTCTGACACTTCCTTGACTAAACTGACTCGAAGCATTACGAACTCTATCCACGATAATATAACTCATTTTTATGTCTTTTATCCAACATCATCAAGAACTCCGGAACACCAGCGTTCGTACTTCAAGGCAGCCCGTCCTCCAATGTCCCAGCATGGCGACTTCCGGAGACAACGTCTCCTTGTTCAAACCGCCCGGTGGTGAACCTCTGCTGTTGGTTGTTTCCACCTGACGTCCACTACTCTCAACTCTGCCGATCTTTTCTGAAATCTACAGGCAATCTCTTTACTTAGCTTTCCCACGGTTCATACTTTGACCAAGCCCACTACATTCTGTCTATCTTTGTCTAGTCCCTCACCTTTCTAAACTGAAGCGCCAAAGAAGCTGGTATAGGCACGCGTATGCAAATACCGATATATGTAAACAGGCAGAATACGGCGCTGCGGTCGGCAACGACTATATGTCACAATGGCAGGTCATTAAGATTTAAGTGAGTTTGAACGAGGTGTTACAATGTGGGCACGAGCAATCGGACACAGCATTTCCGATGTGGCGATGAAGTGGGGATTTTCCCGTACGACCATTTCACGAATGTAGCGTGAATATCAGGAATCCGGTAAAACATCACATCTCCGAGTGTATCCTACAAATCTTGTGAGCAGCCGTCTGATGATGAACTTCCAAGTTAGAAACCGATTACGGCGCTATTTACCTAAATAAATAGCAGTATTAATAGTGGCTGGTTGCTGTCTTCTTCTTTGTAAGAATTAACCTACATGTACGTCTTGGCTGGGCCCGTCAACACCGACATTCGATTGTTTGTTACAGGAAACATGTTGCCAGCTCGGACAAGTGTCGTTTCAAATTGTATCGATCGGATGGACGTGTACGGGTATGGAGACAACTTTATGAATCCATGGACCCTGCATGTCAGCAGGCGACTGTTCAATTTGGTGGAGTCTCTGTAAAGGTGCGGAACGTATGCAGTTGGAGTGATATGGGACCCCTGATACGCCTAGATACGACACTGACAGGTGACACGTACGTAAGCATCCTATCTGATGACGTACATCCATTCATGTCCATTGTGTATTCTGACGAACTTGGTCAATTCCAACAGGACAACGCGACACGCCACGCGTCTAGAATTGCTACAGAGTGGCTCCACGAACACTCTTCTTAGTTGAAACACTTCCGCTCACCACCAAACTCCTCAGACATGAACATTATTGAGCATATCTAGGATACCTTGCAACATGCTCTTCAGAAGGGATCTCCACTCCTTCGTACTCTTACGCATTTATGGACAGCTTTGCAGGATTCATGGTGTCAGTTCCCTCCAGCACTACTTCAGACATTAGTCGAGTGCATGCCACATCGTATTGTGGCGTTTGTGTGTGCTCACGGGGGTCCTACACGATATTAGTCAGGCGTACCAGTTTCTTTGGCTCTTCAGTGTTATCTCATCACGTCCAAACTGCAGGCAATCATACGCTAATGGAAGGGTATAAATGTGAACTGGGAAGAGTGACACATAAAAAAAAACCAGATGGATTCATTCTCATATCTATAGGCCATGTTCCATGATTACAAGTATGTAAAATTTTTGTTACGTCACAGAGGATGACAATCACTCTGCAGACGTTATAATATTACTGCTATGCAGATTGTTTAAACAGAACGTACTAATAATCTATGGTTTATTACAAAGCTGTTTAATTAGCTTATGCGGAAGGCTGTTTTCAAATAATGATATGAATTTGTCGAGGAACAGAGTATATTTTATTCAGCATTTGCTTCATTATGTGCTTCATCTCAGGTCAACTGTTTAAATTGTTCTAGAAATGCTTCTCTTCCACTCATTAAGTATTTAAACTGATTTCTCTTGTACTCTGTCCAGACTAAGCGCCTGCAACTCTCGCTTCCCGTGATGCAGACCGGTACAGCGGACCCCAGACCGAGTGGGGGTCAGCCTGGCCGGTCGTCCCGGAAACACAGACGCTTCCCAGAGATCACCAGGAGGCGTCCACGGCGCCGCAAGAGGTCGCTACAGCCGCAGACCTCTTTCCTTCCGCTCGACGCGTGACTGCATATAGAGCCAGTCATATCCATGCGCCATGTTCCCCACCTCCCCTCTCTCTGCCGCCTTCTCTCCCCCTTTTGCATTTCCGTCCTCTGCCTCTTCTCATTCCCTCTCGCGTCTGTCCTGCGGTTTTTTTCCTCTCCTCCCTCCTTGTTTTTCCCTCTCCTCCAGGTCCCCCCCCCCCCCCATATGCCTTTGGCTCGGGAGTGTGATCTTTGTGCCGCCATTTTCGTGCAGTGTTTTACTATGAGTGTTTTACAGTGAGTGTTCCGTGTTGTGTCTTTTGGGAAGTGTTGCGAACGGCCATCATACGGTCGCTGGGTGTGATTTTTTTATCTCTTGCGAACAGAAACCAGACTGTCGCCATGTTTTTTAATTGTGTGTCTACTATGTCTGATTCCTGTGTATTTTATTAACATTGCGAACCCCTTTGCTTTCTGTTTTAACTTTCCACATTTTTCCACCATTTTACACTTGATGTCACCGTTTTAGTGCCTGTTTTTCTTGTTTCTTTTCTTCTTCCGTTTTTAAAAGAGTCTGTCGGCTGTAGAGCACCGTACTAAGCTGCTGCCAGCCCGCCCCCATCGGGGGGAATTGCAAATCAATAAAGAAAAAAAAAAACATGCACCATGCCGTATTTAGGCTGGCGCAGGAGCCTGGAGAGGCGGTTCACGCTGAGCGAGCCCACTGGTGTCATCGTAGCCGCCGCGTCAACTTCCACCGCCGCCAGCGTACCGGAGCCATCCTCGCAGGGCCTCTACTCGTCCTCGGACTCAGGTGACGGCAACGTGGACTCCGCGCCGCTCTTCACGAGACGCTCGTGGCTTGGTTTGGTGAAGTTGTATGGTTACTACAGACAGTTTATGTTTGGAAGAATGTCTGATTTAGTTATTGGTAGGCTTGGAGGATCAGTCCTACCTCATGAATATTGTTTTGTAAATTTTGAAGAAAGACTTTAGTTTAAATAAAAACGCTATAACTCACACTCTGAGATTTTCCTATCCGCGGACGGCGGATTATTACCTTGTGGAGTCTCTATAGCGTAAGGTACCATCTTATTTAGTCTAACCATCTGTGCATCACGAGTAGTGAGGGCATGTGTTACTATGTGAACAGTTATTTTCTTGTTTTGAGCTCCTCAAAGGAAACGTCGTCAGTTAAGGTGCTACTGCCTTTATACATCCGTGTAGCGAAGTTGGTTACTGGGATCTTATTTTAGAAGCCAAATAAAGTGTCCACACGGTTTTTCCTCTCAGAATCCTTTAGAAAATCTTCATTGGAATCACCACAGACTATTAACTGCTTGCTGCTGTCTCACAAATAGCTTAATAAGGAATCAATACGCCTTACAAACAGTTCAAAATTTTCTACTGGAGATGTATATCTATATAAGTAAAAGAGAATTGTTTTGCTGTATTCATACAAGCCCACAATTCTATGTTTCAATGCTTCTGAAGTACTGTCTCAATACGAGTAAGATCTCCTACCTTTCCATATTGATTCTACGCGGGTAAAGTGCTACAGTGCAGTCTTTTATATTTAACTTCTCTAACCCTGCGTATCTGTGGTATTCATTCAGGCAAAGTATGTCAATTCAGAATTCTCTTAATTTTCGAAAATGGGCAAAAGGTTCTTCTACCTTAGTACTCAGCCTTCTAATATTCTACCGAATGTGCAATATACTGTCATTTCAATGTCTTCAGGATGGTCACAGGGCACCAGAAATGCCCATCGTAGGCTACTAGACGCTGGTATTTCGCCTTAAACACACGACGAAATCCAGTGACGTCTGCAGTGATATGTGAAGCTCCCAGATGACGCGGAAGCTGTGTGCAGAAGGTGGTTTCGGCACCAGTGTCAGAATGGGCATCGGTAGTGGGGAGGGCACTCAATTTATTTGGTTCAGGAACATTCAGATAGGACCATGAATGGCTGGAATGTACTCTTCACATAACGAGCGCCACTGCTGTTTAAGTAAGGAGCCAATGCAGTAGAGTACTCTCTGTAAAACCGAATTAGGATTCCAATTCGGTTTTACAGAGAGTACTCTACTGCATTGGCTCCTTACTTACCTTGCATTTATCGCGAATCTCTTGCCCAACGTAAAGTCCCGAGCGACTGGAAAAAAAACGCAGGTGACGCCTGTATATAAGAAGGGTAGAAGGACGGATCCTCAAAATTACAGACCAATATCCTTAACATCGGTTTTTTGCAGGATTCTTGAACATATTCTCAGTTCGAATATAATGAATTTCCTTGAGACAGAGAAGTTTCTGTCCATGCATCAGCACAGCTTTAGAAAGCATCGCTCCTGCGAAACGCAACTCGCCCTTTTTTCACATGATATCTAGCGAACCATGGATAAAGGGTATCAGACGGATGCCATATTCCTTGACTTCCGGAAAGCGTTTGACTCGGTGCCCCACTGCAGACTCCTCACTAAGGTACGAGCATATGGGACTGGTTCCCAAATATGTGAGTGGCTCGAAAACTTCTTAAGTAATAGAATAGTACGTTGTGAGTGTTCATCGGAGGTGAGGGTATCACCTGGAGTGTCCCAGGGAAGTGTGGTAGGTCCGCTGTTGTTTTCTATCTACATAAATGATCATTTGGATAGGGTGGATAGCAATATGCGGCTGTTTGCTGATGATGCTGTGGTGTACGGGAGGTGTCGTCGTTGAGTCACTGTAGGAGGATACAAGATGACTTGGACAGGATTTGTGATTGGTGTAAAGAATGGCAGCTAACTCTAAATATAGATAAACGTAAATTAATGCAGATGAATAGGAAAAAGAATCCCGTAATGTTTGAATACTCCATTAGTAGTGTAGCGCTTGACACAGTCACGTCGATTAAATAATTGAGCGTAGCATTGCAGAGCGATATAAGTGGGACAAGCATGTAATGGCAGTTGTGAGGAAGGCGGATAGTCGTCTTCGGTTCATTGGTAGAATTTTGGGAAGATGTGGTTCATCTGTAAAGGAGACCGCTTATAAAACACTAATACGACCTATTCTTGAGTACTGCTCAAGCGTTTGAGATTCCTATCAGGTCGGATTGAGGGAAGAAATAGAAGCAATTCAGAGGCGGGCTGCTAGATTTGTTACTGGTAGGTCTGATCATCACGCGAGTGTTACGGAAATGCTTCAGTAACTCGGGTGGGCGTCTCTAGAGGAAAGGAGGCGTTCTTTTCGTGAATCGCTATTTGGGAAATTTAGAGAACCAGCATTTGAGGCTGACTGTAGTACAATTTTACTGCCGCCAACTGACATTTCGCGGAAAGACCACAAAGATAAGAGAGATTAGGGCTCGTACGGAGGCATATAGGCAGTCATTTTTCCCTCGTTCTGTTTGGGAGTGGAACAGGGAGAGAAGATGTTAGTTGTGGTACGAGGTACCTCCGCCACGCACCGTATGGTGGATTGCGGAGTATGTATGTAGATGTAGATGTAAGAAGTGGCTGTCGTCAGGCATTCGGCTAGAGGAAAGTGGTAAATGAAATACTAGTAATAATAAGAAAATCTATCGCATGTGGCCAGCCTATTGGTGCTGTTGGTTCTGGTATTTGCAAGCATTCACGTTGTATGGGCGTACAAAGCTTAAAATCTTCGTTTGTGGTGTAGGACGTTTCGGATGGGCTGCTGCTCGACATTTCTTCTGCAGGGACAATAATGTCCGTTCACATCACTCGGTTTTAGTAGGGGAATTTCTCGCAGGAAACCGGCTAGAATGAACGGCATGGTCTATGGATCGGAGTCCAATAATCCATACGTGGAACATTTAGAGAGTAGATTTGTGAACAAGACACGAATAACTTCACGGATCTTGGCAGTGTTCGTTCTGAAGAATGGAGTTTATTGATCCATAAGGGAAGTAAATAACGACAAAAAATTTAATTTTAACTCTTGAATTAAAACTGAGCACTGTGTTGGTTTATTATCAGTAATAATTTTCCTGTCCACCTATGTAAATAACACTGGAACAGATACTGCTTTCGTACGACTAAATGAGTTTGGTGGCCAGCGGAAGTGTTTAAACTCAGAAGAGTGTTTCTGGAGCCACTCTGTAGCATTTATGGACGTGTGGCGTGTCGCATTGTCCTGCTGGAATTGCCCAAGTCCGTCGGAATGCACAATGGACATGAATGGATTCAGGTGATCAGACGGACGCTTATTTACGTGTCACCTGTCAGTGTCATATCTAGACGTATGGTTCAAATGGCTCTAAGCACTATGGGTCATCAGTCCACTAGACGTAGAACAACTTAAACCTAACTGACCTAAGGACATCACACACATCCATGACCGAGGCAAGATTCGAACCTGCGACCGTAGCAGAAGCGCGGTTCCGGACTGGAGCACCTAGAACCGCTCGGCCACGGCGACCGGCTCTAGACGTATCAGAGGTCCTATATCACTCCAACTGCCCACGCTCCACACCATTACAGAGCCTCCACCAACTTGAACAGTCCCCTCCTGACATGAAGGGTCCATGGATTCGTGAGGTTTTCTCCATACCCGTATACGTCCTTCGCTCGATACAATCTGAAACGAGACCCGTCCGACAGGCTACATGTTTCCAGTCATATACAGTCGAATGTCGATGTTGACGGACCCAGGCGAGGCGTAATGCTTTGTGTCGTGCAGTCATCAAGGGTACACAAGTGAACCTTCGGGTTCGAAAGCCCATATCGAAGATGTTTCGTTGAATGGTTCGTCACGCTGACACTTGTTGATCGCCCAGCATTGAAATTTGCTTCAATTTGTTTGAAGGTTTGCGCTTCTGTCTTTTCAATCGTCGTTGGTCCCGTTGTTGTAGGATCTTTTTCCGGTCACAGCGATGTCGGAGATTTGATGTTTTAGTGATTCCTGACATTCATGGTACACTCCTGAAATGGTCGTACGGGAAAATCCCCACTTCATCGCTACATCGGAGATGCTGTGTTCCATCGCTTGTATGCCGACTGTAATATCACATTCAAACTCACTTAAATCTTGATAACCCACCATTTTACTGCAGTAACCGATCTAACAACTGCGGCAGATACTTGTTGTCTTATGGAGGAGTTGCCGAGCGCAGCGCCGTATTCTATCTGTTTTGAGTAAATACTTACTGATATGTCGAAAACAATGTCCAGCTTCACATATGTATAGCTGTGATCTCTCTTTTCAGATCACCTGAGATGCTGCTGTTGTGATAGTTGGGAGATAATGAAGACGCAGTATGCCAGACGTACGCGATGAATCGAGACGTCTACCTCTACATCTGCACTGGGCAAGCCACCCTTCAGTGTGTGGTGGAGGGTACTTTGTTTACCAAGGTCGTTTGCCCTTTCTTTGTATTCCTATTTATGGTCATATTCAATGATGCAGTCACGGTCTATGATCACCGATCCCCTGTTCTACGCTGAGCCAAGAAATTCGGGTCTGTCACAAGTAGGTCTAAAACGTGGTCTTTACGATTCACGGTAATAATTTTTAGATAAGGCACTTAGAACAATTTCACACGCTCTATGTCCCTACATTTCTTTTTGGTCATCAGTCATCTGACTGGTTTTATCCGACCCTCCACGAATTCCTTTCCTGAGCGAGCCTCTCCACCGTAGACTTGCGCTTGCAACCTACATTCTTAGTTACCTGCTTCTCTGTCTCCCTCTGCAGTCTTTACCCTCTGCTGCTCCAGTAGTACCGTGGGTGCTCTTTCGTGATCTCTTAACAGATGTCCTACCATACTGGCCCTTCTTCTTGTCAGTAATCTATTCCTTTTCTCGTCGGTTCTACGGAGGACCTCCACATTCTTTACCTTTTGAGTCTTCCTAATTTCCAATATCTTCTGTAGCACCACACCGCAAATGCCTCGATTCTCTCGTGTTCCGGTTTTCCCACAGTCTGTGTTTCATTAAGGCCTTTGTTTGATGCTAGTAGACTACCCATGGACAGGAATGCCCGTTTTGCCAATGTTAGTCTGCATTTAATGTCTTCCTTGCTCCTTTCGCTGTGTTTTATTTTGGTGCCTAGGTAGCACAATTTCTTAATTTCATCTGCTTCGTGATCTACAAATCTGACGTGAAGTTCCTTGCTGTCCTCATTTCTGCTACTTCTCATTACTTTCGTCTTTCTTCGGATTACTCTCAATCCATATTCTGTATTCATTAGATCATTGCATTCAGCAGACTCTGTAACTCTTCTTCACTTTCACTGAGGATAGCAATGTCAGCAGCGAATCTTACTACCGATATTCTTTCATCTCGAATTTTAATTCCACACTTGAACCTTCCTTTTATTTCCGTCACTGCTTCTTCGATGTATAGATTGAAGAGCAGGGGCTAAGGACTATATCCCTGTCTCACGCCATTTTTAATCGAGCACATAGTTCTCCGTCTTCCACTCTTGTTGATCTCTCTTGGTTTCTTGGACAAACCAATACTGTGAATGAGTCTTGATTATTCTTTAGTCTTACTTCCATTATCAATCTCAATGTCAGAACTGCCTCTGTGGTGCCTTTATTGTACCTTTTCTAAAGCTAAAATGATCTTCACCTCACAGAACATCAATTTTCTTTTCCATTATTCTGTGTACTACTCTTGTCAACAACTTTGTATGCATAAGCTGTTAAGCTGATTCTGCAATAATTCTCGCATTTTGTCTGCTCTTGCAATCTTTAGAATTGTGTGGATGGTCTTTTCCCGAAAGTCATATGGTATATCACCAGGGTCGTACATTCTTTACACCAAAGAGAATAGTCTTTTTGTTTCCACTTCTCCCAATGATTTTAGAAATTCTGTTGGAATGTTATCTATCCCTTCTGCCTTATTTGACAATAAGTTTTCGAAAGCTCTTTTAAATTCAGATTCTATTACTTGATCCCCTAGCTCTTCTATACCGATTCCTGTTTCTTATTCTGTCACATCATCAGAGAAGTGCTGCCGCTCATAGAGGGCTTCAGTGTGCTCTTCGCATATACTCGCTCACTCCTCTGCATTTAATTCCAATTGCATTCTTAATATTACGGTTGGTGCTTTTAATTTCATCGAAGGCTGTTCTGACTTTTCTGTATTCTGAGGCAGTTCTTCCGACAATCATTTCTCTTTCGATTTCTTCATATTTTCATACAGCCATTTCGCCTAAGGTTCCCAGCGTTTTCCATTTACTTTGTTCATAAGTGACTTGTACCTTTGTATTCCTGAATTTTCTTGCAAATTTTCGTACTTCCTTCTTCCGTCGATCAGCTGAAGTATTTCTTCTGTTACCCATATTTTGTTGGCAGTTACCTTCTTTGTACCTACACTTCTCTTTGCAACTTCTGTGACTCCCCTTTTTGAGTTAACCAAACCTTTTTAACTGAACTGCCTACTGAGCTACTCCTTACCGCGTTTTCTACAGCTTCAGAGCACTTCAAGCGCATCTCTTCAATCCTTTGTACTTCGGCATCCACTTCTTTGCACATTGATTGTTCCTGACTAGCCTCTTAAACGTCAGCCTAGTCTTCATCATTACCAAATTGTGATCTGAGTCTCTATGTGCTCCTTGTTACGCATTACAATCCCGTATCTGATTTCGGAATCGCTGCCCTACCGTGATGTAATCTAACAGATATCTTCCCGTATCTCTCGGCTTTTTCCAAGTATCCCTCCTTCTCTTGAGATTCTTGAATAAGGTATTCGGTATTACTTGCTGAAATTAATTTCAGGAGTCAATCACTTTTTTTCCTCTCTCACTCCTTCCCCTACAACTGCATTCCAATCCCCCATGAATATTAGACTCTCATCCTCCTTTACGTACTGAATTCCCCGTCCAATATCCTCTGTCGATTAGATGAGAACAACCCTATCACTGAACTGTTCACAGTAACTCACTCTCTGCTCTACGTTCCTATTCATAATGAATCATATTCCTGCTATACCATTTTCTGCTGCTGTTGATATTACCCCATGCTCATCTGAACAGAAATCCTTATCTTCTTTCCATTTAATTTCACTACCTTCACTATGTCTAGATTGAGCCTTAGTATTTCCCTTTTCGGATATTCTAGCTTCTCTACCAGATTCACACTTCTGACATTCCACGCCCCGTCTCGTCGAACGTTGCCCTTTCGTTGATTACTCAGTCTCTTTCCCATGGTCACCCCCCCTCCCACTTGGCAGTCCGCCCCCCGCCCCCGGAAATCCGAATGGGAGACTAGACCGGAATCTTTTGCCAGTGGAGAGACCATCATGACACTTTATCGATTGCAAGCCTCTTGTCCTTTGGATACACAATATGTGTCTTTAATGCAGTTGTTTCAATCGCCTTCTGTATCCTCATGCCGTTGATCATTGCTGGTTCACTTTAAGAAGGCCGTTGGTTGAATGTGGGCGACTTCTTGTACTGAAGTCCTCGGCCTCCATTGATGATGATTTTTTTTTCGAAATTTAAGCGGTGGCGGGCTTCTAACCCTGGACCGAGGATTTTTGATTACTAATCAAATACGCAACCTCTTTTATTTTCTTTTTTATTGGGCCTTCTATCTCACATCACATTGTAGACCAACCATGCTCTCACCTTGTGTACCTTCGTCGGCTAGCTTCTTAGGTTTTGTATCTGTCATTGCTACGGATATCATTGGTTACAGTAAAGGTGTTATGTCACTTTTAAATGTATTGCAACTTACCGACTTCCCCATAGTTCATCTTTTCGTAGTGTTGCTTTCGCAGTTTGTTCACAAGCTTTTTATGACTGTATTGCTCTTCCGTTTATCCGTTTGTTGTTTCATAAGTGCTGCTTCTCGTAACTCTGAAGGCACCCAGCTGCCAGAACAGCACAGAGTCCTGGTTTTTATTGTTTTAAGATTTATTTATTTTCTTATTTAACATTTCTGTTTCTCTTCTGTAACAATGTATCCATCGCCTCGACATTTCTGCGGACTAAATAAGTTTCTTCCCAGAAAAGAAATATACAAAAGAATCAAATACACTTCATCTTCTTGTCTCGGCAGTCGCTGACGGGGCATGTATGGGTAAAATAAATCAAGGCGTCTTCTCGCCCTTAAAATACAGAAAGACACGCAAGAAGTGAAGATGAAACACATAATAAGAAAATAATAATAATAAAAATAAAAATGTTCTCTGGGAAAGTTCATTCTGATTTCGTCCCTTGCTTTAAAATCTTCTTAATTCTTGATTCACATTAAATCATTTTATCTTACAGCTACTGCCAATAATTTGACATAGTTTACGTACTAGTTCTTGCCTTTGAAAGTAGATGGCGTCGGGATGCAATGTACGTACAAAACTACTCCTCTATCTTGGTAGCATCTGACTTTAAATAATGGGTAGAGTGTACCTTCAGCCAACAAAAGGAATTCTGTTTTGTTGGGTACAGAGTGGAGTCCGGGTACAAAAAGTATTTAGGAGTATTGTAATTCAGGGAAGTCCTTGTGGTGGTTGCCATCTTGTGTCGAATGAATTTCCAGACATCTTTAACACTGGCGCACACAAAACGATGTTCTTCATCATCTATGCACGTTGTGCATAGTGATGAGTCCGTCAAGTGCATGGTTGAGGCATGGAGATGGTGTGTATTTATCAGCTGACTGCTCGGTACCAAAATACTGTCTGTTATCGTTGGCAGATCACTGGAGTGTGTATTCTTCCAGACTGCTGGCTATCTGTGGTTCGGGTATTTCTCTTCGATACTGTTCCTCTTCTTGTTTCCCATTGTTGTTGTTGTTGTTGTGGTCTTCAGTCCTGAGACTGGTTTGATGCAGCTCTCCATGCTACTCTATCCTGTGCAAGCTTTTTCATCTCCCAGTACCTACTGCAACCTACATCCTTCTGAATCTGCTTAGTGTATTCATCTCTTGGTCTCCCTCTACGATTTTTACCCTCCACGCTGCCCTCCAATACTAAATTGGTGATCCCTTGATGCCTCAGAACATGTCCTACCAACCGATCCCTTCTTCTGGTCAAGTTGTGCCACAAACTTCTCTTCTCCCCAATCCTATTCAATACTTCCTCATTAGTTATGTGATCTACCCATCTAATCTTCAGCATTCTTCTATAGCACCACATTTCGAAAGCTTCTATTCTCTTCTTGTCCAAACTATTTATCGTCCATGTTTCACTTCCATACATGGCTACACTCCATACGAATACTTTCAGAAATGACTTCCTGACACTTAAATCAATACTGGATGTTAACAAATTTCTCTTCTTCAGGAACGCTTTCCTTGCCATTGCCAGCCTACATTTTATATCCTCGCTACTTCGACCATCATCAGTTATTTTGCTCCCCAAATAGCAAAACTCCTTAACTACTTAAAGTGCCTCATTTCCTAATATAATTCCCTCAGCATCACCCGACTTAATTAGACTACATTCCATTATCCTTGTTTTGCTTTTGTTGACGTTCATCTTATATCCTCCTTTCAAGACACTGTCCATTCCATTCAACTGCTCTTCCAAGTCCTTTGCTGTCTCTGACAGAATTACAATGTCATCGGCGAACCTCAAAGTTTTTATTTCTTCTCCATGAATTTTAATACCTACTCCGAATTTTTCTTTTGTTTCCTTTACTGCTTGCTCAATATACAGATTGAACAACATCGGGGAGAGGCTACAACCCTGTCTTACTCCCTTCCCAACCACTGCTTCCCTTTCATGTCCCTCGACTCTTATAACTGCCATCTGGTTTCTGTACAAATTGTAAATAGCCTTTCGCTCCCTGTATTTTACCGCTGCCACCTTTAGAATTTGAAAGAGAGTATTCCAGTCAACATTGTCAAAAGCTTTCTCTAAGTCTACAAATGCTAGGAACGTAGGTTTGCCTTTCCTTAATCTTTCTTCTAAGATAAGTCGTAAGGTCAGTATTGCCTCACGTGTTCCAGTGTTTCTACGGAATCCAAACTGATCTTCCCCGAGGTTGGCTTCTACTAGTTTTTCCATTCGTCTGTAAAGAATTCGTGTTAGTATTTTGCAGCTGTGACTTATTAAGCTGATAGTTCGGTAATTTTCACATCTGTCAACACCTGCTTTCTTTGGGATTGGAATTATTATATTCTTCTTGAAGTCTGAGGGTATTTCGCCTGTTTCATACATCTTGCTCACCAGATGGTAGAGTTTTGTCAGGACTGGCTCTCCCACGGCCGTCAGTAGTTCCAATGGAATATTGTCTACTCCGGGGGCCTTGTTTCGACTCAGGTCTTTCAGTGCTCTGTCAAACTCTTCACGCAGTATCGTATCTCCCATTTCATCTTCATCTACATCCTCTTCCATTTCCATAATATTGTCCTCAAGTACATCGCCCTTGTATAGACCCTCTATATACTCCTTCCACCTTTCTGCTTTCCCTTCTTTGCTTAGAACTGGGTTTCCATCCGAGCTCTTTATATTCATACAAGTCGTTCTCTTATCTCCAAAGGTCTCTTTAATTTTCCTGTAGGCAGTATCTATCTTACCCCTAGTGAGACAAGCCTCTACATCCTTACATTTGTCCTCTAGCCATCCCTGCTTAGCCATTTTGCACTTCCTGTCGATCTCATTTTTGAGACGTTTGTATTCCTTTTTGCCTGTTTCACTAACTGCATTTTTATATTTTCTCCTTTCATCAATTAAATTCAATATTTCTTCTGTTACCCAAGGATTTCTACTAGCCCTCGTCTTTTTACCTACTTGATCCTCTGCTGCCTTCACTACTTCATCCCTCAAAGCTACCCATTCTTCTTCTACTGTATTTATTTCCCCCATTCCTGTCAATTGCTCCCTTATGCTCTCCCTGAATCTCTCTACAACCTGTGGTTCTTTTAGTTTATCCAGGTCCCATCTCCTTAAATTCCCACCTTTTTGCAGTTTCTTCAGTTTTAATCTACAGGTCATAACCAATAGATTGTGGTCAGAGTCCACATCTGCCCCTGGAAATGTCTTACAATTTAAAACCTGGTTCCTAAATCTCTGTCTTACCATTATATAATCTATCTGATACCTTTTAGTATCTCCAGGGTTCTTCCATGTATACAACCTTCTTTCATGATTCTTAAACCAAGTGTTAGTTATGATTATGTTGTGCTCTGTGCAAAATTCTACCAGGCGGCTTCCTCTTTCATTTCTGTCCCCCAATCCATATTCACCTACTATGTTTCCTTCTCTCCCTTTTCCTACACTCGAATTCCAGTCACCCATGACTATTAAATTTTCGTCTCCCTTCACAATCTGAATAATTTCTTTTATTTCATCATACATTTCTTCAATTTCTTCGTCATCTGCAGAGCTAGTTGGCATATAAACTTGTACTACTGTAGTAGGTGTGGGCTTCGTATCTATCTTGGCCACAATAATGCGTTCACTATGCTGTTTGTAGTAGCTTACCCGCATTCCTATTTTCCTATTCATTATTAAACCTACTCCTGCATTACCCCTATTTGATTTTGTGTTTATAACCCTGTAGTCACCTGACCAGAAGTCTTGTTCCTCCTGCCACCGAACTTCACTAATTCCCACTATATCTAACTTCAACCTATCCATTTCCCTTTTTAAATTTTCTAACCTACCTGCCCGATTAAGGGTTCTGACATTCCACGCTCCGATCCGTAGAACGCCAGTTTTCTTTCTCCTGATAACGACATCCTCTTGAGTAATCCCCGTCCGGAGATCCGAATGGGGGACTATTTTACCTCCGGAATATTTTACCCAAGAGGACGCCATCATCATGTAATCATACAGTAAAGCTGCATGTTTCCCATTGGCTTCTATAAACTGACTTCACCGTCACGAGGTCCTTTTCTGGGATGTCGGACCTGATATAACTTAGTTCGTTTAAAAAGGTTTTCACATGAATCAGTTCATACGTAATATGGTGTACATTAATGGGAGGTTGCAGAGTGGTCGGCGCTATTTCATTTAACAAGTGTGCTGTTACACTGTTCGGTTTGGTCCTCCATTGTGTGTATGTGCTACAGACATGTAACGCCCTTGACGTGTTTTTGAGATCTGTTAGGTTTAAACATCCGTCTCCAGTGGCCAGGATTAGCGTAGCGTACTGCACATTAAATATATACCCTCGTGCGACAAAGTAGCCTAGTTGACATGATTCGTTTTATCGTCTCTTGTGACATCGGCAACATTTGTGCAACATAGTTGATCTTTGACGTTATGTAGACGTTGGCCAAGGTTACCTTCTGTATTTCAACAAGCTTCCTGAGAGAGTAGGTTGGTATATGGGCGCGCATACTAGCAAGAAGATTCCTATAGTTAACGGCAATCGTATGCCGTGTGTTGTTCCTGTATTCAACGCCTAGGCATTTCATTTTAAAGAATGATGTCAGCTGACCGTTGTGTTGCAGACATACGCCGCGACCTGTAGACCAAGGGTGCTAAAGGTGGTATTCACTTGAATCTCCCAGATTATAGCCGATGAGTAAAATTATAATATGACCAGGAAATTTATACGAAATATTCTCCAAGATTCCCCTCAAATGTCCTGCTACTAATGCATCTGAAGCAGGGTGGTCTATACAAGTATCCCACGACCATGTTTTATCCATCTTTAACACTTATCTTCACCTATGTTATTTCGTATTCTGAATCTCTGTTAATTATCGTATTTTATTGCTGTAAACACATGTACATAACCAGCGTTCAATCTATGTTTGCGATATACGTTACAGTCTTACACTACTGGCCATTAAAATTGCTACACCACGAAGATGACGTGCTATAGACGCGAAACTTAACCGACAGGAAGAAGATGCTGTGATATGCAAATGATTAGCTTTTCAGAGAATTCACACAAGGTTGGCGCCGGTGGCGACACCAACAACGTGGTGACATGACGAAAGTTTCCAACCGATTTCTCATACACAATCACCAGTTGACCGGCGTTGCCTGGTGGAACGTTGTTGTGATGCCTCGTGTAAGCAGGAGAAATGCGTACCATCACGTTTCCGACTTTGATAAAGGTCGGATTGTAGCCTATTGCGATTGCGGTTTATCGGATCGCAACATTACTGCTCGCGTTGGGCGAGATCCAATGACTGTTAGCAGAATACGGAATCGGTGGGTTCAAGAGGGTAATACGGAACGCCATGCTGGATCCCAACGGTGTCGTATCACTAGCAGTCGAGATGACAGGCATCTTATCCGCATGGCAGTAACGGATCGTGCAGCCACGTCTCGATCCCTGAGTCACAAGATGGGGAAGATTGCAATACAACAACCATCTGCACGAACAGTTCGACGACGTTTGGAACAGCATGGACTATCAGCTCGGAGACTATGACTGCGGTTACCCTTGACGCTGCATCACAGACAGGAGCGCCTGCGATGGTGTACTCAACGACGAACATGGCTGCGTGAAGGCAAAACGTCATTTCTTCGGATGAATCCTGGTTCTGTTTACAGCATCATGATGGTCGCATCCGTGTTTGGCGACATCGCGGTGAACGCACATTGGAAGTGTGTATTCGTCATCGCCATACTGGCGTATCACCCGGCGTGATGGTATGGGGTGCCATTGGTTACACGTCTCGGTCACCTCTTGTTCGCATTGACGGCATTTTGATCAGTGGACGTTACATTTCACATGTTTTACGACCCGTGGTTCTATCCTTCATTCGATCCCTGCGAAACCCTACATTTCAGCAGGATACTGCACGACCGCATGTTGCAGGTCCTGTCGGGCCTTTCTGGATACAGAAAATTTTCGACTGCTACCCTAGCCAACACATTCTCCAGATCTCTCACCAATTAAAAACGTCTGGTCAATGGTGGCCGAGTAACCGGCTCGTCACAATACGCCAGTCACTACTCTTGATGAACTGTGGTATGGTGTTGAAGGTGCATGGGCAGCTGTACCTGTACACGCCATCCAAGCTCTGTTTGACGCAATTCTCAGGCGTATCAAGGCCGTTATTACGGCCAGAGGTGATTGTTCTGGGTACTGATTTCTCAGGATATATACACCCAAATTGCGTGAAAATGTAATCACATGTCAGTTCTAGTATAATTAATTTGTCCAATAAATACTCGTTTATCATTTGCATTTCTTCTTGGTGTAGCAATTTCAATGGCCAGTAGCGTAGTTTAGAATTTCGTTGGAACTGACATCTGGTTTGAGCAAGCTTTCTGTGCCTAATACTATGTGGGCATTGTTACCGTTTACAAGCGAGACTTGCTGAGGTGCTATTCACGTTCTCCGCTACCGCGATAGCCGCTTCCTGCATATAGTGCAAGATTGCATCTGTACCGTCGCAGAATCTCACCTGAGCCTTTCGTTTAGACCTTCCGCTCTGTTACAGACCAGACCACGATCGATTCTGCAAACGATGGTGCAAAACTATAGCTCCGCTTCCACGCCTCACGAGGTTAGCTGTCTTCACCAAATCTGCCAGTCACGTCTAGGAACAGAGGATGGCCTCTGAACCCAGACGGCAGGAGTCGTTAGCATTATGATTTGCACCTGGGTGTACCCAGTGCGCACAGTGGCTGCCAGTTGAGCCACCTCCGTAACTCGAATGAGACACCTCGGCAACCAAACGGAGTGTACGCTGGCCTTCTTTCCCGACCTGCCCTGAGGCGCTCCCAATGACAAACAGTCTCACTGCCTGCACTTATCTGGAGCTCTCAAGAAGATCGCCACAGTGTCTACGGTTAAGGCATTCCGTGTTGGCTCAGATGTATTTTCAGTGGTGGGCAGTACCTCAGACCTGGTTTTGAGACGTATAAGGGACATCCGTGCGGCGGGGACCAACTTTCACCTGCCGCCCAGACTCTCGTGAGTCCGCCGCTTTTGGCCAATCACCGTCGGGCAAGTAGCGAGCAGCAGAGATGTGCGAGTCGGAAGACACAGTGGTATCAGAGATCCCAAGCCACGCTACAGGCTCCAGAGGCTCCAAGGCATTCGTTCAGCTACCCCAGAGCCACTGCAGCCCAACACGGGTTTACCAACTCTTGAATCGGGTACCTACCATGATCCTGTCGCATAGTGACTCTTTGGTTCTTTCTCACGAAGAACTTCCTTTTGACAGCTGCAGATGTTGAAAGTCTATCAGATGCATCACATGACAAGTTTTGCTGAATTTGGTGTCCTTCTTGTGGTCTTGCTACTTGCTTTCTTTTTCCCTTTATCCAGGAACAGCTCCAAAACCTTTTTAAAAGGAAATGGCATCTACATTACTGGTTTATCTGCTCTTTGTGCTGGATTTGCTGATGGAAGCAGAGGAGGTGAGCTGATTTCAAAAGTAGAGACTGCTGTTGCTTCCATTCCAGTAACTGCAGTCGACAACGGCCCTGCTGTAGCTTTCGAGTTCTTCTCAGCATATCCCACAGAAGGACGAGGAAGAAAGCCATAGATGATAAAATCAGGGGGCCACATGGGTAGATATCACATTTTTTGAAACCATTTGCAGCTCTTCTATTGTTGCGGCTCTGCTGTATTTCCATCCCATCGATAACCCAATGTCTTTGGTTCAAATGTCTCTGAGCACTACGAAACTTAACTTTTGATGTCATCAGCCCCCTAGAACTTAGACCTACGTAAACCTAGCTAACCTAAGGACATCACGCACATCCGTGCTCGCGGCAGGATTCGAACCTGCGACAGTAGCGGTCGCGCGGTTCCATACTGTAGCGCCTAGAACCGCTCGGCCACTTCGGCCGGCTCCCTGTTTCCTTGTCTCTCAAACACTGCAAATGAATAAAATTCAAGACATCTGTTTGTATAAACTGTCGCCTAATTTCGAGTACCTCATATAGTGCAAAATCTTACTACCCGCTACTACGGAACGTCTCTCACTGCTAGTTAGATACAACATAACCCTTAAGTGAACGGTGGATGACACTTTTATCAATGAGATAAGGTAGAGCATGCTTCAGCTACTGTCTTATATGAAATACTTCGAAAGTATGTCTCACCTGGTTCGAGAATAAATTCCAACTGAACTGTGTAGAAAATGTTTGTATTGACCGCAGTACAAAAAACGTTAACAGCACTGGCACCACACTCACAATGGTGTATCAGAATAACTTTCGCTACTGGAACAACAAAGTGCAGCACCATGCAAGAGAGATTTTTAGCTACCTGGAATGAGGCACTCACCCGAAATACGGGCACTTTACCGCACACAGGTACAATTCACGTCTTCACAGAAGAACGTCTGAAAAACAGCAATTAAATTAAATTACAGGTTCCAGAATAGGTTTCACTCTGCAGCGGGGTGTGCGCTGACATGAAGCTGCCTGGCAGATTAAAACTGTGTGCCGGACCGAGACTCGAACTCGGGACCTTTGCCTTTCGCGGGCAAGTGCTCTACCAACTGAGCTACCCAAGTACGACTCACGCCCCGCCCTCACAGCTTTACTTCTGCCAGTACCTCGCCTCCTACCTTCCAGTTTCAAATTACAGGTTATTACTCAAACTGCCGCAGCTACAAGCATGTCCTCTCGCTGCCACCTAAAGATGGTGAAAAGTCGTGTCTATACTACACAAAATTGGTTGCAAAAACTTACATTATTCATGGACAGCTCGTCACTCCGTCCGACGTTTGTGATTTCTTAAATGAATAGAGTAAAAAAGAACATTACGAAAGACGTTTAAATGGAGCTGACTGATTAAATTGATAGACACTCGGTTTTCGGGAAAAACAAAGGAAACACATGTGGTACTGTATTTGACCCGCGTTTCAAATTTAGTGAGTGCTTCGGTCCTCACATGAAAAGAACACTCGCGGGAGAAAATAGTACGCCCGGATAGATGACGTCGGTATTGACCCGATGACGGCCTATGCCACCGGGAAGAGAGTAGATCTAGTGATAACGATTTTAACGTCGTCCGCCAACAGATAGCGTACATGTACAGCTACCAGAGTGCCATCTGTGTCTACTACGAAATCGGAAATGCTCATAACCAGAATTCTCAGTGTGATGCAAATGTGTGAAGCAAGTGGGCAGCCATGCTATGGAGTCGCACTCATGCTTCCTACAGCCAACTGAGCGAGTCTGAAAGGGGTCAAGTTGTGGTCTTCCGAATGGGGGGATGGTTCTTTCGGAGAACTGTCACACAAGTTGGACGTGCTGCGTCAGTTGTGCAACGATGCTGGTATTAGTGGCCACCTGAACATCCTCACACCCATAGACGAAGTTCTGGACGTCCCTCGCTCCACAGAAACCTGCCAGAACCGTGCTATTGTAAGGTCAGCAGTGGCTGGTTGAACCGTGCTGCGGCTCGCATTGGTGCTGTTTGTAGGTTTCCGCCCTCTGTTGGAGGCCAGGCGATATCGTTTGGTTGGCGTGGTTGCGATTGTTTACCTTCTCCTCGTGTTGACTGGTGCCACTCTGTTTCGCAAGCGTTGCCTGTCCGCTAGTGGCAGCAGCGGCGGTTATCGATATGTAGTAACTGTTGCCCTATCTTTGGGGCTACGTCGTTGTTTTGGCTGGGTCATGTGAATGGTGAGTTATGTTGGGGACTCAGTAGGAGCCAGGTCCGCACAGTGCGTGAACACACCAGGACCGCTGGTGGCATGCATGGACTGCCGGATGGAAGGGCTGTGGTCACAAGGGTGCACGACCTCGTCGTAAACCGTATCCAGCAAGCCTTAAGATGAGTGCATTTCAAACCAAGTAGAGCAAAGTCAGTCATCCGTGTGGGCCCAGTAGTACGTATATGATGCTATGACAGATTACTATTGCGCCGTCATGTGCAGTTTGGTGGATCTGCATACCGCTGAGTACTCGAAGACTCTACTGTGTTAAAAGCACTTGGCTCAGTGACTAGACGGTGTGGTTACTCAACTGTGACGAGATTTGTTTCATTCTGCCAACCATCGTCAGAGTTGTTACAGTAAGTTCAGTGTGCGTTGTGTGCCTATTGAATTTGATGTCACTCATTTGGTACTTGGTTTTGGCTCGCTTTGCGATTGTTTCACCAATGGCGTGTGGTTGCTGATTCTGGTTCGTTACATTTCGATTTTCCCTCGACGCAAATCGAGTGGGGTTTTGATTACTGTTAGTTTGTCTGGTGTTCGGTACTGTGACTTGTTTGTTCAGATTTTCGGATTTGTGGAATCGGCCGGAAATCTGGGCACTCTAAAATAGTGTTCTGGGGGCGTAGTGCAGACCGCAGGCTCCGGATTTGGCGTACTGTTCCATCGTTGCGTTTGGTTTATCGGACGTCAGGTAGCTTCAGCAAGATTATCATTAGTAATTCATTAGACTGCCACTAGTCTGCGTTACTATCTTGGCTGCCTATTTCATCGCTCGCGACAGTGTTTGTTGCGAGACCTTCTCAGAGGTCGATTCCTGGAGCACCGTCTGGATCAGTTGCTTGTTTTTTTAAATTAACTTTTGCTATTGTATTTGCTGTTTTACAGCAGGTTTGAAATTTTTTTATATAATTGCCGTTCCTGGCGTATAAGGCCTTCAGAAGTGATTGTGATTTGCCTGAAAATTCAAATTTGGTATTGGTATTTTAGCAGTAAGCCGTAAAACTTTATTTCCTGCCATTCCTGGCGTCTGTTACCTTCTGCTTTGTTTGTGGCCAATAATCTTTTAATATTTTAATACCTGTAAGTTGTAAACTGCAGCGAGGTTTTAAACATTCTTATTTATTGCCATTCTTGGCGTGTAAGGCCTTCAGCCGGGATCACATAGTTTCTATCTATATTTTATGGTGATTTGCTAAATTGTAACGCACTGAAAACACTATTTTTCACACAGTTGTTTATTCCTTCATTAATAACGTCTGGTATTTTTTTTTAATTTATTGTTGAGTCAGAAATTACTGTTTTAAAAAAATAAATGTGTTTAACTGTAAAAAGAAACCAATATTAACTGATTACGGTCCCTTCTACTATTGTAACCGAATCCTGCCTTCCCTGGACTATCAGGTTTCACTGATCGTAGAGCTACCGCACCACAGATAAGAGGTCTTGCTAGCCCCGTGTCAACAAGAATTGTTGCGAACAGGTTATTGGCAGTGGGACTAGGGGTAAGCACACCCCTAGCCCGTCTGTCACTCATGCCACGAGGAATGGCGCGCCGTGGTCTTCAACAATGATGGTAGATACTCGCTGTACGCGTACGTCATAGGCCTGGTAAGCGCTGCCTCGTATAGTACGTTCGTCCAAGACATACTGGCCCCACTCTAAGCCTTATGGCCTGGGATGTGGTAATTTGCAACTCTTGTTCGCCTTTAACCAGCGTTCCGTTCGTGCAGAATTTTGTTAGACCCGTTTTTGCCGTTCGTGCAACAGGAAAGTAATGTGTTGTTCCAACAGGATAGTGTTTGCGCACGCAGTATCCGCAAAACTCAACCTACTCTGCAAAACGTGCAGCAACTTCCTTGACCAGCACAATCTGCGTACCTGTCTCCGATCGAGCATGTGTGGGATATGATACAACGAGAAGTAACTAGTGTGACTAGTCAACCAACAAGGGGAAAGTCGCAGTCAAGCGGAACGTCGCAGATATTCATAGGCGCTTGCAGAATGTCTATGGCGACCTGGCAGTGGACAACAAAAATGGTTCAAGTGGCTCTAAGCGCTATGGGACTTAACATCTAAGGTCATCAGTCCTCTAGACTTAGAACTACGTAAACCTAACTAACCTAAAGATATCACACACATCCACATCCGGGGCAGGATTCGAACCTGCGACTGTAGCAGCCGCGTGTTTCCGGACTGAAGCGCCTAGAAACGCTCGGCCAAGGAGGGGGCAGCTAGTGGACAACAGCATGGTAAATTTTGAGCGAGGCGTTATTCTGTTTGGTGTCCTCCCTTATGGTGCAATAACTCTGAAGTGTATTGCGCTGCCGTCAGGAAACTGAAGACACAACTTCAGCATGTTCGTCACCACAGAAAGCAAACGAACTTGTCCTTCTCAATGACAATGCAAGGCCTCCCAAGAATCTGCGCACCCGAGAGGAGCTCACAAAAACTTCATTCGACTGTTCTTCCTCGTCCATCCTACTGCCTGGATCTCTCACCTGCTGACTTGCACCTGTTTGGTCCAATGAAGGATGCACTCCGTGGGAAGTATTACGCAGATGTTACCGACGCAGCAAGGTGTTGGTTTCGACGTCGACTAGTAGTGTGGTACCATGCGGGCATGCAGGACCTCCCAATACGGGGGCGAAAGGCCATCGAATTAAGAGGAGATGGTATTGAGAACTAGTGTTTTGTAACCAGAGGAGTGGGGAATAATATGGTGAATAGGAATTCTGAATAAAACCAACCTGCTTTCAGAAAAAAATGAATTGTATTACTTACTGAACGCCGCTTGTTGGTTTGATGCCGATTGTCATCGAGAAGCCGCCACACATATTTCCACTCCCTACCAATGGAATCTCTCCAGTGGTACATAGCTGTAACTTGTACATGGATCCTTGTAGACTAGTTGGACAGCCTAAGTTGATAAACCAACAAATCGGGCAACTTCATTGACGGTGTGATCACAGGTAGTTTCAAACTAAGAACGCATCCTGCCGTTGTACTGTCCCGTCTTCACGTCGACCAGTATTACTGTGCTGATTCCATACAACAACTGGCACACACGTACCACATCACCGTCATGATTAAAAGTCAGCTGCAGAGGATTAACTTGGACATCCGTCAGATGTTATACGCCATGTGCAGCGCTCACAGGCTACATGTCTGATGTTTCAAGGGAGTGACTATCATTTTCTCTGGTGAGCTTGTGTCGTACTCGATGTTCTAAAGGCAAAAGAAATACTGATATCTTCAACATACCAGTGTTAAATCAGAACGTCCACTGTAAAACGAAAGTATATTTTAAGCCGCTCCAGTTATCATAGACATATGCTTTTAACAATCTTGAACATGGCTGATATTTGGCAGTCGTACTTAAGTTTACGGTACTAGCTTAGCGCCAGATGATTTGCTCTCGGGGACTGTCTTTTGCACAGATCTTTGTTTTTCTTTAATTCAGTTTTTATGTCACAAACTGCAACACAGTCTAAACGTCTCACGCTAATGAAGGCCATAGAAGTATGGTCTGACCAAAAAGCGACTCTGGTAGCTGGAGTCAAAGGTTTTTGTTAACCGTGCTATTTGCGTTCTTGTGGTAATATTTACATACATCTAAAAGTGAAATAACAATTTTCATAGATTTAGCTTTACATTTTTTTTAATGTAACGAATACTTTTTTTTTACTGAGAAACCAAACATAAATCTTCTTAGATCTGGCTTCGAAGATGCTTTCGTTATGAAATAATTCCATACAACTTTTCTTCCCCCATTTGACCCCTTTAGGGACTGACTACCCATAAACAATGAGACACATATTTCTTTTGTTTGTAAACTGCAAATCAGAAAGCAATATTCATACGTGTAGCTTTAAAAATACTTCAGCAGTTATTCAATAATTATTGATTAAAAAAAATTGCACCCTGTATTTCAACCCCCAAAGGTATTAAATTTCCAAAAACACTGAAACACGTATTTATTTATTTCTGACAGAGAAATTTAATGCCAATTTACTTAGCTCCAGCTTCAAAATTGCCTTAATAGCGACATATTTAAGAAAGACATTTCATTCCCTGTTTCGAAAAATCCTGCCGTATAAGATCAACACTTTCTCCAAATTTCAAGTTTTTATTCTTAGCGGTTTAGGATGGGCAATGATGAGTCAGTTAGGACATCATCTTTTATTTGTGTATGTGTGTGCGAATATAGAAGGTCATTGTTTAGCTTTGTTACCAAAAATCTCGAAAAGTTCTTCACTGATATACTTTTTATTTCTACAGAATGCTGATAAATATACAAAGGTGAAACGTTCATACGAATAATGTCGAGACGTTTTTGACCGATTCGCTTCGAATTTTTACACGATATCCTAATAAACATTCAGAGAGACATAAACTGCATATTTTATAAACAAGGAAGTACAGAATGAGATTTTCACTCTACAGCGGAGTGTGCGCTGATATGAAACTTCCTGGCAGATAAAAACTGTGTGCCGGACCGAGACTTGAACTAGGTCCCGAGTCTCGGTCCGGCACACAGTTTTAATCTGCCAGTAAGTTTCAAGGAAGTATAGGTCTTCTGCTGAAAATGATTGCGAGAAAGGAAATGCTGGGCTGTGCTATGCTGTGGAAATGTGCGGTTTTGTTTTCTTCCTCGCAGTCTGTTTTACCAGAACAGAGGAAAGTTGTATTTATGGCCTGTCAGCTTATGATTAGAACACTATTACAGAATCTGATTCGTCCGAAACTTTAAAATGCTATCCGTTCGCAGATTAAAACTATCCCTACACGGCCGGCCGGTGTAGCCGTGCGGTTCTAGGCGCTCCAGTCTGGAACCGCGTGACCGCTACAGTCGCTAGTTCGAGTCCTGCCTCGGGCATGGCTGTGTGTGATGTCCTTAGGTTAGTTAGGTTTAAGTAGTTCTAAGTTCTAGGGGACTGATGACCATAGATGTTAAGTCCCATAGTGCTCAGAGCCATTTGAACCATTTTTTTTTATCCCTACACGTCCAGCAGCAGGAGAGGCATCACATAACCCTTATTCCATTAACCAAACCGATTGGCGCATTTATTTTAAGCGAGTTCAACGTCAATTTAATGTTTCGGTCTGAGTAACAGTAAAAAAGACTTAAAAGGTGACAAAGAGGGGGTGGCGAGAGGAGATGGATACAGACGGTGTGGAATATATATAGAGAGGAGAAAGAAGGAGATGGACAGAGAGAAGGGGGAAGAAGAGTTGTAGAGGGATGGGCGAGAGGGAAATTAGGATTTGCAACCAATTCCCGTACATGTCTAGCAATTGAAAAGCCTTGTAGTGTTTGGTGCTTAATGATAAAAACAACTAAGCAGTTGCAAAAATTTTAATGTTTTGTCCTGGTTTCGATACCAATTAAGTGTTGTAGTTACCTACAAAAATTTTTTGATCAACAAAAGACAATAACGACCGTCTGAAAAACCTAACTAGCGCTAGAAATATTAAAAACAGAACAAGTATTACTTACATAGGTTCACATTGAATGTGGAGACAATAAAACCAATGAGCTGAATTGCCCAAGTTAAATAAGTTGTCTTCCAAAGTCAACACTGAAAGCGGAAGCATAGGAAGTCGGTAGACTCTGACATGAGACTGGAAAATTTGTCATCTTATTACGCCATTACGTGGAAACAGCGCAGTGCGTGCCACCTATAGTGCGTGAATAGGGTAGAGCGGTACAAATTAGGAAAACAGTTACAAATGAAAGTAGTTTTAACAAGAGACAAAGCTTAATAAGGCAAGTATAGAAATACGTAATCTGCAGATACCACTGAAGAGCTCAAAATGAACAAAATTAACATAACTGGAGTAACAGCTATCGAATACAAAGAAAACAATTAAAAGAGGAGGAAAACGATGTCTGAGAACTGTGTGTAAAGATCTACAGCCAAAGAACGGAAGTATGTCAAAAAGTTGCTAATAACGGTTTCAAACCGTTAAAGAAAGTTTCATTTCGCAGCAGTAGCTGATGTCAGTGGTAGCGATCACCAATGCTATTTGTTCTTTCGAACATGTACTGGTAGCGACTTGCTACCGGGACGTATTCGAAAGAGCAAATACCAGTGGTGATCTTGCAACTCTCGTAGAATGAAATTACAATGAAAACCAGACCTTTAGCTGCTTACAAGCGTTGATAAATATCAACGGGGATAGTTGATAATAGCTGCCCAGAGCGGGACTCGAACGCGGAATCTCCTGCAGGACACAGAGAATAGTGCGACTGCAGGGACTTATTTCTGGCATGCTCCCCGTGAGACTCACTGTCAACACACTACATTTGTAGTGTCCCTGCCCACTATACCCATTACTCTCGGCAGTCAATCTAACGATTCCCGTAAGCGTTCGGGCAATGTGAGTGCATCCGCACTGAAGAAGATCATTGGCCGGTAAGCCTTATCTATATGAAGATGGTATCTGTGTTTTTGGACATGTCCGAGGGGGGAGAGGGAGGGGGAGAGATTGCGGGCCCCCTTTCTCCCGTGTATAAGCGCCCTTCCTCAGTAATACGAGGTGCTTTCAAGTTCTAAGGCCTCCGATTTTTTTTCTAATTAACTACTCACCCGAAATCGATGAAACTGGCGTTATTTCTCGACGTAATCGCCCTGCAGACGTACACATTTTTCACAACGCTGACGCCATGGTTCCATGGCAACGGCGAAGGCTTCTTTAGTAGTCTGTTTTGACCACTGGAAAATCGCTGAGGCAATAGCAGCACAGCTGGTGCATGTGCGGCCACAGAGAGTGTCTTTCATTGTTGGAAAAAGCCAAAAGTCACTAGGATCCAGGTCAGGTGAGTAGGGAGCATGAGGAATCACTTCGAAGTTGTTATCACGAAGAAACTGTTGCGTAACGTTAGCTCGATGTGCGGGTGCGTTGTCTTGGTGAAACAGCACACGCGCAGCCCTTCCCGGACGTTTTTGTTGCAGTGCAGGAAGGAATTTGTTCTTCAAAACATTTTCGTAGGATTCACCTGTTACCGTAGTGCTCTTTGGAACGCAATGGGTAGGGATTACGCCCTCGCTGTCCCAGAACATGGACACCATCATTTTTTCAGCACCGGCGGTTACCCGAAATTTTGGTGGCGATGAATCTGTGTGCTTCCATTGAGCTGACTGGCGCTTTGTTTCTGGATTGAAAAATGGCATCCACGTCTCATCCATTGTCACAACCGACGAAAAGAAAGTCCCATTCATGCTGTCGTTGCGCGTCAACATTGCTTGGCAACATGGCACACGGGCAGCCATGTGATCGTCCGTCAGCATTCGTGACACCCACCTGGATGACACTTTTCGCATTTTCAGGTCGTCATGCAGGATTGTGTGCACAGAACCCACAGAAGTGCCAACTCTGGAGGCGATCTGTTCAACAGTCATTCGGCTATCCCCCAAAACAATTCTCTCCACTTTCTCGATCGTGTCGTCAGACCGGCTTGTGCAAGCCCAAGGTTGTTTCGATTTGTTGTCACACGATGTCGCACCCACGAACGCACTTTCGACACATCCATAACTCCATCACTACATGTCTCCTTCAACTGTCGATGAATTTCAATTGGTTTCACACCACGCAAATTCAGAAAACGAATGATTGCACGCTGTTCAAGTAAGGAAAACGTCGCCATTTTAAGTATTTAGAACAGTTCTCATTCTCGCCGCTGGCGGTAAAATTCCATCTTCCATACGGTGCTGCCATCTCTGGGACGTATTGACAATGAACGCGGCCTCATTTTAAAACAACGCGCATGTTTCTATCTCTTTCCAGTCCGGAGAAAAAAAATCGGAGGCCTTAGAACTTGAATCCACCTCGTACATTTTTTACGGTTTTGGTACCCTGTTTTCCTGTTGCGTTCATTTGCATCACTGATGAGTGGTTTTACAATTCTAACGTATGGAGTGACTTTCGAGTTGTTTTTGTGCTGACATAGTTCGCAAGTGCAACATGCAGTCCTGCAGAGACTTTCGCTGCTGTCGACCTCTTACTTTTCGTCCAGTTCTCTTCAATGGCCGTCTGTCACGATCACTTGATACACACTTCGATTCGCTGCGTGACTTAGCGAATGTATGCGGTATAAATCCTCCATCAGGTGCCTCTAGAAACACTTCGGCTACCCACCATACGAGTACCAAAAACTTGCCCACTCTCGAATGCTGTGAGCTTCAACACAATGCTCTCACAACTACACGGAACAGTCTTCTGATCATCTGATTACGACTGAAGCCTGCAACATATTGAGGACGTTGCACAGGTGCCGTCCTTGGTGAAATACAACACCACAGCCTGCTGGCCTGGATAGCATCTCCTTTTAAGTTCAACCATGTGTCTCTAGTGGTGTTTCCATGTTTTTGTTCAACCTCTGTATGTTTCTGAACGTAGTGTCGTTTAGAGAATACCGATTTTGATTAATTACGAATTATTCCAGGTAACCAGTCCCCCAGTATCACATAATAAACACAAATTTTGATGCGCAAGCTGGAAGAGTGCGTTTCACGGTCAGAAAAATTGTCAGAATGGGCATCACAGGCTTATATTGTGGTGTTGTAAATCAGCATATGAGATTTAGAGAAAACTAATTCTGTCATCATTAATAATGCAATAACGGATGTTTCTCGGATCGTCGGTGGCCTGTGTGTCCGCCAGCGGTGCACACATTTTTCGAGCGTGTATGTCACTAAAACAGTGTCGATGACACACGAATACCTAATTCCGTATCGAGCAAGAGGCTCATTCAACAACGTGTTTGCGAAGGAAATCGTCAGTTCTGTGTGTTATTACAGATACTCTTCATCACTTTTGCCTTCGTGAGACTGAAGTCTCAGGCGATGTAACTGATAATAACAAAGTCATGATGATAATAAGAGCTTGAGGAGATAAGAGAAATCGTGGAAAATCTCCGTTAGCTGCATTTCTAAAGTTAACATTAGTTTTAGAACAAAATAAAGATTTTGTTATTTGCTACAAAAATTCACTTATTGGTAATGTTTCTTAGTACAGAAGAGTAAATTTACAAAGGGGTTAACTAAGATAGCATCCCACTGACTAATAGAAACTTCTTTGACTGACAAACTAAGAAATGTTTTCATTGTAATCAGCCCTTTCCTACTCTCTCACATTCTATAATTTGTTTTGTGTATCCTTAACGCAAATTATTTTACAACAGCCTGTCCATTTTTGATGAATATTGTGTGAGTCCCTTCTCAGAACAGAGGGGGTATGCTGCCTATCCATTTGATCATTACTCCGAGTCTACTTTAGTTTACACCAGGAAGACTTTTTCATTGGCTTTGGTGGCCCCTGCATTTCTGTTCCTCATTTGAAATTTCCTGTCCTTCCATTTTTTTCATCTTTGAAATAGAAATTAAACTATGGTGGTGCCTGGTTACCTGTAAGACTGATCTACATCCGTTGTAAGATTGATTTTTTTTGTTTTCATCGCTTTCACTTTATTTTTATAGATTTACTAATGTTTCTGTATCTTTTTGCTCGCTGTTATCAGGATTTCGAATATTTTATTGAATTTACATTATTAAAAGTTTACTTAGTTCTGCAAATCCCAAGAAAGACGTTTTCCTATATTCCTTCCATTACCTATTGCAAAATATGAATTGAATTGTCAGTACTTTCAACGACTCTGTATTCTGTTTCATTTTTTTCCCTCTGGAGTGAAGCTCGTAGCAATTTGGAATTTCGAGTCCCTCCATCCGAGTAGCTCAAAAGGAAAAACACTGTCAGGCGAAGAGCGATTAAATGCAAATGACAGATTCATTTATGATACATTATTTTTCATTCACAATGGAACAACTTAAAAAGGGACATTCCGTTGTCGCGCAACTGAAATACCATCTTCGCTCCCGAATCAAGTGCGTCCTAAAAGTTGTCATGCGGATACGCGACGAGGCAACGCAAAAATTTACGTGTTCGATATAGCAGAGGAGATCTACATTGCAACGACGTAATTGTCGACGAAAAGTTTCAGTCTCTGCAAAATTAGCAATAACTGTTTAGAAAATATTGTAAACAAGAAATATCTGCTACATCCAGAAATAAAGTAAATGCGAGGTTGTAACTATCCGTAAACAAAGACGATGTTTACTGCTGATGAACTAATGTGCTCGCATTACTCAGAGTTAGACTAAATTTGGGAAAGGGATTTTAAGGCACAGTACACCATATCAAAAGCCTCGCGTAAGTGTGTTCTTTGAAAAAGTATTGTTAATTTTGTGAATGTCACAGTCAACGGCTCATTTCAACAAATAAAGGGCACTGAGATAATTTTAGTTTGGATTGTGCTCTCTAAGAAGCACTCCCATTGCGTTCAGGAGTTCCTGCGGTTATAAACAATCTTAGGATGCCGTTAGCTGCCCTAGGCGCTTGCTATAATGTCAATACTGAAATCATGACCTACACCGAAAAGCAAGTTTCACCAAGCGAAGTGTGTGCCTCGAGAGTTAATGATTCTAAGAGCTAGAGTTTATGAAAGTGGAACCTTATTCTGGAGAAACGCTTATCAAATCCTGTTCGGTATTCCAGACAGGATCATGATCGAGTGTTTTCGTAAATCGTACGAAGAAAGAAAGGTAAGATCAAGTTCTGTTTTGTGTTCTCCCCCAAAATGAGTATGGGCTATGTTTCTAATGAGATCACGCACGAACGTTAACTGCTGATCTTCTTTACTTCCTTGAAAATCGGCGCATGCAACAAAACGAAGTGCGAAGGATTAAGTACGATGCAGTTCATATTAGTTTATTTGTGTAATTTGTGTCACTAAAATTTCTTCGTTGCTTTACATAATCCCAAGACACATCTACTATTAAATGAAAATAAAAATATGGCATTTCAGCCTTTGATCGCTATTTTTATATTTTCAGTATCCGGTTTCAGGCTAGCTGCCCGTCTTCAGATCATATATTGCAGTTACAAAGTAACCTGTCAGTACAGAACTGTTGGTTTGCTGTCAGAACAGTTGGTTCTGTACTGACAGGTTACTATGTAACTGCAATATCTGATCTGAAGATGGGCAGCTAGTCCGAAACCGGTCACTGAAAATAAAAAAAATAGCGATCAAAGACTGAAGTGACATATTTTTATTCAAAGAACGATCGCGGCTATCCCAGTAAGACAAGCATGTCTTCTTGTGAAAAACATCTGCTATTAATAAACTTATAATGCATTTAAGCGCAGGAGAATCATACCGGCTTCGGCATTTCCGTTCGCGCTGAATAACCGCTTTGTTCCACAACTGAGTCGCTGTAGCACGACACAGCACAAAGGTGACCTCATCGCCAGATACACGCTATTTGTTCTGTTAATTTATTGGGCCTTTAGTGCTTCCGTACCATACCGAAACAATAGTATGCAATGAAACACAAATACGATGATATATTTTACGTGATAAGTAAAAGATACATCAGCCCATTGGTCAGCAAGCCGCAGCTTACCAGTCACGTCGGGCTCTTTGTTTCACACAGCGCTGCTCTTCTATAAAATACCACGTGCTGTCGCGCACGTACTGTGCGACTGAAACTTTGTGGTCGATGCTCGAAAGACTAGACTTTTAGTTAAAACCAGCCTGTATGCGCGGGGAAGGCACGAGATTTATGAACGAGACACGTACCAGTACACCAGCAGTATCATAGTGCAGTTGTTAGTGCTAGTAAAGTCCGCAAATCGCTCACTACTGAGAAAAGTACCTACACGAGACATAAAATTAGCTATGTTTTTTCAACCGGCTGCAAATCTTACAGATATTTTGTCATAAATTTAAGAATTATAATAATTTTGTATTGGTGGATTTATTATTATAAAAAGAAACATTTTGCAATGTGCCCTCTTTGACATGGCTACAAAGAAGAAGTAAAGAAAAACAGAAGGCCTAACCCGTGAATATAAAGCTCAGTTGACCGAGACGTTCTCCGTTATTCGAAACAAAATAGGCCTTCCGACCTGTCTTATTTGCTAGAAAAATTTTTCTCGTAACAAGGAAACAAATTTTGAGAGAAACTTTACAACTAAACACGTGTCATTAAGTTCTAAATATCCTTCCAGTGATACAGATGAGGACTACCAGAAGAGTCATGAAAACTCAAGTTGTGTATTTCATAACTGGATCCAATCTTACAACAATATTAATGTTGGAAGTTTTGTGGTCAGTCGAGATATTTCTAACACAGAAAAACCGTGTACGGAGGGGGAATATATAAAAAGTTGTTTCATGAATGTATTCGAAGAGCTATTTCTAGATTTTAAGGACAAAGCAGATATTCAACAAAAATTAAAGTTTCGCCATCGTCTGGTGAAAAAATGAAAGAACAGTCAACATATCGTTGAGTGTCATAAGACAAGAAGCTGAAGAACTTAAATTAGTTTCAGCTTAACCACCAGCAGCTGACGAGTCTTGTGAGATGAATGAAACAGCGCAAGTTTCACTTTTCGATTAATTTATTTCATCTACAAATTTTAAGGATGAATGTTAAGAATTATTCCCACTTCAGTGTCAAACACGTTGAGAAGACGTAGCAAATCCAGTAACTGAGTTCATTGGAAATTATCATATTCCCCTCGATGAAGCTGCCTCGGTTTCAAGAGACCGCAAGAAAAGTGTGACTTTTGTAAGAACCGGGTGGGTTTCTAGTTTGAAAGAAAAATTTAATCGCGAGATACTTACTATCGAATTACTCATCGAGAAGCACTTTTTACGCAGCAATTTCCTGAAGATAACTGCAAAAATTATTGAAACTGTGATTAACTTCATCAACTCCATTATAACTAGCTCTCTTAATCATCGACAATGTAAATAATTTTTTCGGTGAAATGGATTGTGAGTTCGCAGATGTTTTGCTGCATAACAAGGTACGTTGGTTTTCGAGAGCAACCGTTTCTATTTCCTGTGAAGAAAAATTAAAACATTTCTGCTTGAAATAGGAGTTCACTATCGACTACTGAGGAACTTCGCTTAAATCAGCATAATTGTAAACTATGGGGGAAAGGAAGCAAAATTTATTCGATATCAGAAGAAGTATTTTTTTTCATAGACAACAAATATCGTTTTGCCAATGGTTTTGAAAGACGAAGTTTTACACATTTTCCAAGACTGCTGGAATATCTCCAGGGAAATGACTCTGGTGTTGGCATTTACCATTTCAGAACAGTGCTTTTCAATATAAGGGAGGCTTTCCTCAACATATTCCAGGAATTCAGAAACTTCAAAGTGACATTTGTTAAAGAACATCTTAACGTTTCTCTCTTTAGCACATTGAAATACAGCAGCTGGTACATAAAAAAGCGCAGACTTGTGGTGGAGTTCGAAATTTGAACTTTGTTGTGGTGATACAGAAATGTCAGTGTAATAAACGCAGAATTAGTTCACAGCGTTAGTGGTCTGCTTTGAAATACTTGAAAAAGGAAGTTAGATTCATCTTTAACACCTGCAATATATTTCTGTCTCCTACACTTATCCGAAGAAATTAGAATTAGCTGTTCTTTCCTCATTCAGGTCTATGTTTATGTGAATGACCATTCACGCACGAAACATATCTGGAGTAAATTGGGAAGTACTCATGTACGTACAAACTTGACGTTTCCACACTTTCAAAGGAGATGCAAGGCCATTGTTCACATTAGTGTTTGTCATTGTCATCATTTAATTTGATGGATACCTTACAATTGAATTTTATAACAAATACTATCGTTATGAGGCATGACAACCAGTTTTATTCAAGTTTGAGCGTCAGAACAGTTTTGTTGTGAATATTTAATTTTTTTGAAAAAAAAAAAAGTCCTACCAGGTGAGCTCAGAAAAGAGAAGGATGGCTCTAGGCTGCAGTGCTAACCAGAATGTCATCAAGGTGTACCGCCAACACAACAGACACCACACCACGAGGCGTGCATTGTCATACAACCTCAGAGAGAGAGACAGAAATACAAACTTTGCAGTGCTTCATAACGAGTCACCGTGAGATAACGTCGCTAGGCAATGAAAACCTCGTAACTCCATCTGACAATGAAATCCACGTAACTCCATTACCAAATGTACACAATTATGCCACATAGCCTGTTGAAATCTTCCTTCTTCGAGTTGTTCAGTGTCGCCATCTAGCGGCAATAATGAAAAACTCACTCTCCAGCGATATGTAGTTTGTGATGTAAACCTCGCATCTCCGGTAATCGCCATTGTTAGTGTGCAGGGCGAACACATGCTCCGAGATTAAAACGTTTTTTGATGTGATAGTAACCTTTTGGACTGACAGATCCGACACTGCTTTATTACTACAGGTACGTGTTAGTATTTCTAGGTATTTATGTATTGTATTTTAGTATACAGAATTAATAATGGCCTCATTAAGTACAATGTTGATTTACGAGTTTTTCATCGTGTGTAAGGCAGACTGCACTCAGTACATACGAGGTTTTAATTTTAGAACTTAACAGAATCCTGTACATTCTACAGTAACTACTTTGTTTTCAGTTATGGGTAAAAACAGTAAAATCACTATTCACCTTGTGAAACAAGCCTACAACGGGTCATATCGTATAAAATCACCGGAAAAAGATTCTAGTTAGGTTCCTCCTTGTCCTGCACCAAAACAAAGCGTACACCCACAAAATGAAGGTAAACCGTAGTTTATATTGTTGTAACTTCGAGTAAGATCCTTGTTTGAAAGTTGAGGTGATTAAATTATTTAAACAATATTGACGACATTATTGTTTACACTACGGAAAATGCGGAAAAAGAAGCCAATACAGAGGCGAATTCTAATTCTGAGTTTAAAAGTCTTTTCGAACAAAGCAGCGAGGATAATATCTCCAGTGGCAGTAGTGATGTGTATGATCCAGATAAAAACAAAATTGACCATAGCAGTAACAACGGCACAGAAGACGACGGTGACGAAGTTGATGTGGGAGTAAAAAGTACTAAGCGGCGCCGTAAAAGGAAAAGCAATCAATCACTTCAGAGTTTGCAGAAAGAAAAACATATGAGGGGACATGATTATTTAAGAATGCAAAAAGATGAGTCTGGCAAAAAGAGGCCAACAATGAGCAGAAGTACGAGGGAAATAAAACCACGATGGACTTGTAAACATTCTTCCTTAAATCGGAACAGGAATTGCAAGGATATTACAGAAGAGCAGAGACAGCTAATACTCGTATTTAATCATTTCTGGCAGGATATGTCTTGGGCTGAAAGAAAATTTTTTGTTAGAAGCCATGTCTACTGCGTTCTAGTTAAAAGACGCAGAAATAATTCAGAATCTGATAAATCTCACCGTTCTAACACACTATATTACAATTTTGTAATAGGACAGAGAAAAACTGTCTGCAAGACTATGTTTCTGAATGCTTTGTGCTTAGGCGGATGGAGTGTCAGAACATGGGCATCTAGTGCATCAGGAAGAACACTTGCAGAAGGGACTTATATGCAGGAGAAACCAACGAAAATGTCAGGTGGACGACAATCAGCATCAGATTTTTTTGCAGAGTTGCCGAAACTGTAATCGCATTACTGCCGTCGTTCTTCCACAAAACCCTACTTGGAACCTAACTGGCAGAGTAAATCAGAACCACGTAGGAAACATATAGAATTTTGCAAGAAAAGAAGACAAATCCTATCTGCTTACAAACAGTTCTGCGAGGTATTCGATGAAAATAATCTTAACTTATTTTCGCCTAAAAAGGACCAGTGCGATCTTTGTTGTTCTCACCAGACAGACAATATCTCAGACAATGAATACTCATTGCATATGGCTCGAAAAACTGAGGCAAAGGAAGCGAAAAATAGTGATAAATTAGGACCAGCTAGAGTGTTTACTATGGACCTTCAAGCACTTCTGCTTTCACCCAGACTAAAAGCATCTGCACTATACTATAAAAGCAAACTAAAGGACCACAACTTTACCATCTATGATTTAAAAAGTAACGATGGTTATTGTTACCTTCGGCATGAGAGTGAAGGTGGAGTACCAGCTTCGGAATTTGCCAGTATACTCGTGCATTTTATAGAAACGTACGTCCAAAATGATTCAGAAGCTATTTTCTATAGCGACGGATGCACGTACCAGTATCGAAACTCAGTCATGAGTAATGCACTGGCTCATCTCGCCAATCGGAAAGGCATTACAATAGTGCAAAAATTTCTGGAGAAAGGTCACACTCAAATGGAGTGTGATTCAATGCAAGCAATTATAGAAAGGAAGTTAAAAACAGACACATTTATACTCCTGCTGGATGTGTAGAAGTTTGTACTACCGCAAGACAAAGTCCTAGACCTTATGTTGCCAATTATTTGGGCCACACGTTATTGACAGCCACCTATGACTGTGATTGTGATAGTAACGGTAATAGTAATAATAATAAATGTTAATAAACTGTACAAACGTTTACAGTAATAAAATTTTAATTAAAGCTAACAACATTGTTTCCATGTTTTTTAAACACTGTAATTTAGTAACAACCAGATTCCAATATTTTGATCAATGTGAAATTATTCATTCCACTTTATATCTGTAACAATGTATCATGACAGATGTTTCATAATACACAAATAATGCAAAGTTTCAGTAAGTATTTTTTAAACAAATTAAACATTAATTCATTTCAATTCTTAACCGTACACTCGTTACATGCCTTTTATCTCCATCACTACCAAAAAATAACTGTGAAAACCTCGTAACTCCGAAAACCGGCAGACAGTTTGAAGTGCATAATAAAGTCTTATGTACCCCTGACCCATCCATATTGTGTAGCAGAAACCACTACATTTGACTAATCAGGTCCCCATGTGATTTCCATAATTAGTTTTTTGTTTCTCCTGTAAAATTTGACCAATTTGAGTTACGAGGTTTTTATTGCCTAGCGACGATAACACTTCGTATCTTCAGTGCCAGGGTGCCATTACAAAGTCAAACTCAGGTAGAAAGGCCCGGAATTAGCGACCATGAATTGTTACCGGATTACCACAGGCGAGGAGAGCAGACAGGTCTGTTAAACGAGAGCAAAAATACGTTCATACGTCCAAAGACACCGTCTCATAAACGCGGGCCCGGCCCTTGAGATAACGAGGCTTTCAGAGCTCAAGGATACATTGTCGCGCTGTCTTTCTGACCGTGTCACTAGAACTAGAGAGAATGGCAGTCTACTGAGATGCAGTGAAATCACAAGCTGATCGATGGTCTGCCTGCTACCTGTTTATAACTTCAACATCAAGATGCAGCCAACTTCATGCATAGCACAGCTGTGGCCTGCCCTTGTTGCCCATTGGCTCATCAAGGATGAGAAAACTGAGACGCAGCCAGCCCTCCTCCACTACAGGTCATAGCAGATGGTCTGCAAGCCGCCATCTCCGCATAGATAAGGGTTGGTGCATTCGCGCAGCCTCCAGGCTGACTCGTGAGCGTCTGCTGCGGTCTTGAACAATCCACGTTAGGTGACCAGGGCCTAAATAGTCTTCACGACAACTGACATCCTGCACCAAAGTCGGCAGCCTGCATTTGTGTGCGACAGGCTGTCTTTGAGAGCGCTGAGATGGAGGCCTCACTGTGACGTGGCACATTCGTCGGGCAATGACTCCTCGTCCTTACACTGCTGGCAGCACAACACACGGTCATGGCATTGACCCGCAGTGTGACGTTACAACTTGCTAATGAGGCATCAGTACCATCTCACTTATTCCCAGCCAGGGGTCGCCAACCTGATGACATTTGTAACTCTGTAAAGTCAGCATGATAAATAAATGTTATTGCAGTTATCACTGTGTGACTGGGTTGATGTGAACCATTCACCCCCACACTGTGCTCGACCTGCTGTTCACAACTCCAGCCCAGTTTCCTATGTCGTAAAACTGGGGTCAGAACTGACTGTGAAGTGTATATATATATATATATATATATATATGATGTTACCCGCAGTAGGCAACGAAACGTCAGGAAGGAGAAGTTTTATATATGGACCACGGCAATTCAGCCCGGAAATTTTAATTAAAGAAGACGCCGGCGGTGGAAGCTTACAGAGGCGTTTAAATCATTGCAAATGATTACTCTTGATATCTTAGAAACATATAATAGGACATCTTCTGAACAATTACAGATCATTTCTGACGATTCTTGGCAATGGTGGCAACTGCTGATTTTAATCATCAAAAAATCTCTTTACAAAGAATACCAGGGGCATTTAAAATGATTGAACTTGGTATCTTAGGAACATCTAATAAGAGACCTGCTGGAAACAGGTACGTAGTGACGGTTACAGATCATTTTCCAGGTCCTTGACAATGGGAACAATTCCTAATCAGCAGGCTAGTACAATAGCCCAAGCTTTAGTTCACAGCTGGATTCTTAAGTTCAGAGTACTTAATACCTTGGTTACAGACCAGTGTACAAACATTGTATCACGTTTGATGAAGCAGTTGTGTCATGTACTTCGTATGCAAAAGTTATAGACAAGTCCATTCCATTCACAAACTAATGGCAGAGTGGAACGAGCTCTTAGTACCATCTCTAGAATGTTGAGTTACGTTAATAGCCATTATATAGACTGGCATACATATCTGCAACACGCAGTTTGTGAGTGTAACTCTAACATGTATACCGGTTCAGGTATCTCACCTTTTGAGGTCGTGTACGGTGGAAAAATGCCATCCCCATTTGATGTCATGATTCCAAAACTAGAACTAAAGTGAAAGTCGGTAAAAGAATTTGAAAAATGAATAGGGGAGGTAAGTCAGAAAGTAGAGTGAGTCAGTACTAAGTCTTTGAACCGTCAGGAGCAGTCTACGCAACATATGGGAAAATTAATACGAAATTGAGTGGGTCAGTCGGTATTAGACAGTAACCACTACACATCAGATAAGTTCTTGACTAAGTATCAGGATACTTATCAGATGTTTGGGATAACTTCTTCACTAAATGGTAAAATGCAGTAACCGACTGAATCCATGGTCAATGTAAGTAGGGTTAAGATTTTGTGGATGCGGTGCCACAAATCCTGTCAATGGAGTCAGGGAGCAGGAAAACGACTAACAAAGTCAATGTGTGTATACCAAAGGAAAAGCAAGATGAACATGATGTACCCTACACAGTGAGGTCACTCGATAAGTAGAAGTATTTAAGTTACGTAACAGCTGTTAATGCAAGTGCTATTCTCGTTCGAGTTTATTTTGAATTTGCACTAGTCACCTTAGGTTCAAATGGCTCTAAGCACTACGGAACTTAACATCTGAGGTCATCAGACCCCTAGACTTAGAACTACTTAAACCTAACTAACGTAAGAACAACACACACATCCATGCCCGAGGAAGGAATCGAACCTGCGACCATAGCAGTCGCGCGGTTCCGGACTGAAGTGCCAAGAACCGCTCGGCCACCGCTTCCGGCTTTTCCATAGGCAATCTGCTACTGTTACATGAGTCTTCTCTTATTCTCTCTCTCTCTTTTTTTACAGGTGACACATCAACTTCAGCAAGAAACATTTTCGTTCTTTTGTGTCTCCCCGAGAATCACAGCAACTTCCACCCAAATACAAGGGTGTAAAGTGTTTCATCGTAATACTTTTTTTGTAGCAGATTCAAACAGTCTTAAAATTTTGATATTCATATCGTTAAATATATTTTTATCATCGGCAAGGAGATTAATTAGCTCGAGATGGTCAGCCCATTTTCATATATGGTTTTGTGACATGGATTCATAGTTTGTTTACCCATAGAGCAGTCAATGAAATATCTTGTCAACATAAACAATATTAAATAAAAAAACTTAGCCACACTAATTATGTCTTCATTGTTTGATTTCAAGACAAATTTATTGCAGCTTAGGTTTGACTAGATATCTTTGCCTTAAAAACAGTGTACCACCTACTGAAAACGAAAAATATATTTGTTACTTACCTCCACAAACAGCATTGTTAATTTCTAAGTCTTCTAACCATGATTTTAATGTATGTTTGAATTAAATGCAGTCTGAATTAAAAACAAGAGTTTTGGTATATATATAAATAACTGTCCCAACTTAAATAAAGCTTGCGATATTTCAACTGTTTTTAGAGCCTGGAAGCTTACTTAAAGTAAGTGAAGTTAGTAGTAAGTAAAACCTTGAGTTACCAAAATAGAAACTCATTATCTGTCAGAGTGGTTCAGTACATGTACTTCCTAACCGAAAGCCAATTTATTTTTTTTTGAATATGCGGTACACACATTTCTTGACACACAGTCTCAAGAATACTACTTTCAACGCTGCATTATATAAAAGATCTGATCACAGCGAAAATATTTTGCGGTTTAACGTAGACTATATAATCCTACATAAAAGCCCTATTTCTAGGAATATGGCATTGCACTGCCACAGCTCATTTGCTGTTTCGGATGGTGTCCACCTTATGGCTTGGCCAAGAGCATTGTGTGTATATTCAGCCCAAATATTAAAGTTTTTCAGTACGCGTAGTCTACCTAGAGCAGGTATTGCCTGCAGGAGAAACAACGACTGGTGAAATTAAGTTCTCAGGACAGCCAAAAATTGCACTCAGTATATTGCAATATATGCAACTGCGCTTCCATAACCAAAGTGTATTTTATTGTCCCCTACCCCCTCCCCACAGTTTGCAGATCTCAATGTCATCAAGCCTCTGTGGTTGACTTTTGAGAGAAGTGTGCATCACTGTTATGCACCTCCATTATCTCTACCTGTAATTGCAACTATGTTGCAGGAAGAATGGCACAAAATTTCCCTGAAAACCATGTAGTGCCTCTATTTATTCATTCTGAGAGGACTGGACGCTTTTATGAATTCCAGCAGGTTTCCTACACCATATAAGGTGTGGTAATGTAGGGTGGTTTCGGTCTTTCCACATTTTTGTCCACCCACAGCAGGCTGTAATAATGAAAGTATCATTAATAAGAAGAAGTGAAAAAGTGGAAACACATCTTTTTGTGGAATGTTGTCATATTGTTCCGGATAAGAGTACTAGAAATGACTGGTTGTTAGGATGCTAAGCTGCATAAAACATTAGTTCCTGAGGAATGCTACAATTTAAAGTTTAAGGGTGGTAGGCAGCTTGCACAGTTAACGAAAAGGTCGGATGCTTAAGAAGTATTTAACGATTTATTTAAGGATGATCCAAAAGTGAATGTGGTACAGATGTATAGAGATATATGTGTAATGGATTCTGAAAGCAGTGAAGAAATTGGAGCTGATCTTTTGGAAGTAATGTAGTTGAAGAGACCAGTTACTGAAAAGATTGTAGCAATTATTAACGCTTACATGGGGAATAGAAAATTTTACTCTGTTAGAGTCTAAATCTAGTGCGTCTTTCTGGCAGCAAATAAGAAACAGGGATTGGGTAGAGCTACCTGCTGTGTGTGATGGGAGTGCACAACCCAAGTAAGAAAAGAATTTTTTTAGATTTTTAAGTTTGGGATCATTTTATTAATGTAAATTGCTTCATTGTTCATGGATTGACTATGAACATTATCTTTTTTGTGTAAGTATGATTCGTATACTGTTCGACGGGCAAGATTTTTGATTTCGATGCTGGGAGACACAGAACAAGAATTAGATATAAAAAGAAAGGAAAGCGGCGGAAGTAATGGCTCACTGACAAAGGGAAAAATGAAAAGAGTGAGGAGATGTGTTCCACAGAACAAGTACGTAGGATAGCGATAGTTATGAAGCAACCAACCGGTTTCAACACTGACTATGCTTGTCTTTATCAGAAAATCCGCAATTACGTGTAGTAATTGACTTACAAATTTAAGCCTCTAAGCAGGTGTGTCCTTTTTCATAGTAAAATACGGGAAACAGCATCCCGTTTGATAGATGCCCTGACGTCATCGTTCGCATGGTTGTCTGTTGACCAGAAGCCATCATCCGTCCAGGACGCGAACGAATGGACATCTGTTTTCAGTTTGTATGATTATATCATGACTTTGCAATTTGCAGTTCCGTTGTGTAGCTAATACACTCGAGAATACGCAGTAGAAAGGTATAAAATTAAATACAGAGATAACGGTAACAAAGTAAACGACTGGGGGAGTGTTAGTACTGCTTCACTTTCTGTGAATGAGTTTGAACAAATCCTTTCCCATTACAAGGCAGAGATTTAGGTTGCATTTGTTTCAGTTCTGCTATCCGAGTACTCATACTGACAAAATGTCGGCCACCATGGGCCACTGATAATAGCCATCGTATCGTTTGTGCAGATCTGTTTTGGATTAGGTTTGTATATTTTTCCTTTTTTCAGCAACTTAACTCATTTCTTCCACCCTCCTGTTTCTGTCTGGAGAAGCCAAAAGTTGCCCTGCTTGGGAGTTCCTAAATTCAAAAAGATCCATAAGGTTCTTTTCCGCAGTCTGGTTTTCACGGAAGTACTATCCGTACAGAAACCAACGGAAAGTACTACAAAGTGCGGTGAACACTGACGAAACGCAATTCGCATCAGAACAGACATGATCTGTTAGACTTGAATACAGCAAAGCCAACGCGCATCAAAGCTTTCCCATAAAAGTTGTGTAAGTAGGCTGTTTATGTTTTCTTATTGGCAACGTTATGTAGCGTTCTGTATGAAAATCATTGGCTGTGCTGTGTGCAGCCTGTGGCCAGTTTGCATTGTTGTCTGCCGTTGTAGTGTTGGGCAGCTGGATGTGAACAGCGCGTAGTGTTGCGTAGTTGGAGGTAAGCCGCCAGCAGTGGTGGATGTGGGGTGAGAGATGGCGGAGTTTTGAAATTTGTAAGACTGGATGTCATGAACTGCTATATATATATATTATGACTATTAATGTAAATACATTGTTTGTTCTCTATTAAAATCTTTCATTTGCTAACTATGCCTATCAGTAGTTTGTGCCTTCTGTAGTTTGAATCTTTTATTTAGCTGGCAGTAGTGGCGCTCGCTGTATTGCAGTAGTTCGAGTAACGAAGATTTTTGTGAGGTAAGTGATTTGTGAAACGTATAGGTTAATTTAGTCAGGGCCATTCTCTTGTAGGGATTACTGAAAGTCAGATTGCGTTGCGCTAAGAAAAAAAAAATTGTGTGTCACAAATTCTTTCTAGTTTACAATGGACCTTACAGAATCCGACGTGTACCACATGACAATTGCGTTGAAGTTGAAACTCTGCGTACTAGGAAGAGTAAAGGTTTACACCACATTTCACATGTAAAACCGTTTATTGAAAGAATTTGTTTTTTTTTAACTTAGTCTTTGCTATAAAATTTTTCACTTTACATTACTAGTATGCTTTGTCAGACTTAGAATCTGTTAACATGCAACAATGTCTGAAGTTAAATATCCAGTCAAGAACCAAGAGAACTTATTTAAACAGAAATTACCACTGCATTGTGATAGTGAACAGAGGACACAGTGTTACTGTGTGTGTACATTCTTGCTTGTTAGTTGCACGATTATGTAACGACTATAAAGCTTACATACTTAGAACATATATTGCTAATGAGATTTTAATGCAACATTTTGGTTTACTTGAAAAGACATTCCTTATTTGAAGTAGTTTTTGTGAGATTAAAGATGACTTAGTATTTGGTTTCTTTGACAGCTACACGATTATATCACGACGCTACTAATGTGTGACACAATTTACATTGTTGCTTTTGCGGTGTTTCTGTTTTATATCTGCACAGTTTTTCTGAATTATTCTGGAAAGTAAAACATGTTTTAGTAGTAACTTTTGTGGTATAGCTACAATGAGACAGCCTTTTTCGTAGCACAACAATACGTTACATTATAGTACTTTCTTGATCATGGTAGGGTATGTAATAACTACGATATCTATACGCAAAGCATTCCACTTTCGTTTATGATGAGGTAAGTACATTGACTTCAGCAGAACTTTGCTTACAGAGAACGATAACTACGACACCTCCACAGAATTATCTTACAGCAAGACGCACATTTAGCGCTACAGGACACGCATTTGAGTGATTAATTTTGTACTTAAACCATTTATTTTTCAAGATTTTTGAATTACAAAGAAAGTTTTCCGTGATACATTTCATTCCATTGCTGTAATCTGTAACACCTGAGGGTATAATTACATTAATCCTCAGGGGGGGGGGGGGGTACACGCTTACTTTGTGTACCATGTGTTTGGCAAGCACAAGGAACCCTAGCTAATATGGTATTTGCTTATACAACTTTACACATCGGTACCATATTTCTCTAACACACAAATTACACAGCTATCTGATCATTTAACTGAAAGATAAACATTTTTTTTACTACATCCAGTGACACATGTTTATGCAATTACACAGTTGGGTAACTTTACACTTACAAAATGGTATTTTGTCTGTACTTTGTTCACTGTTCATATTTTTTCGGAACCATTGTGATACTATGAGAGCTTTGAATGATATATTTGGTATGGGATCACGATTTTTAAAGTATGTTTGAGGTAGATGACACTATTGAAATGAGCAGAGAATTTTTTTAGGTTTTGACATTATAGCTGAAAGCTATGACTTTTTTGAGATTTGGCTGAGTTTTTACGATGTTATTATTACGATGACAATGTGTATTATGCTGTTGAGGTATGTTTATGATCAATAAGATGATGCTACCATAAATGAGGAATTTGATAATGCTATGTATTTATTTTGATGAAATATTGAAGAAGTGTCGACGAATACATATATGAATAATGAGTAGTGGTTAGGGACTCTGATTTGTGGAAAAGGATGTTGGAAACCAAGAATCGTACTTTAAGAGTTGTGAAATGTGTGTAAATGCACGAATGTATCACAATGCCGACGAAAACTTCTTGAACACTGTTATATTCATAGGATTTTGTTTCTACACATTTGCAACGCAAATTCTCGGCCAGTGAAATTTTTTATATGAGACTGTCACTGTAATGCAAACTGGTGTCGTAAATATTTCAGTAAGAAAGTTAAGTGACCACCTTCACGTAATGAGTCATGGGCACCCTGCTGCGTGACAGTCGCCTGGAAAAAAGCCATTAGTGTGTGCCTTTCAGAGACACAGGTGAAAAAGAAGGGGCCATTATCCTCACTATTGACATTCCTTTGTAGAAAGCATCGCAAATACGACACACTCAAACTTGAAAACATATGATCACTGTGGAGCTCTTAATTTATGATATTTACTCAAATGCCTAATGAAATGACGAGAAAGATTTTTATGTGTGTACACCTGATTATGACTACTGTCTTTTTAGATGAGAGATTTTTCTACTAACTTATGAAATGCCTCATGACTACTGAATGATGTTCTTATGCTTTACTTTGTACATAGTTGCTTATTTCATTTGATATCTGGTTTCCAGCTGTCTTGCAGCATTGGTTTCATAAAATAAAATTAAATGCATTTGCTAATGTGAACACTTTCTGTCAACAGATCTATTAAATAATTATTTTATGATCCACATTCTTCGAAAAAGAAGCTCTTGGAATGGAAATAACAATAAGAAGGGACTAATAACAGTAACTGCATATATAATTTTCTTTAAAAGTACTTGGTAATTTTTTATAGAATTAGTTTTTGTGGTGCACCACTTTAATTACATAGACATTACGATGTGAATATACATTTCCCTTGTCTGCATTGTTGTCTTTAGTGTTATATTTTTTTCTGCTTGAGCTATGTCATGTTTAGATATAAGTTATTTCATTTGCTGCTGCTGTTTGCCAGGCATAGTGTTACTGAATTTGACTTTGTGTTACTCAGCTAAGCCAGTTTGCTACTGATTTATTTTTCTTGTTTGCTGCTCATTGCCTTATATTAGTTGTAATATTGTTGCTTACTTTGCCAATTTGCATTTTTTTTGTCCTTGCTGTTTGTATTAATTTGTTATGTGCTGCTGCATTGCCTCGTCCCTTGGTATATATATCTGAGCTCAGTAGATTTAAGTTAGCTTAAGAGGGGGTAGACTATATAAGAAACTAACTATGATGAAATGGAAGAAATGCATTGAGAAGCTATAAGAAAATGGTTTGGCCAAAAAAGTAGTGCACAGTGGAGAAAAACTATTTTTGAAAGAGGATGTGAACAGAATACAGAAAGCATGCTTGGATAGGATTTTTTTTTGGCTGGAGCAAATGTTGAAATAAGAGGGACGATATATGGAATGAAGGACTGTAGTGGGTCTGCACCTTTGGTGGCCCACCTATACCATACTCTCTACCAAGACTATAGTGGGTCTGCTCTGTGATGTCCTACCTACCAATACTCTTCAAAACGTCGAATGACTCTGCTGTGGGTTTGCTCTGTTGTGGCCCATTACCTGTCCACATGTCGAGAGTCAGCACTGTCTTTCCGTTGGAAGGAAAACACTACTTCTTCAAGACTGCATGGAAATCCACTACTTCCGTGTGCATTTTCTTTTACTGCTCAGCCTTTGAGAAAAACACTGCAATTTTACTGTGATGAATGATCATGACTGTCTTTATGGACTGTGAGAAAATTTTAGCTTTTTACCAACATTGTATCAATAAATGTGTGCATTTGATTGTTACTGTAATTATGAAAAATTTTATCAAATCATTATTGGCCACTGCCCGAAACAATTTGTAAAATTTTTTGTGGGGAGCATGGGGGCTATGTAAGTAGACTGTTTATGTTTTCTTATAGGCAACGTTACGTAGCGCTCTGTATGAAAATCACTGGCTGTGCTGTGTGCAGTCTGTGGCCAGTTTGCATTGTTGTCTGCCATTTTAGTGTTGGGCAGCTGGATGTGAACAGCGCGTAGCGTTGCGTAGTTGGAGGTGAGCCACCAGCAGTGGTGGATGTGGGGAGAGAGATGGCGGAGTTTTGAAATTTGTAAGACTGGATGTCATGAACTGCTATATATATTATGACTATTAAGGTAAATACATTGTTTGTTCTCTATTAAAATCTTTCATTTGCTAACTATGCCTATCAGTAGTTTGTGCCTTCCGTAGTTTGAATCTTTTATTTAGCTGGCAGTAGTGGCGCTCGCTGTATTGCAGTAGTTCGAGTAACGAAGATTTTTGTGAGGTAAGTGATTTGTGAAACGTATAGGTTAATTTAGTCATGGCCATTATCTTGTAGGGATTGCTGAAAGTCAGATTGCGTTGCGCTAAAAAAAATATTGTGTGTCAGTTTAAGCACAGTCATGTATAATTTTTCAAAGGGGACGTTTCAGTTGTTAAAAAAGTGGTGACAGAGCGAACACAAGACTTTGTCCATTGAGGGCTAAAGTTACGTAGAAAACACGTAACTCGCACAAGTTTAACACAACATTACTACGCATAGACAAGGTATTTCTAATAATTGTCGATAGTACAACACTATATACTCCTTTCCAAATTACTGTACCCGGTAGATCGCAAAAAAACTCAATTTAAGCAGTTACGAGCTACTGACCTGGCGATAACATATGCTTCTGTCGTGAAGTAACTCAGTTACATACGGTGTGCCACGAATAATTACTGGCGTAGAAGGACAGCGTAAACTAGAGAAATACGTGGCGTACAATTTGCACTATCGTCGCAGATCGGTTGGAAGCAAGACAAGAGACTCAGCGCGTCAGAAAAAATGTAAGTAAAAAATAAAAATTAAAACCAAGCATACACTACGGTGTGACTGACCGTGTGCTGTCCGTACGAACACTGCAACGAACCAACAAACCAACATGGGGTCGGTGTTGAATGAGTTTTAACCCTTTCAGTCCACTGTAAATTTTTCCATATCATAGAAAGCAGCGAACGCAGGGATAAATTGGCAAGACGTAAACAACCGATTGTTTTAAAGTTGTGGTTTCACTTTTCAATAGTCCTCAATAATGAGCACAGATGGGGCAAAAATTTAGAAAATATATACTGTAAGCAGATACTGCTCAAGTGGTTTCAGTCACAAACCAATCGTAAGGACGGTAGTACAAACTCAAAATTACGTTACAGTAGTTTTAGGTATACTTGCTATACATTGTCCAGGTTTGGTGTGAAGTAACATACACTCCTGGAAATGGAAAAAAAGAACACATTGACACCGGTGTGTCAGACCCACCATACTTGCTCCGGACACTGCGAGAGGGCTGTACAAGCAATGATCACACGCACGGCACAGCGGACACACCAGGAACCGCGGTGTTGGCCGTCGAATGGCGCAAGCTGCGCAGCATTTGTGCACCGCCGCCGTCAGTGTCAGCCAGTTTGCCGTGGCATACGGAGCGCCATCGCAGTCTTTAACAATGGTAGCATGCCGCGACAGCGTGGACGTGAACCGTATGTGCAGTTGACGGACTTTGAGCGAGGGCGTATAGTGGGCATGCGGGAGGCCGGGTGGACGTACCGCCGAATTGCTCAATACGTGGGGCGTGAGGTCTCCACAGTACATCGATGTTGTCGCCAGTGGTCGGCGGAAGGTGCACGTGCCCGTCGACCTGGGACCGGACCGCAACGACGCACGGATGCACGCCAAGACCATAGGATCCTACGCAGTGCCGTAGGGGACCGCACCGCCACTTCCCAGCAAATTAGGGACACTGTTGCTCCTGGGGTATCGGCGAGGACCATTCGCAACCGTCTCCATGAAGCTGGGCTACGGTCCCGCACACCGTTAGGCCGTCTTCCGCTCACTCCCCAACATCGTGCAGCCCGCCTCCAGTGGTGTCGCGACAGGCGTGAATGGAGGGACGAATGGAGACGTGTCGTCTTCAGCGATGAGAGTCGCTTCTGCCTTGGTGCCAATGATGGTCGTATGCGTGTTTGGCGCCGTGCAGGTGAGCGCCACAATCAGGACTGCATACGACCGAGGCACACAGGGCCAACACCCGGCATCATGGTGTGGGGAGCGATCTCCTACACTGGCCGTACACCACTGGTGATCGTCGAGGGGACACTGAATAGTGCACGGTACATCCAAACCGTCATCGAACCCATCGTTCTACCATTCCTAGACCGGCAAGGGAACTTGCTGTTCCAACAGGACAATGCACGTCCGCATGTATCCCGTGCCACCCAACGTGCTCTAGAAGGTGTAAGTCAACTACCCTGGCCAGCAAGATCTCCGGATCTGTCCCCCATTGAGCATGTTTGGGACTGGATGAAGCGTCGTCTCACGCGGTCTGCACGTCCAGCACGAACGCTGGTCCAACTGAGGCGCCAGGTGGAAATGGCATGGCAAGCCGTTCCACAGGACTACATCCAGCATCTCTACGATCGTCTCCATGGGAGAATAGCAACCTGCATTGCTGCGAAAGGTGGATATACACTGTACTAGTGCCGACATTGTGCATGCTCTGTTGCCTGTGTCTATGTTCCTGTGATTCTGTCAGTGTGATCATGTGATGTATCTGACCCCAGGAATGTGTCAATAAAGTTTCCCCTTCCTGGGACAATGAATTCACGGTGTTCTTATTTCAATTTCCAGGAGTGTATCTTCACAAGCTGCCAGACTCTCATTTGCCCTTTTTTTTGGCAATTTTCCACCTCCACCCAGGCCGTTTCTTCTTCACATAGAGAGAATTTCCGCCTCGACCCTCCCATTCCTGGAGGAAATTAGTATACTTTCTGCTGCGTTGTGTTTGATGACAGTAATGTACATATTTTACGCGTTTACATATTTTCGGATAGTTTTCATCGTTTCTTAATTAATTTAGAATACTTCCTAAGGCTTCGTATCCCACTTTACACAACACGCACACGCAACTGGAACAGAGAGAGTTTCATTTCATTTTGGAGCAAAACACACTTCAGAGTTTTCTCGACGCGTGAGCTAAAAGTCTTCACTCCTGTGAACTGCACACGGAATATCCCTGACATCGAAATTCTGTTTCCTGATCTGAATCGCTCACTTCCACACCACAAAAATGAAATTTGTAAAAATTGGAAAACAAACATATAACCTTACTTCTGTAACGTAAGTGCTGTATCGAAATATTGAAATGGCCCCATCCCAGAATAAGCCCAATTGCAGCTTTCTGGGGTTCCATGCCTCAATCGATAAAACATAACTCTTATAGGTTCACCTTGTTCTCCGTCTGCCTGTCTGATCTTTCCTTAGGCACGGGTAGTCTTATCAACCTGAACTTTATGTCACCTACTAAGGTCTAAGGTATCTTTGGAGTGTAATAAATGTAAGCTTCTAAGTCCACTCGATCTAAAGATATGGATATTTATGTCACATATATTGATACTCGCAAACTCTATCATCAGAACTTGTAGGATAGTTTCCGTCTACCTAGAGCCATGATATCTGGCAATCAGCAAGCATTCACAGTAAACATATAGGGAAAAATGCGTAAACTGTTTATTGTAATTGTGTTCGAGTGTTGTTGTGTTGTCTGAACGTTCCAATATCCTCGTCATAGAAGGCAGCCGCCTGTGCTTTCGGCCAGTTAATTGCACTGGTCTGCAGCTCGTTATCTGTGGGAGAATCTTGTCTTCACAGCCAGCGGTTCTCGTGAGCAGAGATGAGACTCAGGGAGAGCCAATTACGGACTGTATTGTGGGTGATCAAATACTTCTCAATGGAAACGCTGCAAGAGCATCTTCATTGCCCCCGCAGTGTGCGACCGAGAATTGGCATGAAGAAGGAACTGCTCGACAGTTGTGTTATGTGGGCTGCATGACACAGGCGAAATCTTTAACCAGGCCCTCAGACTTGGCGGCAGACGCTATTCCCTACGCATCTTTATGTGCTCACTGTTATCTCAAAACTGAAAAGAGCGCCGCGACACGATCGGCGGGCATACTAGAGACACTGCCCAACACACATGTAGAAAGCTTTACCGGATTTTCCCAATAGTTTCAATTTCGCGACCGATCGGAACTTACTTTATGGACAACTCTCGTATATGTCACGTACTAAGACCTATGGTCCTTTGGTGGCGTAAGAAAATTAAGCTTCTAAGTGAATGTAGTCAAAAGATAGGGCCATTTATTTTCCATATTTTCTCGTAATTTCACTTGCTGAACATATAGGATATTTCTCGTTCACCTAGAATCATGAAATTTGGCAAAAAGCAAAGTTTCACAGTACAGGTAAGGGAGAAAAACCGAAAATTGTTAATTTGTAATTATTTCGCACAAAAGTATTTCTTTTGTCATTTGTTATCCGACTTCTAACTTAAAACATTCTCGAATGTCTTGAAATTCCCTGGAAAGATATCTTGCCAATATCAATGTCGATAGCCGGCAAAAATCGTCGAGATTCCCGGTTCCCCGGAATCGATAAGCTGTCAGTATACACAGTGAAGATTGTATGGAACTATCAGAGTAAAAGTCCTACCTGTACTTTGGCTTTTATTTTTAATTGTGCCGCTGCGTGAGCACTGGAGCTGCCAGCGGGTGTGGTTTGGCTGTAATGAATTACGGTGAACAGCACAGTAACAGACGCGATGACGGGAGCAGGCAGCGGCCCAGGGCCCGGACTGGCTGTAATTGGAAGGCCGCGCCTGATACCTGGCCGCGGTAATTCCTCGGTGTCCAGTGTCAGCAGGCGGGCACACCGCCGCAGAGCGCGCCCCGACACCCTAGCACCGGCACAGCTGCTGGCAGAGGGTGCACTTTTCAGCAGCTTATTTAGCAAATGGTTCAAATGGCTCTGAGCACTATGGGACTTAACATCTATGCTCATCAGTCCCCTAGAACTTAGAACTACTTAAACCTAACTAACCTAAGGACATCACACAACACCCAGTTATCACGAGGCAGAGAAAATCCCTGACCACGCCGGGAATCGAGGCCGGGAACCCGGGCGCGGGAAGCGACAACTCTATCGCACGACCACGAGCTGCGGACAGCTTATTTAGCAGGGAAATCAGCAAGGTTATTTAGCAGAGGCAATGGAAAAAATTCCTAGCGCTCCACACGTTTCGTTGACTCTACACTCCCCCTGTACCCTCTCATGTGACGCAGTTCTCGATTACGATGCCTCGTACATTGTTATATAGTACCTAACAAGAGCTGTGGAGCGTGACGAAAATTTTCGACGTACGTAACTCCGGCCTCTTCACAAACTTCTACTTTCATCCAGGGATGATCAGCCTTTCGACTGAATTAATGCGGATGGCCTCGAATTTCTCTCCTGTAAGGTAATCATCTCAGAGTAAAACTTATAATCCAACACCCTCAATTATTTGTTGAATGCACGCCACTATTTGCCTTCCAGTACAGTTTGTACTCTTTACAGCAGGGTTTCCCAATCTGTGTTTTGAGAAAGTCTGATGGTCCGCGGAACTTGAATAAGTGGACCGTCAAAAACTAAACTGAGAGAAAAAAATCTCAACAACAAGAAGAGATAACCTGTGGTATGCGTACTGTAAGACCTTCAATACACACACCATCAGATTATTTGACTTGTCGCTCTAACGAAGTAGGCGAGTGTCAGCAATATGTCTCGTGGTCTTATCGTGGTGTGTTTATCTTCTGCCATTAGCTCAGACGATAGAAATGCCACTTGCCCGCTAAAGACTAGCAGACTGACGGTGACCAACTTTAAACAGAACTTGATTAATTTTCACACACATATATTAAAATAATAACAAGCATAAAATTACTTAACTTGGTTCTGGATGCTATTTACAATTGACAGTCTGAAGTTCCTTTGGTATTGCTACGTTAATCTTATTCTCACATATATCTCAGATACCTGACAAAAGTGTCTATACATTTATCTTCATGGCTATGTACAGGAGTATGGTAATCTTATAAGGCGCAGACTGAAACATGACTATAGACTGCTACAGACTAATGCAGACTGGTACAGACTGGTACAAACAAATGCAGACTGGTACAGACTGGTACAGACTAATGCAGACTGGTAAAGACTGGTGCAGACAAATGCGGACTCCCTAATCGGAGATCTGTACACTCGTTATAATACCTCGCACGTTCATGTATCACTGCGGGAGTGTGATCCATGAGGAGAAAAGGTTCTATGTTAGCAGCAATCTCATTGGCTGCGTTACACATTAATACGTGGATTGGCGGAAGCAGAATTTGGTCCGTCTCTATGGCAGCGCCATCTCGTAGTGCGGAGACGGACGAGCGCTGCACCTGCACTGTTGTGCGTAGTGGGGCGCGCTCTAGTGGGAAAGTTGTGTACCCACTGACTACACGGAACTATGTACGCAACATAAGCTCTATTCAGATTTCGTGCCGGTCGTACAAGAGTGGCGCTAGTAGTGCAACTATGAGAATGTGAATCAGGTCTGCTTTAAATACACGCTGGAGCGGTCGTGAGATTTAGTTACCTTTGAGATTGGACATAATGAGTGGACGTTAGTCAATAATGCCTTTAAGATGACGAAGACGCCATTATCAACAGCTCTCTGAGTCTGAACGAGATCATTGAGCCATGTCTGGCTCGTCTTATGCTTTGCATTTAACCTTGGTTGCTATTCTGTGATTAGTCTCCCGCGGTTATCGCGATTATGCTGTTATCCTCTCCCTCCGCGAGTGGCAGCAGCACCGTGTGTCGATATTCGCATCCTTGTTCTATCTTTGGCCTCGTGGTTACAGTTTCCGGCTGTGCCGTGTGCGTGAGTTGGTGCGTTGGTCCGTGGCGTGTGTCTGGCCGGGCCCACTGGCGGCGTCGACGCGCGGTCGGAGTGTGTGGGGCTCTTCCCATTGCTACGAGGTCCGTGTCTCACCGATCCCAGATACGAAAGTTGAGTCTTTACTTAATCTACCAGCCAGACCCAACTGTCGCATTGTGTCGTTTGAATTTTGTTGTGGGCTGTTGGGACATTCCCGTGAGAAACAACGTGTTTTCAAGTTGGCGAAATTCTAGCGACACTCCTGTGGGGTTTAACTTAACTTGATTATTTTTGAATTGAAGTGCAACAGCAGAATCTTCTGCCTTGTGGCCGTTAACGTTACTGTTACCTGTCCTGGCCATTGACGTAAATTCAGGCAGTGTATTTTCCTCAGTGTGCTGTGTCTGTCGAGCACGGAGTGTAGTTTGACCGCTGAACGTGTAATTCGTTGTGGACGCCGATACCTTCTGCGAAGTTCAACTCCCTGTTGTGTGCTAGTCGGGTGGAGTGGAAGTTATCCTGTCGCTTGGTCCGTTGACTTTCTGTCAGTTGTGTTGCCGTCGGATTGAGAATTGTTGGGCCAACTTCCTGTCTCACCAAAATGAGCATTAGTGTTTGAATTCCAGGCCGACCCTTGGAAACTTCTGAGCGCCGTTTGATGTGCTGCCTTTTCTTATTTGTTCTTGTTGTTTGTTTGTGTATGGCTTCTAGCCGATTTTAAATTAAAGTTGTTTTGTCCTAAAGGCTTAAGATTGTTTGGGCCTTCAGCCTGATTTAAAGAAATTTTAGGATTAGGCCTTCTGCTTTTGTAAAATTCAAATTTATGTTTTGAGCCTTAAGTTATTGGCCTTCAGCCGATTTTAAGTTAAAGTTGTTTTGCCCTTAGGGCGTGCGATTATTTTGGCCTTCAACCTAATTTGGAGAAATGTTTTAAGATAAGGCCTTCGGTCTTCTAAAATTCAAATTCTTGTTTTTGAGTCTTAAGTGATTGGCCTTCAGCTGGTTTTAAATTAAAGTTGTTTTGCTCTTGAGGTGTGAGATTGAATGGCGCATTTAGCCGGGAATTAAGTTCTAAAATTAATATTTGGCCTACTCTATTTTTAATGTTTTCTTTACTCTTGTAATGTTTGTCAAATGAATAAAGTAGTATGTTCCAGTGCAACTGACAACCACTCATTTTGGCCCCTTTTCACAAATTAAACTATCTGTCTTATCCTGCGCTTATAGCAGAGCATCTCCGTCAAGTAATAGCACTACGAGAAGCCGCGTCTTCCTTCCGCGTTATTGCACAAAACACTTGGCAAGAATGTAGCCACTGTGCATGTTTGTTACCTTTGGTAGTCACAGGAAGGTACCAGCAGAGAAGACCGGGGTGCAGTGGGCCACAGAGAGGTATGGCTGTGGTACGTCGTGCTGCATCTGTGGCAGCAATATGAGCTGCAGTCGGCACCACAGTGACATAATGAACTGATGCAAATCGGTTTCTTCAAGGACAGCTCTGACCCAGACGCCCTGCAACTTGAATTTGACTGACCCGAAACCATTGTTGTTTACGACTTCAGTGGTGTCAAGCCAGCTCTTTGGAGTGTGGAGTGGAGATCTGTTGTGTTCTCCGGAGAAAGACTGTTCTGCCTCGGTGCCAGTGATGGCCGTGTGATGGTTAGGAGGAGGCCAGATGAGCGGCTGCAACAGATCTGTCTGTAGCCTAGACACACTGGAACTGCACCTGGAGTTATGGTATGGAGTGCGACTTCGGATGACAGCAGGAGCACTCTCGTGGTTATCCCACGCACCCTGAATGCAAATTTGTATATCGATCTGGTGATTCGACATGCTGCGCTGCCAGTCATGAACAATATTCCAGGGGGTATTTTCTAACAAAATAATACTCGCCCTCATACCTCCTTCGTAACCTAAAGGGCTCTATACAGTACCGATTTAATGCCTTGGCCCGCTTGATCACTAGATCTGTTTCGATTCAAGTACATATGGAGCATCATGCGGAAACAACTCCAGCGTTATGCACAACCAGCATTAGTCGTCGTTGTATCATCCAACCAAGTGCAACAGGCATGAAATTCTATCCCACAAACGTTTACATAATTGAATTTAACATTTTGGTGATTCCCCCCCATGAACCATGGACCTTGCCATTGGTGGGGAGGCTTGCATGCCTCAGCGATACAGATAGCCGTACCGTAGGTGCAACCACAACGGAGGGGTATCTGTTGACAAACGTGTGGTTCCTGAAGAGGGGCAGCAGCCTTTTCAGTAGTTGCAAGGGCAACAGTCTGGATGATTGACTGATCTGTAACAATAACCAAAACGGCCTTGCTGTGCTGGAACTGCGAACGGCTGAAAGCAAGGGGAAACTACGGCTGTAATTTTTCCCGAGGGCATGCAGCTTTACTGTATGATTAAATGATGATGGCGTCCTCTTGGGTAAAATATTCCGGAGGTAGAATAGTCCCCCATTCGGATCTCCGGGCGGGGACTATTCAAGAGGATGTCGTTATCAGGAGAAAGAAAACTGGCGTTCTACGGATCGGAGCGTGGAATGTCAGATCCCTTAATCGGGCAGGTAGGTTAGAAAATTTAAAAATGGAAATGGATAGCTTGAAGTTAGATATAGTGGGAATTAGTTCGGTGGCAGGAGGAACAAGACTTCTGGCCAGGTGACTACAGGGTTATAAACACAAAATCAAATAGGGGTAATGCAGGAGTAGGTTTCATAATGAATAGGAAAATAGGAATGCGGGTAAGCTACTACAAACAGCATAGTGAACGCGTTATTGTGGCCAAGATAGATACGAAGCCCACACCTATTACAGTAGTAAAAGTTTATATGCCAACTAGCTCTGCAGATGACGAAGAAATTGAAGAAACGTATGATGAAATAAAAGAAATTATTCAGATAGTGAAGGGAGATGAAAATTTAATAGTCATGGGTGACTGGAATTCGGGTGTAGGAAAAGGGAGAGAAGGAATGGATATGGATTGGGGGTAAGAAATGAAAGAGGAAGCCGCCTGGTAGAATTTTGCACAGAGCACAACTTAATCATAGCTAACACTTGGTTTAAGAATCATGAAAGAAGGCTGTATACATGGAAGAACCCTGGAGATACTAAAAGGTATCAGATAGATTATATAACGGTAAGACAGAGATTTAGGAACCAGGTTTTAAATTGTAAGACATTTCCAGGGGCAGATGTGGACTCTGACCACAATCTATTGGTTATGACCTATAGATTAAAACTGAAGAAACTGCAAAAAGGTGGGAATTTAAGGAGATGGGACCTGGATAAACTGAAAGAACCAGAGGTTGTACAGAGTTTCAGGGAGAGCATAAGGGAACAATTGACAGGAATGGGGGAAATAAATACAGTAGAAGAGGAATGGGTAGCTTTGAGGGATGAAGTAGTAAAGGCAGCAGAGGATCAAGTAGGTAAAAAGACAAGGGCTACTAGAAATCCTTGGATAACAAAAGAAATATTGAATTTAATTGATGAAGGGAGAAAATATAAAAATGCAGTAAATGAAGGAGGCAAAAAGGAATACAAACGTCTCAAAAATGAGATCGACAGGAAGTGCAAAATGGCTAAGCAGGGATGGCTAGAGGACAAATGTAAGGATGTAGAGGCTTATCTCACTAGGGATACTGCCTACAGGAAAATTAAAGAGACCTTTGGAGATAAGAGAACGACTTGTATGAACATCAAGAGCTCAGATGGAAACACAGTTCTAAGCAAAGAAGGGAAAACAGAAAGGTGGAAGGAGTATATACAGGGTCTATACAAGGGCGATCGATGTACTTGGAAATGGAAGAGGTTGTAGATGAAGATGAAATGGGAGATACGATACTATGTGAAGAGTTTGACAGAGCACTGAAAGACCTGAGTCGAAACAAGGCACCCGGAGTAGGCAACATTCCATTGGAACTACTGACGGCCTTGGGAGAGCCAGTCCTAACAAAATTCTACCATCTGGTGAGCAAGATGTATGAAACAGGCGAAATACCCTCGGACTTTAAGAAGAATATAATAATTCCAATCCCAAAGAAAGCAGGTGTTGACAGATGAGAAAATTACCGAACAATCAGTTTAATAAGCCACAGCTGCAAAATACTAACACGAATTCTTTACAGACGAATGGAAAAACTAGTAGAAGCCGACCTCGGGGAAGATCAGTTTGGATTCCGTAGAAATACTGGAACACGTGAGGCAATACTGACCTTACGACTTATCTTAGAAGCTAGATTAAGCGAAGCCAAACCTACGTTTCTAGCATTTCTAGACTTAGAGAAAGCTTTTGACAATGTTAACTGGAATACTCTCTTTCAAATTCTAAAGGTGGCAGGGGTAAAATACACGGAGAGAAAGGCTATTTACAATTTGTACAGAAACCAGATGGCTGTTATAAGAGTCGAGGGACATGAAAGGGAAGCAGTAGTTGGGAAGGGAGTAAGACAGGGTTGTAGACTCTCCCCGATGTTATTCAATCTGCATACTGAGCAAGCAGTAAAGGAAACAAAAGAAAAATTCGGAGTAGGTATTAAAATCCATGGAGAAGAAATAAAAACTTTGAGGTTCGCCGATGACATTGTAATTCTGTCAGAGACAGCAAAGGACTTGGAAGAGCAGTTGAATGGAATGGACAGTGTCTTGAGAGGAGTATATAAGATGAACATCAACAAAAGCAAAACGAGGATAATGGAATGTAGTCGAATTAAGTCGGGTGATGCTGAGGGAATTACATTAGGAAATGAGACACTTAAAGTAGTAAAGGAGTTTTGCTATTTGGGGAGCAAAATAACCGAGACTGGCAATGGCAAGGAAAGCGTTTCTGAAGAAGAGAAATTTGTTAACATCGAGTATAGATTTAAGTGTCAGGAAGTCTTTTCTGAAAGTATTTGTATGGAGAGTAGCCATGTATGGAAGTGAAACATGGACGATAAATAGTTTGGACAAGAAGAGAACAGAAGCTTTCGAAATGTGGTGCTACAGAAGAATGCTGAAGATTAGATGGGTAGGTCACATAACTAATGAGGAAGTATTGAATAGGATTGGGGAGAAGAGAAGTTTGTGGCACAACTTGACCAGAAGAAGGGATCGGTTGGTAGGACATGTTCTGAGGCATCAAGGGATCACCAATTTAGTATTGGAGGGCAGCGTGGTGTGTAGAAATCGTAGAGGGAGACCAAGAGATGAATACACTAAGCAGATTCAGAAGGATGTAGGTTGCAGTAGGTACTGGGAGATGAAGAACCTTGCACAGGATAGAGTAGCATGGAGAGCTGCATCAAACCAGTCTGAGGACTGAAGACCATAACAACTACATTTTGGTGGTTAGATCGGTTATTAATGTACCAGAATTTCACATTTGAAATGGCATTTCTCGCGCTAACATTAACTTGTGAATTTGCAACGTGAGTCGCTTAAATATGTTACCTAGACAAATGTATTTCCAAAATTTTATTGCTGAACATCAATTATTTCTTTTTGTTGGGCTTCTTTCCATAAGCGCATTTATTTAGTTAAGTGGCCTGTTTTGAAAACACTAGGTACCTTATTTAAAATGTTGTTATTATTTCTATGCTAATAGTTTTGTTTTAAAATATAAGTAAAAGAGGATAAAACAAGTTTTCTCATATTTTTAAAATTTTATTTGCCTTTTTAAAAAAGCAACAAGTTCCATGAACGTACGAGAATTCTCAAATTGTACCATCAAAGGAACAGGTTGGGAATCCCTGATCCGCAGCGCCCTGTATTACAAAGATAGTTATTCCCTGATGTCTTAAGACATGTCCTATCATCTTGTTCCTTCTTCTTGTCAATATTTTCTACATATTTATTTCCTCGTTTATTCTCCGAACGACCTTCTCATTTCTCACATTATCAGCCCACTAATTTTCAACATTCTTCTTTTGCACCACATTTCAGATGCTTCGAATCTCTTTCTCTCTGTGCTTCAGATATACATTCTCAAAAAGTTCATCCTCAAATTAAGGGCGAAGTTTCATGCTAACGGATTTATTTTGGCCAGAAATGTGTTAGCCTGCTTTTTATGTCCTCCTTGCTTCGTCCATCCATGGTAGCAGACTGTTTCACTTCAACTGGTTCCTGGTCGGTAATATAGCCTAAGATCAGCGCTAATCTTGGTTCTGCTACTCCTCAGTACTTTCACCTTTTTTCGCTTTACTCTCAGCTCATTTTCCGCGCTCATTACACTGTTTATTCTGTTCAGCAGGTTCTGCAGTTCTACCTAACTTTCACTGACGAGGGAAATATGGCAATTGCCATAACCTGATTTTGCGGAAACTTTGCTCAGTGGAATAGGAGTCAAAATAAGCGAACATGTGTCTCGGGTTATCCTTAGATATGAGACTCCTTCTGAGAAAACGATAGTCAATGTTTCCTAGGTACGTCATCTAATTTTTAGCGAGACAAGAGTTTAATCGAAGAGGTTTCACAGTAGCTAGCATCAAGGTTTCAAACTTTTGCACTCGTGTTCGAAACTCGATTATTATTTTTATTTTACATATATCTAAACATGGCAACGGCCTTGCCGCAGTGGATACGCAGGTTCCCGTGAGATCACCGAAGTTAAGCGCTGTCAGGCGTGGTCGGCAAAGGCCGCCATGCACTGTTGCCATTTTTCGGGGTGCACTCAGCCTCGTGAAGCCAATTGAGGAGCTACTGGACCGAATCATAGCGGCTTCGGTCAAGACTACCATCATAACGACCGAGAGAGCGGTGTGCTGACCACACGCACCTCCTATCCGCATCCTACTATGAGGATGACACGGCGGTTGGATGGTCCCGGTAGGCCACTCGTGACCTGAAGACGTAGTACATATCTACACATCCCATGTCAGTAGAAGATTACGACATGAATTTTTTCCAATGTATATTGAAATAACGTAGTCCTTATCCGTTTACTAACTTTATGCGTGGTGACTGGATTATGCGATCACCTGTAATCATTAGCAATATTAACGGCGAAACTTCGGAATGCATCTAATCTTCCTGAAGAATAAATTTAAGAATAAAATATAAGAAGTTACTTACAAATTGATATAAGAATGAAATTAAAGAACATGAGAGTTTAAAAAAGATTGCAACACTTGAAAATACCATGCATGCATACATAATAAATGTATGATACTTACTGTGAAACCTTGTTGTAATTTTACAGTTGATATAACGCCATCGTATCTCCTAACATCTGTTGTAGGAACCTTCTACGGGCGAGGATTGATAAATAAAAAAATAAAATAAAATAAGTGACAACTATAACTGGGTTTCGAATACGGGGCGCAAAATGTGAGAAACTACGACGTTAGCCAGTGCGCTACCATTTCAACTGACATTATCACGCACAAAAAGGCATCTAAATTACGTCGAAAACTTTGACAGTGATTTCTCACAGACGGTCGTGTACCTATGGATAGGTCGAGACACATGTTCGCTTATTTTGACTCCTCTTCCACGCAGCGAAGTTTCTGAGAAATCGGGTAATGGCGCTTCTCGTGGTCTTCTCGTGAGATTAGCAATGTCATCAGCGCATCTTACCATTAATACCATTTGACCCTGAGTGTTAATCCCACCCCTGAAATTTTCTGTCATTTCCGTCATTGCTTCTTCGATGTGTACATTGAACAGTAGAAAATACAACAGACTGCATACCTCTCTTAGTCCCTTTTTAATTCAAGCACCTCGTTTTTAGTCTTCCATTATTAGTGTTTTCTCTTGGTTATTGTACGTATTGTAAATTACATTTCTTTATACCTGTAGTTTATACCTGACAATTTCACAATCGTGCCACACTGTATATTTTTCTTCCCTTACTTATTTAATTCTGTCCCCGTCTGCTTCAGCTCTTACAATCTACAGTCGTGGCTACTGCCTGTGTCACCAACACTCACTCTCTTGCTCGCCTTTTCTATTCCATTCTTCCACGTTTTTCTTGCTCGTCCTCATTCTCTTTTCGCTACCCACCTCCTTCATAAACTTTTCCATGCACCCTTCCGCAATCCATTAGACATTCCCAAACACCTTTTGCTGATGCCGCCTTCAGAAGCGCTTCATTTTTTTTCCGAATGGCTCTGGATTCGATCCTGTGTCCTATGATCTTGCTTTTATATTCCGGAGGTATTAATTGGGCTGCTTGGACCCGACGTTTTCATCGATTACTCGCAATCCAAGGTTCGCATCCGTAAGTCTATTCCCTTTCGATTTTTTTTTTTTTTTTTGAGAAAGACCTGTTTGATTGTGCTAAACCGAGCGCCTACTGCTTTTCTTAATTCTCTCATTTTCTCGTCTACACTCTGAGTAGGGGACAAGTACTTATATTTACAAACCAGTCTAGTGAAAATCCTCCGCATGTGATAATATGCCTTTCTTCCCTTCTTTATAGTCATAATTTCTGATTTGCCGTTGTTTACCTCCATTACTTATTTCTTTAGCTGTTCCACCCAAACATTGACGTTATCATTTGACGAAGTCCTTAGTTCAGAGGTCAGGACGTGACCTCTTCAGTGGTGGCTCTATGGCTGCTGGCAAGTCAGGATGGAATGCCGTTTCTATGCCTGAACGTGGACTGCAGAGGCGATGGTGACAGGAAATGCACGGCGGACCGACGGTAGAATATCCCCGGTTAGGAAAATCTTTCATTCATGTCAGTTACGCAAACGGAATCGTAACGAGAAAGTTGTTGTTCTCTGTGACACGCTAAGCTTCGGCTGTGCTGCATGTTGACGAATCCAAAACCAAATTTGTGAGTCACTAAATAATATATGGAGAACATCAAGACAAAATCTTCTTTTACACGTGTGGAAGATTTTGTTCACTAGAAGTTGCTTTCACGAAGTCGTCGGCAGAAGTCAAGCTGGCCAATTGAACTTGTTTCATCTTATAATTTCCAATGTTCAACTATTTTACCTTCACTGCTGCATTACACAGTAAACGTGCATTAAAAAAAGTGGAGACTAGAGATTTGCGAGTTCTTGTGATGAATACGGAAAATTTCTGAATTTCTGTTTCAGCGCAGTTCTTGCAATTAGCGTACAGGTCTCTGACGATCATTTAACTGGCTACACAGAAGCTACGGTGCACCCTATCACACTCTCTGCCTCGTATGCCATTGAACTTAATTAAATTTGACTTACTTAACTTGACTTACTTAAATTTGACTTCAATACTTAAATATGATTAGCATAGCAAAAACATATAGTTAAATCGGCTTTGTTCCCCTCCGTATTATCGTTATTATTGGTAGTCGTGGGAAAAATTATTACTCTTGTTTTTAGAACAAATATTTAGCTCTTAAAGACCTCCTGGTAGATTAAAAAGAAATTGCAAGTTCGTGCCCCGGTCTTTCACACACCGTTTATTATAATTTTAGTTATTACCTCATCGCTTCTGAAAGACAAGTACTTGGATCACGGGGATTGAAACCGACAGACTTGAGGAGCTTTGCTATGTAAAAATTTCGGTACGTGTAATTACTTGTCGGATCTAGTTCACAGCCTAAATGCTTCCATCTGGTCAGGTTAAATAAGGCAACAAATAATAAATACCCTCAGCTTTCAGTATGCTGGAAATTTTGAGAATTTTCTATTTTCAACAGTCCACAGTCCACAGAACAAACATGTGAACGTTTCTTCAACAGATAATAGTATGGACTAGCCGCTGGAATAAACGTAAATACCGTAAATGAAAATTCATAAGTAGCTAGAATGATTGAAAACTGTTTCTTAAACATGATACTAGAAATAGGCTAATAGTTCAGGAGAAAAACCAAGGTTCTCTAAAGTTTTATCATGTGGAACTCTCATCCAGTTTCTGTTAATGAAAATAAGCCTGAAAATTCACACCGACTACGCAGAGTGTTGAAGACACGTAGTTTCTGACAATCACATTTTTGTGAAAATCTGAAAACATACTATGTACAGTATAAGACATAACACCAGAGTAAAGTCACTCGCTGTAAGCCGTCGAGTTTAGATTTATTAGTGTTGGTACGAAACTTAAGCCGTCGAGTTTAGATTTATTAGTGTTGGTACGAAACTTATAATTTAATGTACTAGAATGGCCTTGTGTACCTGACATAATAATATCACCGTGTTAAACAAACACTTCAGTTGTCTTAATTTATTAGACTTAATTGCAAAATAAATGGCTTAACAGTTATTGAGAATAATAAGCTAATGCTTTGGCAAACCTGGACGTGGGATCTGGGACGTGATTCAGTGAACATGTATCTGGATAAAACATTTACATTCGTAGAAGTGATTCCATGGTTTCCATAGGTTAGTGGGTAAAGAGAGAAAATACTGCACGAAGGTATCGTTTGCAACTAGGACCAGAGCTGAAGCATATTGAACCTTTAACTGCAAACAAGTCTTCAGAGTGAAGACTGAAATTACTGAACGTCGTTATAAAATATGACTTGCCCTACAGTTCGCCTCGCTGTTGGTTGTTGTTGGATCTCACCCTACTCATAACCATGTGGCTGGGAACCTCTAGCTGCCGACATGAAGTCAGCCTGAGATGAAACCGGGCTTAAGAGTAACTTTCTGCAGTGTGCTTCCGATAAGGAAGACTCAGTTATCTGCGTTTCTTTGGCATCTCGTAAAGTTGACTTGCCGATTGATAAATACTGCCAGTGCTAGCTAGTGGGAAGCTGTTTTAAAAGATGCCAGTCTTCCCCCCTTACTCTCATTCTTGGTGGTCAATCAGGAACGAAATTCGTTCCACTTGGTTCTCCAAAACTGTGTCCTAATTTCTACCTCTTCTGTATATGTTCGACTGGCGGGCAATAATGGTGGACCTCTGTACGCACAGCCGTGTTTGTTACTCCTACATCCAAAATATATAGGTTATCGAATGGCAGCTGTCTTTATAGTCGGTTAATCTTTAACTTCCGGACCTGAGCGTGGGGGCCGTATCTCACAATCTTCTAAGGTGCCATAAAGTTTTCCGATCCCATTTCACTCTCTCATATTTTACCTTAACCGCCTGTGTATTTCGGCGACTTCTGACTGGCTGCTGCACCGTCCACAATAAAAGTTCTTCCACCTCTCTGATGAAACAGCACTCAATCACAGACCACACATAGCTCTGTTGTCCCAACGTAGCCGGGGGATACAATCTGCATTGTGATTTTTAGTAGATTCGGAGCCAAGTCGGCTTTCCTCAAAGTTGACCATCAGAGGGGTCCCTCAAGTGTGTGCTTGTGGACTGTTAATTAAGCTGAGTATGTTTCCATGCTGACTTTTATGACCCACAGTGCGTTGCTTTTCGTGCATCCACGTGCAAAATTCTTTCACAGGGGCTTCTTATTTACGTATGCATTAAATTCAATATAGGAAATCGTAATCTACATAGCTGAGTATTGGCAATCTCTGATATTGATTCGTATTTCATTTCTCAGTGGAGATTAATTTCTTCTGATTTCGTTTGCCTTTCTATTTCAGGTTTTGCATGAGTTACGAGACAGTTTGGAAAAACAGTCACGTAACATAGCCTTTTCCGACGATATGCCAATATCACACAAGAAGTTGCAAATACGAAACTGATAAATCTTATTGAAATTACAGTAAAAGCTGGCCTCACTATAGCAGAATCCGACTGGAATGTTGAATTTAAACTGCTAAAAAACCTACATTTGAATTCAGCATATGAAAATTAGACATAATCATATGTTTTTATGCACAGGTGGAAAAACGCGTTCGGCAGTGAAATTAGAAACTACTGATATCAGCGAAGGAAATACTAAGTTGAGCTAGAGAGACTACTCGTATATTCAATTGGAAAAGAACAAACTGAACGTTTGGAGCAAGAAGAAACAAGGTGAAGTGCAGATGAAGGCAAGAGTACAAAGAAGAGTAGAATCAGTTTTACGTATGATTCAGAAGTGGAGGCTGAGTTTTGTACAGTACGACAGGGTGACGGGCGACACCTTGTTGTATAAGAAGATACGGAACATATCATGCTTAACAGAAACTGTTGTATGGAAAACGTGAAGGAGAATTGGAATAAGAGAAAAAAATCATATACGGTTGTAAATACAGAAAAAGCCGGAAGACCGTGAGTGCACTGATACCAAGATTACAGAAGCAAGGAGAACCAGGAGGGGCGAAAGAAAATCAGCAGTGAGTTCGAGCAGTTGAGCGCGATACCAGTTTGTGCGCGTAAGGCTGTTGCCGTTTTCTGTGAATCGCGCATATGTAATATTCTCAGTAATACGCTTGATAACCGGCCTAGAAATGGTAACGCTCACCTTGCCAACAGTTAATTGCTCCTGTGATATTAAAGAAAGCTGAAATACGGGTGCTCTGATCTGTGAGTCAAGAGTGGATGATGAATTTTAGAACAAATAATTTGATTTGTAATGTCGTAGGGCAAGACGTGTTAGTAGACAGCCCACAGGACGAGCTGCCGCAGTCTGTGATGGCAGTCTTTTGAGTTTTCTCTAACAGATGGTTTTTTCCGAGAGTAACGGCTTTCACTCCGGAGTCGCGTTCCATTTAACGGCCGGCGCCGACGTGTCGCGTTTCGGCTGCCAATAACGAGGCCTACGGCCGCGTTGTGTTTCGCAGGCAGCAGGCCGACGTCGAAACAAGCCGCGTCGCGTTCGTTTCACAGAACCTCATTCGCGATACTCTATCACTGCTAGTTCTACTTGCGTGCCCTTTTGTCCTCTCAGAGTTTACGCGGATGGTATTCCTCGCCAAAGCCATTGCTCTACAGAAACGTTACTCGCTTCCATTTTCACTGATGTCGCCCATCACGTGGGATTCTTTAAAGGTTGCAATCTGCTTCTTCGTATATAGTAAAACAGGGATAGATGGCAATGACTTTTTTCAAATGCTGATATCAAACCCCAATACTAAGACAAAAAACGGAAAATTTACATGTGTTGTTTTATATACTCATGAAAAACAAGACCTCGTTCAGTAAGTTAGACAAAATTTGAGACTAACTACAAATTCTTTTGAATTATGCAACAACTAGCCATTTCACCCATGTGTCATAGTTAAATCGTCAGAAACGCAAGAGATAGTTCTTCTAACAAGTGCACTATCACATCGGTGACACACATAAATTGACAGGGTGGTCGAAAATTCCCGTTACAAACTTGTGGGGCATGTTGAGGGTAGTGAGTACATAACATTTTGAATAGGACCCATGTCCGGAAACGTATCGTTTCCGTTCTACGACAGTTTTAATGCAGATGCAGTTATCTCATCCACATCCACGTGAGGAATGTACTTAGGCGTGACCCAGTACAATTGTTGCAATCCATTTGAATAGAATACTGACTCGTTACGTTATTACTTAAGTATTTGCATTACAACTTAAACCTTATCGTTTAAATTAGTCGACAACAACAAGAACCCAGCATCTACGGTACCAGCCGCAACGTACAGATCCATTACAGCAGCGGCTCGATATGGCGACCACCAACGTTGTTACACACACTGTACCTCCGAAACATGTTCTGGTACACTCTCTCCTTCCCACCTGGTGACTCTTCAATGTCTTGTGCAGGGGCCAGAACTCGTACCAGCAGATCTTCCTCTGTCTCTGCAGGTGTCTCATAAATTAGGCTCTTCATACGACTCCACAAGAAGTAGTCCATAGGGGTTAAATCCGGCGATCGTGGCGGTCACGCGGTTGGACCACCAAGGCCTATCCATCTCTCACCATACCGTCTGTTGCGATGTCTCCGGACAGCCAGTGAAAAGTGAGGTGGTGCTCCATCATGCTGAAACCATATTTCCTGACGGACATGCAATGGCACAGCTTCCATGAACGGGGCCATTACGTGTCGTAGGAAGATTAAGTATGCGGGACCCGTGAACTTAGATGCAAGCAGGTATGGTAAAATCACATAACCGTCCAGAATACCTGCCTACTCGTTGATTCCAAACCTGTCTTGAAATCCCTGAACATGTGTGGCATGAGGGTTTTCATCCGCTCAGACATGGCTATTTCGAGCATTCAGAACACAATCCCTTGTGAACCTACATTCATCTGTGAAGAGAACTCGACGTGAAAACAGGGACGCGTCAATGCAACGGTGCAGGAACCATGTGCAGAAGGCGACGCGTTGTGGGAAGTCTGCTGGACTCACAGCGTGTACCCTTTATAATTATACTTGAAAAAAGAGACAGCATTGGTCGTATATTTTTTACTATTGCAAAATCGATTTTCTGTCACTGAGTGACCATCTTCAGTGCTAGAAGTTAAAAATTTTTTCACATTACGATCAGAGAGTACAACATAGAAAATCACAATCACATAGACTTAGGTCGCTGTTTACCTGCACTTGTTCAGCAGACCTCGGTGTGACGGGGCTTGACACGCCCTCTATGTGACATGTGTCACGTGAAGACATAGTATTATTGGTTTTGCGAATTATTAACACTAAATAACTCTTGTACTTTTGTGAATGGTATAGTAATTCAAATTTAAAATGTACGTACAACACATAGCAGACGCAGGAGAATATCTAAAATACATTGGCATATTGTTTTTTATAAACTATAAAACATAAAATAGATCGATGATAAGTTGTTAGAGTGCAGAACATATAAAAAGCAAAAGATAATGCCAAAGAATGATAAATGAACAACATAAAAAGAGGCGCAACACAGGTCTTTCTTAAAAAACGTAACACCCACCATCTGGCGTGGGAAGTCAAAAGTACAACGTTCGTAATTTATGTAACAAACTTTAATACCAAGGAGTCAATATATAAAAAATAATAACGTTAATACCAAGGAGTCAAATATATAAAAAATAATCACAGTACGAAACTGCCGTTACTTAATAATTAAAATGCCGTGCAAATATAAGGTGCGAACAAGTAGTATACATCGATCATCGAGAAAACATCATGAGGAAGGACAAGTAATAGAGTCACTTATACCAAAATGTACATCGTACTTTAGAGAAATTAAACATAGATTATGCACGATATCCAGCACTTATTCAAATAGCAAAGGAATTGTTAACATACATTAAAAATAATTACGTAAAGTGATAACCGGTTTGTATTACTTTGTGTCAACGCCAACGAGATGTCGACTGTCATAAAATTATGTTCTGTAGGCGTCCATAAGTTATGACTGAGGCGTTGTATATAAGGGATAACAAGCAGCTGACTATGAATTGCAAATTGAGATAAATGACCACAAGTTGACTTTATTTCATAATAAATCGGAGAAGCATTCCCAAAAATGTGTGCTTCTCGATATCGTTTGCTCGTTAATAAGCGCGATATCTGGAGCTTTTTATGACAAAAGATCTCCATCTCTTCTATAAGGTCGAGAAGGCGACCTTTTGTACCCTTGTGCAACAATTTCAATTGCGATGTCAAATCTGGAGTTGTGTGACCAGTTGCTACCAGATGGGCTGTGAAATTCGATTTTTCAGCAATATCTTTGCTCTCAAGTGCAACGTGCTCACGGAACCTTGTTTCTAATTTTCGTCCTGTTTGCCCTATGTAACCTGCATTACACGTGGCACACATAAGTTTGTAAACACCTGATTCATGTAAGACTTTGCGTTCATGAATGTTATTCCTTAAAAGCACGCCCAGTCTGTTCGCCGTCGAGAAACCTACATTAATATTTCTCTTCTTGAATAAGTGGTACGGATGTAGTTGTTGATCATGCAGGACGTCCAAGACGGTACTGTGACTAACAGCCATTGCACGCGCAATTGTTGGCGAACTCGTTGACGGGCTATCTTCAATGCGACGCAGTACACCTTCTTCAAATTCGGGAGTGCGGCGCCGCCGTGGAGCACCATAGACCTGCCTTCTCACGGTGAAGGTACCCGTTTCTCGTAGCCGTTGTGTAACTTGGGCAAACAGTTTGCGCGATGGAGTGTGATGGTGTGGAAAACGTTCGTGATGCAGCCGACTAGCAGCTCTTCCGTTACCTCCAGCTTCGCCATTCACAAGGAGCATGTCTGTGTATTCCGCAAACGTGTACTGCACCCTGTTTCCTCTATCGGTGATGCACGGTCTCACAGCAAAGCGGACAATAAGTGACATCTGGGGATCGTTTGACGTAGTACGCGTCATCGTGTCTACCCTGTTGCATACCTGGACAGGGAACTCTGAGACGTTTCTCTTGCCTTAAGCAGACGTTGACGAGTTACATATCTGAAATGAAACTGTCGTAGAACGGGAGCGATAAGATTCCGGACGTTGGTTCTTGTTCAAAATGTTCTGTACTCATACCCTCTACATGTCCTAGAAGCTTGTAACGGGAATTCCCGACCACTCTGTATGATGCGCAGGAATCGCGTCACTCGAGTATGATGCGCAGGAATCGCGTCACTCGAGTCTTCCTAGTATTGAACACCCTCTGATGAGTCTGAACTGTCTGAATCATTTTAGCCTCCTTCTTAGAACCTTCTGTATAACTTTTCTTCCAGTAGGCTCAGCTTTTTTCCGATTTCAGAAAGTTTGAATTTTAATTTTTAATATTCTCTTCTGACGTCAAATTTGTAGCTTTAATTTTTCACCGTTTTTTATTTTGGGTTTTGAGTCTAGCAGGTATAGGTGAAATATTGTTCAGTATTTTGGTTAGTTTCGTCGAAAGGCGGGAGGGTGGGGGGGGGGGGGGAAATATTGCGATCATTATTAGAGGGATCAGGGTGAGATGGCGGGGCTCTTCTTCCAGGAAACGTTTCGCTACATTTGTTTCCTATATCAGACGTGCCTGCTCTAGTAGTGGACTGAGGATAAGATAACAAGGTTCTTCCATCGGATCTTTGGCCTGATGGGTTGATGGTGTAATTGTCTGCAAGTCCAACCGAATCATTTGTGAAGGCGCGATCTGGAACTGTATCTGGATTAAAGGGGTCAATCTCGGTTATTTTGAACCCAGACGTGGCATTCGCTGGCGTTGCTCCTTTCCCTCAACACTCATGAAGAAGCTCACCAAATTTTGATCGTCCTAGCTTCCGACCTGTATAATTCCTCTGCACCTTTTCTGCGGCACTGTAAAAGAAAATATTTTATTGTAAAGATTTCAATACAGGTCGGTTCAGCGGCAGCAGGAAGTGTGTGGTGTGACAAGGGAGGCAAACTAAAACCATAGTGTTCATCTCAGCAAACTCCAACATCAGTACAAAGCTGGGAGTGTGACGTGTGGCCATCAGAAATAAGCACAACATTTCCAAGGGGTTTGCGAGGCAAAGGATGATCCCTTAGTCATTGGGAAAAGATCTCAGCATTCACGTAGGCAAACTTCCTTGACATTAGTATTTTGCTACTCGGTGTCATATTGTCATCCCAATCGCTTCTTACATTAAGTCCCTTCACGATAACATAAGGAGGGAGAAACATCCCTTCAGCATTGCAGCATGCTAACATGAGAACAGGCCTTCCCTTTTCACACGATGTACTACAGGTACCAGCTCTGATCCTCTCTCAATTATAACAGCGCCTTGCCGGTTATTTAAGTGCAGTCCTTTCTCATCCATATTAAATACACTTCCTGGTTTAGTCAACTAATCGTTCTCCTGCAATAGGTTGGAAAGTAAACCAAAATATTCGTTGATTTCATTACGGGTCATTCCCTGGACTCTGGCATGAGATATGCCTTCACACTCCCGCGCAGATAGATCAGGATGTCTAGACAGGAAAAGCTCTAACCAGTCATTACCTGCTTTTTCTTTTTCAGCATTAAATTTATAAGGTAAGCCCAGTAGGCTCCCCCTTTTGGCACGAGACCTGTGAGCTTGCATTTTTTAATGTGGAGGACAAGTAGTTCCTGATTGGTTAAACCCGAACAGTAACCTCGACCCACTGCAGTTTTTTAATCAAAGCTGGATTTTATTTTTCGCTTTAGAGTTTTTCTTGGAATACTACCCTCTATAGAAGCTTTTGTGACAAAGCAACTATTATTCTTTTACTTCATTAATAGCAATTTGGAGGTCTTTTACCCATCTGCCTCTAGTAGAATCAGTGTTAGAAACGTAGTTGGCATCTCTAAGAAAAAGTGGATTCCTGTCAAAACTAAAAACAATGAAGTTTTCCTTGGTGAGTACCTATCCCAAAGATGGTATGGCCATCATATCCAATCGGCAGGGAGAGATGACATAGTGCGTCATCAAACATAGCAGGCGAAGACGCATATAGAAACATGTCAGCGTGGAGCTAGACCTATACAGCCCTGAACGTCAATGGACAGTCTAACTTACGGGAAAATGAAAATTGACATCCTATATAATATTAAGGTGTATTAAAAACTAAAATCAAGAAAAATACTTATTTTTTGTTGGAATAAAGAGTCAAAGGAAGCATAAACGTATCACTCGTGACGAAGACCCACTATCACTGTAAAGCGGGTAGTTGGAGAACTACAGCTGTTGTTCACATCTCCCGTATGACCACCTATCCCCGTTCCACCCCAAGTGCTATAATAGCAATGTACAAGAGCCGATGAAGAGAGTGTTCAGAGTAACGACTGCACACCAGCGTTGAACAACAGTATCAGGGAGGCTGAACGTTTGAGCATTCGTCAACAGCCAGCTGGAAGGATGCTCTCTGTCACGGGAACTCAAAAAGAATTTGAGTGCAAGGGTCGAAGGAAGCGTCGTCAAATTCAGAGTTGTACCGTATATGACACCCGAAAATAGCGTCTGGATGGAGCATTTGGTGCGAGTGTAGACACGATATCTGAACAGTCTGACTGGGACAGGAGTGCAGCGAACATCGCAGCTCGCAGGAGGTTAATTGAATTTGAACGTAGAAAGATAATCTGAGGAAGAGGCATGGCCCTTTGCATACCACATGAGGATCTGAGTGTCCGAGGTCAGCAACGGCCAGCCACATACGTCGACCAGAAGTATCCTATTTATAGGACGGCTACTTTCCATTTATGAATCATACAACAGTGAACGCCGCATAGCTTCTGTCTGCTTTCATTGTTGCCTCCATGCTTTCGGCTACAACCACAGTCCATCTGGAGAGTAAACTTCTTACTCTGTTTCTATAGATGTTCGCGGCATGTGAAGATTGCTGTGTGTGGGCGGGTTACTCCTGAAACCGAAATTACAGATCAGAAGATGGTGAAGATGGTTCTAGAGGAACCGAAACCGGTCTTGTGAATAAACATTTTATGCAATCAAGACGGATTATAAGTAACACTTTAATGTTACGTAAATAAACTGAACTGTTTGAATATATTAAAATTTATATCAATCACTTAACATTGCGAGGAATATGCGTATAATAAAATGAAAAAACTACAAAATGGCGCAGGAAATGTGTTACCAATTGTTTCTTTCACAATTTACAACGCACTTTAGATATCCCGCTGGGATCTCTACAGCAGTACCAGCAGAGGTTGGAAAAACAAATGAGTTACGAAATGACGTGTAATTCACGATACTGCCGCTAGCAGACTAGTAAGCAGCAATGGCTGACAATGGAAGACGGACGACACAGCAACGATCGGCAGTTGTGTTACTTTTTCATGAAACGAAAAGCCTTGTTGTGACTCAGTGGCGTTTTCGACAACAGTTTAACACACGATGGGTCCCTTGCAAGGAGACCATCCACAGGTTGTACGATAAATTTGTACAGGAAGGAACAGTATTGGAAGCGAAGCGACCTCGGCCCAAGCCTGTTTGTTCGCCGGAGAATATTGAAGCGGTACGAGCTACTGTACAGAGAAGTCCCGGGAAATAAGGTAGAAAAGCAGCAGTGCAACTGGGAATATCCAGACGCTCCGTTCAACGCTTTCTTAAAAGTGACCTCCATATGTTCTCATACAAGATGACCTGTGTAAAGAAGCTCACTGAAGAACACAAGCAGCAGAGACTACTGTTTGCTCAGTGGGCAGGGGATAGGGAAGAAACTCTCAACAACGTTTGGTTTTCAGACGAGGCGCATTTTCATTTAGACGGTGTGGTTAATAAACAAAATATACGCTTTTGGGCCACTGAAAACCCACAAGTGGTTCACGAAGGACAACATTATGCTCCGAGGATTACAGAGTGGGCAGCAATTTCCAGTCACGGACTTCTTGGACCCTTTTTCTTTGAAGAAATTGTGAACAGCGAGCGTTATTTCAGCATGCTTCGCAATAGCTTCATTCCACAGCTTCTTGCTACTGCCTTGCCCTTCAACACGCAGTGGTTCATGCAAGATGGAGCAAGGCCACATACTGCAAACACTGTGTTGGAGTTTTTACACGAGCATTTCAACATGCGGATCATTTCACTCAGGTGTCCAGGTCGCTTCAATGACGGACAAAATTGCCGCCCCCCCCCCCCCGCCCCCCAATAGTCCAGACCTCAATCCATGTGACTTTTTTCTTTGGGGGTACCTAAAGGAAAAAAATTTCCCGAAACGTCTACGTGATTTAATGGAGCTCAGAAGACTTATTCTTCAAGCTTACAGTGAAATTACGGAAGATATGTGCCGTAGGGTAATCACTAACTTCAGTGTTCGCTTGAAGGAAGTTAGGAAACGAAATGGTGGACATATTGAGCATGTACTGAGTCAGAACAAATCTCCATGGACGGCTCTTCATTGTAGTACATGTTCCTTTCAGATTGTATTGACAATAAAGTTTATATTCAAAAACAAAGTGGTAGCACATTTCGTGCGCCACCCTGTAATAATAGTTCTGAAAATAAACTTTACTGACAAAAACCAAAGACATTAAAATCTATGTGATTACACAGTTCAGTCACCGCCTATGCTCGACGTCAACGTACAATAACCGCTCACAGACGGCAGGTGGCAGCACTAGCTGTGGAAGGCATGTAAAGAGCGTCAGGGGGACGCGGGAAACATTGCAGTGGTTGTCGTAATGCGGAAGCGGAGCGATTTATCTGACGTCCAAAAGGATATGATCATTGGCTTTCGAGCCAAGAGTGGAAGCATTTTCGAAACGGCTGAATTTGTAAACTACTCTAGTGCCGCTGTGGTTAAAGTATATCGTGCATGGCAAAATGTGTTATCATAAACCGGCGACAAGGCAACTGTGGTGCGCTATGGGTCGTAGATGACAGGGGTGAACAGCGGCTGTGGAGACAAGTACGCGTGAATGGAAGGGAAAATGACCGCCCAGATGAACCAAGGGGCTACCAACATTTTCTGCTCAACGTACGTTCAGCCAACGTTGCTGCGTATGGACCTCCCCAGCAGGCTCCTGGTTCAAGCACCCATGCTGCACTGGCGACAAAGGCTGGAATCAGCATGCCAGTACCGCAACTGGACGTGCATACAGTGACAAAAGAAGGCGTTTACAGATGAATCGCGTTTTGTGCTCCATGGGACAGAAAGCAGAAAACTTGCAACAATCGTCGGATGGATCCAGACCAGAGGAGGGAGAATTATGTTCTGGGGAATGTTTCTGTGGCATTGTCTTGGTGATCCCGTTATTCTGGAAGTCACATGCACTTTATTTTTCTTCAGCATGATAGCACCAACACATGGTTCGAAGAGCACCAGGATGAGTTTACCATACTCAGCTTGAAACCATTCCACTCTTGGACGGCGAGCCGGAAAAATGAACACTTACATCTCTTCGTGCGAGCTATGGTTTCTCTTATTTTATTATGATGGTCATTTCTCGCTACGTACGTGGACAACTTTTGCAATCGGAGGAAAATTTCAGTGAATGGAATTTCACGAGAAGATCCTGCCTGTATTTTAGTGATTGCCACCCCAATTCTCATGTATGCTCGTTGCACCCTGTCCCCTATTTCGTGATAATACAAAATGAGCTGCCCTTCTTTGAACTTTTTCGCTATCCTTCTTCGGGCTCGTCTGGTGCGGATCCAACACCGCGCAGCAGCACTCCAGAAGAGGCCGGACAAGCGTGATGTAAGCAATCTTTTTAGAAGATATGTTGAACTTTACAAGTGTTGTGCTAATAAATCGCAGACTTTGGCTCGCTTTCCTCACAACATTATCAATTTTATCGTTCCAACTTAAGTTATTCCTAATTAGAAGCCCTAAGTATTTAGCTGAAATTGTAGCCTTTAGATTTGTGTGATTTATCATGTAAACGAAATTTAGCGGATTCCTTTTAGAGCTCATGTAGAGTACTTCACACTTACAATACTTAGTCAATTGCCAATTTTCGCACCGTACAGATATCTTGCATAAATCATTTTTCAATTCGTTTTGATAATCTACTTTACAAGACGGTAAATGGCAGCTTCATCCGCAAACAATGTAAGAGGACTCCTCAGATTGTCTCCTAAATCCTTCATGTAAATCAGGAACATAGAGCCCGTAACACTTCCTTGGGGAGTGCCAGATATTAGTTCTGTTTTACTGGTTCATAATGTTTTCGTGGCCTGTTTAATACACGATAGAGATACTGGCAAGTTGTCAAGATTAAATAACGCGAATAGAGCTCCAGAAGGCCAATTTATCACATTGTAAAGCGGTTTAATGACATATCGACTTAAAACTATGCTACTACAGATATTATCCGAAATTCTTGGCTACATAATTTCCTTTGTGCTGCTTCACCTTTACATACGGCTCTCATACCACCTTGTTAGTATAGTTAAGGAGTTAAAATGTTTTTACGTGCTGCGCATATTTGGGCGTTTTTATTGGAAAGGCGTTTTTCTGTTGTACCGAAGTGCCACACATTTGACACTTACTGTGCAATAATGTACAATATCCGGAAAGATTTCCCTATGCCGACATCAGTCCACATAGTTTACATGCATGGATATATCATAACGGGAGTTGCTCCGTGCCGACTGGTCGGCGAGAAGATGCGCGGCAAGCTCTCGATATGGATATCCGATGTTACCGAGAAGATTTCAGGCTCAAATTTTCCCGCTGGAAAATGATGCACGACGTTCTGCATTGGCTTTGGCATCTTCGGATCCACTCATCTCAAGATTCCAGAAAATAACAATTGAAGAAGATTTGCACTCGGCAACTGACGTGAAACATGTGCTTTCTGAACTATCTTTCAATGGACAGCGCAACTGTGATGTTTCTGATACTGATAAAGAGGCAAACGAAGAATGTGACTGCGATTTCGTTTAAAAATGTAAAATAATGAATAAAGCATTTCAACATGATCATTTCTACTTCTAATTCGTTATTAGTGACTCAAAAATACTTTATTCCCGAAGTTATTATGTTACCCGAATCTGCTAAATTAATAGTTTTTGATCCGCCAAATTGGACCCGTCATTTGTAATTTTTTAGTTCCGACGTCGAATTCGCAATCAGTGGTCCCAAAAATCTAAAAAGAACAGAGTTTTGTAGGATTTCGTATCCATTTTTCTATTATGTCCAGGTTCTGAAGCGAATTGGCCCACTGTGCGTCGGAGTTTTGGGCGATATCGGAGTCTCTTCTTGCGTCTGCGTCGCAGACGCATCATCTTCTACAGGCAGTCACCTTCCACTTCCGATGTTGCTAACTCTTCCGTCGTGTTTGTTTTGCGTTTGTGACAGCTTCTTCTCTCATTTCTGAAACATTTGGGCTCTCTTTCCACACGTCTTCGTGCGTGCGCTTCCATGACACTTCAGACGTCTTGATTTTTAGCGTCTGCACATAAGTTACGTGGGGTGCTTTTCACCTTCCGGTTTTGAAGATAAAGGAGGGAAACCTGCTGCTGGCAATTTTTTGTTCCTGTTGTAATACTACTGTAGAGAATGACCCTTCTATATCAATCATTTGGTTTTCCGTCACGAGTTCAGCTAACGTCGGTTTACTACGTTGCGCTGGCGAATTTTTTAAGATGAAAACTCGTCTTGGGCAGTTCCTTCTTCGATGACAAAAAAAAAAAAAAAATGGTTCTAAGCACTATGGGACTTAACATCTGAGGTCATCAGTCCCCCTAACGTAAGTACATCACACACATTCATGCCCGAGGCAGCATACGAACCTGCGGCCATAGCATCAGCGCGGTTCCGGACTGAAGCGCCTAGAACCACTCGGCCACAGCGGCCTGTTCTTCGATGATCACATTCATAGGAGATAAAATATTTCCTATCTGTCCACTTTAAGTAATATGCGCCTTGTAGCCACAAACAATTAGATAACAGGGACTATTGTGCCTGGTATGCAACTGATGCCGGTAAAACATAGCAATTTATGTTGGTTAGAGTAACGTTTGTTACGGATTTGTTTCACTTGTCCATACTTGGTTCATACTTGTTTCAGATAACTGTCCGCAACCTCAGGAGGCAGGTTAAACACGTGCAAATTTTTGCATTCTATGTCAGCGTCACGGTGACGGAGAGCTGTTGTTTGAGGAGAATCCTTTCCAGCAGCCCAGGGTTTAACAGCTTCTCGAAAAAGCAGTAGAGCTCTGAGTCATAGTAAGCAGTGTGAACTTGATCAAATGTGATTCCAATTACATCAAAGTTGCACTCGTTTACTTGTTACGAACTTGGTAGAACATTCATTCTTGCCTTGTCATATCTGAAACTGAGTGTGCTTTCCCTGAGAGACATTCTTGGGATCATCATGACTAATAAGCGGCCGAAAGCGCTAAAACAGAAGAACACAAAATACTGTAACAGGAAGACAGTGAGTAAACAGTAAACGGTTACACGGCACCGTAGTAAAACAGCTGATATTTGCAGATTGCAAACGCTACAGCCGCATGATGTTCTTACCGGAACTATGTGTTAAAAGGATTGAAGGATATTATTAAGTCTGAAATAAGAATACAATTTTTATTTGTATTTTACTTTCGTTCAGCAGCACACAGTGCTGTTTATACTATCAATTTGTGTATCAGGGACGTCTCAGTGTAGTGTGAAACTCATTCCATGAATTGCAATTCATGTGGATGAATCCACTCGCGCTTCAACACATCCTACTCAACTTTTTTACCTCAAATCTGTTATAGGTCCGAACGCTTTGTGATGTTTTGTATGCTTCATCAAGCGTGATTCCGAGCTCAGCGGCAATATCTTACCAGCTGTAGTTTTTCGGACTGAGATGTTCAGTACCATAGGGCTAGTCAGAGATAAATCGTATTTATGAATCTCAATCTTCTCTCGTTTGTCCACTTCTACATTGCTATACACGACAGATCTCAACAATCAAGCAACCAACAAAACAAGTAGCCATGTTTAACGGAGCGAACTTTCGAAAAAAAGAGAGATGATATTGTTTCCGCTCAAACGTGTGACTGCAGTGATACCGGTGACAGAAGTAGGAAACAAAGATATGAGCGAAAGCGAAGCATTTACAGTAAGGACAGACATTGATATTGCACTGCAATACGGTATATCCTCCATCCTTGATCGAAAAATCCGATAACCCCCCCCCCCACCCCCTCCTCAAGTAATTCGTCGGCAACTACCTTCCACAGCCTGCAACATCAGCAGTATTGCCCATCCATACCTTAAAATCGTCGTCTTTTGCAGTCACATTGCAGCAACAGTATTGCGACCAAATACTGCCGTCAAATAGGTCTATTGAAATGCACTTTAAGAGCTAGTTCAGCAGTGGTTCGGTACAAACAGTGAAAATATTATCAACCATCTACAACGTTATACACCACTGGAAATTCCTGCACATTTTCTTGCTTCTCAATTTGCTAAAAAGTGTTGTGATAGAAACTGAAAACCGTGCAAAACATTATAAAAACAAGTTACGTTATTCCACCTCAGTAAATAAATTCAAAGTGTTCTTCGATTTTCTAATTTTACTTTGATACCATACCCTGTTCAAAAAAAGAGCTTCTTGGTCAGAAGAAACGATGTGATTGTGCCGCTTGTAAAAAGTGGCATACAACGTTACAAATATCTTTACCTACAACCAATGCTTCAATCTGTAGACAATAATGAAACAAATATTAATAAATGTGATCGACGGTTAACGTTCAGAAATTTGTCACTATAGATAAAAACTTCCAGCAGCGGAAATTATTTATGAAAATCTGTCGATCTACGAAATAGTAAGGTATTACGCTTCCCATTCTCTGAAGCAACTTCCTTATACGATGCGGCAAGTCCCCACCGTCTCATTTACATTTATTTGTGTCATGGGAAACCAAGTCCATGACTGTCAGGTCATCTTAAAATCTGAAGCTACAAGGTGCAGTTTGTCAGTAGTGGTCAGTACTACTACTGACAAACTGCATCGGTAAAAAAAAAAAAAAAAAAAAAAAAAAAAAAAAAAAAAAAAAAAAAAAAAAAAAGTGATCCATATGCGTTTTTTCTTTCATTGTACCAATGGAGATGACGATTTCCTGTGACATGGCGTCAATTTGGAATTCATTATAAACAGCTTTATGGTGTTGTAGACTCTTAACACTTCCTTGAAAACTTTTACAGAAATTCGATATTTAAAATAATTTAGGCTGTACTGCGATAATGTTCTGTTGAAGACTGCACCCTAAATGCAAGCACATTTGTTGCTATGTCTTGTATGTCAGTTCAGAATGTTGCACATAAGTTGTGTAAGTAGGCTGTATAGGTTATTTTATTGGTAACGCCACGTAGCGCTCTGTATGAAAATCACTGGCTGTGCTGTGTGCAGTCTCTGGCTAGTTTGAATTGTTGTTTGCTATTGTAGTGTTAGGTAGCTGGATGTGAACAGCGCGTAGCGTTGCGCAGTTTGAGGTGAGCCGCCAGCAGTGGTTGATGTGGGGAGAGAGATGCCGGAGTTTTGAGAGCGGATGATCTGGACGTGTGTCCATCAGAGACTGTAAATTTGTAAGACTGGATGTCATGAACTGATATATATATATATATATATATATATATATATATAATGATTTTTGAACACTATTAAGGTAAATAATACATTGTTTGTTCTCTATCAAAATCTTTCATTTTCTAACTATGCCTATCAGTAGTTAGTGCCTTCAGTAGTTTGAATCTTTTATTTAGCTGGCAGTAGTGGCGCTCGCTGTATTGCAGTAGTTCGAGTACCGAAGTTTTTAGTGAGGTAAGTGATTTGTGAAAGGTATAGGTTAATGTTAGTCAGAGCCTTTCTCTTGTAGGGATTTTTGAAAGTCAGATTGCGTTGCGCTAAAAATATTGTGTGTCAGTTTAAGCACAGTCATTGATAATTTTTCTAAGGGGACGTTTCATATGTCGACCCTTAGCCGAGGATACCTCACTGGAATCTTCTGATTTTTTTCTTGTAGTTTGTGTAATTAGTGTAGCTTTTGTTTATTGCTAGCGCGTAATAGTAGAGAGAATCTCCTTTGTAGTTGCAGTCTTTCATTGTTGTACAGTAAAACAGTTGTGGCATGCATGTAGATTTGCACCAAGTATTTCACAGCTGCGCTTGCGATTAACTAGATATTATTTTCAGTGCTATGTTAACGTGTTTTCTTATTTTTGCTCTTCAAATTGTGCTTTTCTGCGTTATCGTGTGAAATATTGTGACAATTAGCCTAATGGCGTGTGGAAAACGTACTACTAGACTCCAAAGTAAACTGAGAAATGATAGTGAAGACGAAAGCAGTGTGTTAGCGCCACCGTGTGATGAATTAACTAATGTTCAACATAGTAATTTGGTAATTGTGCATACGGAAAAGGAGCAGGCGGCAAATAATAGTGTTGACAGGGAAACAATTAGTGAACAGGGAAGCATTATCGATCGATCGGTCGGCAACAGCTCGCCTCAGGATTACGAAATGACAGGACACAATCTTGCAAATACTGTAGATTCCTCGCCATTTTCTCAAATAAGTCAAGACACATTTTATGCTTTTCAGAATGCGAATATTGCCGGTTCAAATGCACTGCCGAATAGCACTGAGGAGCATGTTTTAGACACCAGTGCATTGTTATTACAATTAATGCAACAAATGGGACAAAAGCTTCAAAAGTTAGACACAATGGAAAAAAATCTTTAAAAGTTAGACACAATGGAACAAAATCAGGGACAAACACAGCAAAAGTTAGACATAATGGAACAAAATCTTCAAACGTTAGACACCACACTTGAACAAACACGTGAAGATTTAACTACTGAGCTACATAACATCGAATCGAAATGTCAAAAAGTCTGTAATGATGTAAAAACACAAATTTGTGAGCATTTTCAACCTATTTTTTCGCGGCACGAAAATGCATTACAGAATCACGAAGCAGCCATAAATAACTGCAAACTATTGTTCATGAAAATCATGAGACCTTGCGGGCTAAAATTGACTCAGTTGCATCTACCGATTCGGTTACGCTTCTTGCAAAAACTCAGGAAAACTTAAAGGACCCAGTAGATACTCTGAAAATTGGTTCAGAAAGACACATGGAGGAAATTAGTTCATTATCAGAGAAAGTAGCCGAACTTTCGGATCAGCTAAATAATTTATCTAGGAAGGTAGGTGATAATCTGAATGACACAAGACTGGTAGTCTTCAATGATACAGAAGACTATGAAAAAATTAGGAAATTCAAACAAAATCAGAATCAAATTAATACGCAACACCAAAGAGAAATCCGGGAAGAACAAGATCAGTTGACACAGGTAATACAAGAATTACATATTTCAGAGGACACTCGCGCTCCAATACGGGGAGAGGGACATAGAAATACGGAACAGCCACAATATAATAACACAGGGCACTTCTGAAATTATGAAAGAAATTGGCAAGGTACACCGAATTTTGAGATGAAACCGCCGAAACGCAGTAACAATGGCCGATTTGCGACTCGCCGACATGATGATTTTGACTATAAGCTGTTTATTACTACACATAAATTCAAAACATTTAAGAATTCCGGCAACGACATTCATCCACAAGCGTGGCTTCATCAAGTCTCTGATTGTTTTCCTCCCAACTGGTCATTAGAGCACAGATTAGAATTGATGTGTGGCTATTTAGAGAATGAACCAGCTGTAAGAATGCAATCGGTCATTCTCGATTGTCACAGTGAAGGAGAATTTTATCATGCCTTCCTCTTAGCTTATTGGTCTCAAGCTACACAAGACCGAGTAAAACGTAGCATCATAATGATGAAACTTTTCCAACAATCTGAATTTTCCAGTCTTGTGAAATATTTTGAAGACATATTGCACAAGAATCAGGACTTGTCAAACCCATACAGCCCCTCAGAACTCATCTGCATTTGCTTAATCAAACTGCCTGAACATTTACGACATATTATTTTGGCACGACGTTGCAAAGACGACATTGAAGCTTTTCAGGGACTGTTACAAGAACTGGAAACTGACACTGACAATCGCAGGATGCGAAAACAAGAACACAACAATTACAAGTCACATCCGTCACAATTCCCCGATGAAGGAAATAATAACTGGACACGATAAGGCTATTCTTGCAACGTAAATTGTGACCAAAACAGATACCACTCGTATGACAACCGTTGGCAGAGTAGTAATAATTACAGAGAAAGATCACCTCTCCGCGGTAATGACTACCACAGAGACAATCAGAGAAACAGACAAAATGTGATCCAAAATAATTATTATTAAGGGAGACAGAATAACGTCAGATGCAACGGTCCAGCGCGTGGTTACGATTCAGGGAGAAATTCTCCACCATGTGACCGGCAAGAAAGAAACTATGGAATCTACCGACATGACGACAGACGATATGATCGTAACGAAAGACCTGAATTGCATCAGAACTGGCGGGACTGAACCAGGGCAGGGCGCTCTCGACAAGGTGAATTTGTAGAAGTTAGGTCTCCAAATCCCAATAACGACGCGCGCCATCAAAGATACAATAGGCAATGACTCACACCGCTGGCAGCCACAAAACGTACTTATGAAGCTGACGACGTAGCTGCCGATGCTAGTAATTACGTAAAAATGGAAGACATTGGGGACATCTTACTCCAGGAACACGACGCAAAACATAACAACATTGCATATCCTGTAATTCACATTGCACTAAATGACGTAAAATTTACGGCAGTACTTTACTCTTGCAGTCCCATTTCAGTAATTAGTGAAACAGCCTTTAGCAAATGCAACAAAGCGAACGATTGCCCCACACTTCTGTTACGTAAGATTAAATTAAAAGGTGCAATCGTTGGAAAAAGTGTAGATGTATGCCAACAAACCAACTTAGAATTCTTTTGTCAAAGCCACAGCTTCTCTATGAACTTTATTATTGTTCCATTATTGTCGACGGAAATTATATAGGGAGTAGACTTTTTGAATGAATACAAAGCAATCTTAAACTTTCACAATGCTGAAATAAGTTTAGAGAAAGAAGGTAAGGCAATAGCTTTGAAATTTGAAGATTGGCTCTCAAACCTTGACGAGGAAATTAATCGGCTTTACCTCCTGTTAGACAACAGTTCGGAATTTTCGACGGAACTTGACACTAACAATCACTGTGCAAGTACTGACAGGGATGATATCGACGGCGTATTTGATACTAATGAGTTAGTTCAGAATAAAATTCAAACAATTGAGAATTGTAATGACACTGATAGGCAGGACCTTTTTGAGATTTTACAAGCACATTCCACAGTTTTTACTCACAGAACAGGAACAATCAAGGGATTTCAATACCAATTTCGTGTTCGTGAGCATACTAAATTTTGTGTTAGACCATACGTAATTCCGGCACATTATAGGGACCGTGTTAGAACAGAAATACAATCTATGCTTGACGAGGGCATTATTGACCCTGAAGTTACCTTATACAAAAATCCATTACATGTTGTTGAGGAGAAAAATGGATCGATCAGGCTTGTCTTAGATTCGAGACAAATCAATACTATCATCATTCCTGAAACAGACAGGCCGCAAACGTTGGAAGAACTTCTTCAAAATTTTAATGGTGTAAAAGTGTTGGCTTCTTTTGATCTCAGATCCAGCTTTTATCAGATCGAACTTCATCCAGAATGTAGAAAACACACAGCTTTTCTTTGTTTCGGCGTTTGTTATCAATTTCGTAAACTTCCTTTTGGTTTGAACATTTCTTCGGCAGCATTCATTCGCGGGCTAAATTCCATATTACTTGATTTCTTAAAACGTCACATTACCTTATATGTGGATGATATTCTAATAGCAGAAGCCTCATGGGAACAACATAATCGCATCCTCAACAGTTTGTTACGTATCTTTGCAGAATATGGAATTACAGTTAACTTGGAAAAGTCTGAATTCGGTAGGTCAAAGGTGAGGTTTTTGGGACATATTATTTCTTCTGAAGGCATTCAGCCGGATCCTGAAAAGTTAGAAGCAATCAGAGCCATTCCAGTTCCATCCACAAAAAAAAGACAAGTCCGCAGTTTTCTAGGTCAAGTAAATTTTTACCGTCGTTTTCTGAATATACAAATTCTAGTTACACCTAAACTTTGTTCTCTCACTGGAAAAAATACTATTTGGAACTGGGACGAACAAGCACAGTTGGAATTCAGTTCTTTGAAAGAAGCGCTACTTAACGCACCAATACTAGCTCATCCAGATCTGTCACAAGATTTCTGCCTTAACACGGATTCTTCTAAAGTCGGTCTTGGTGACCTTTTATTTCAAGAAGCCATAGAAAATGACACTACTGTTCAGAAAACCATTGCTTTTGCTAGCCGAGTGCTAACAAAATCTGAAAAAAATTATTCCGTTACTGAATGAGAAGCCTTAGCTATCGTTTGGGCATTTAGCAAATTCCGTTTCTTTCTTTCTGGTAAGCACGTAAAAGTATACAGTGATCATCGTGCATTACAATTTATTATGTCTTCAAAATTAAATCATGACAGGTTAAAACGTTGGGCATTGTTTCTGCAAGAATTCCACTTCACAATAGTCTACATTCCCGGCAAGCAGAACATTGTTGCGGACGCACTGTCACGCGCACCGGCTGGGCTCGAGAAAAATTTCAGTATTCTTTACATTCAGAAAGTCGCCTTTGAAAACTTCATCACCACATCTTTAAAGGGCATTGTTCATGAACAAGATAAAGATCCGATTTGGAAAGACATCAAAAGTAAATGGCATGAAAAGACACACACACAAATTCCGCATTATTATCTCGTTAGAAACAACATACTCTTCAAACGCTGCACTGTTGATGACAAGCTATGGGTTCTTTGCATTACTGACGATTTTGTTACTAAGCTAATTTGGCACATTCATTTCAGCTACGCACATTTTGGTCCACGAAAATGTTATCATATTCTTCGGACGACTTGTTATTTTAACAATATGGAAATGAGAATTCGAAGAGTTCTGTCTATTTGTAAACTTTGTCAAAAGGCTAAACCATCTACTGTCTCACATCGTGCTCCGTTGTTTCCTATTATTCCTTCTAAATTAAAAGAATTTGCTGCTGTTGATCTCTTGGGACCCCTTGTCAGAACATCTAATGGATTTTCGTACGTTCTAGTCGCTGTTGAACTTACTTCAAAATTTGTTTCTTTCACACCGTTTCGTAAAGCCACTGGACGGTCTGTATCCAACGCCTTTGTTAAGAATTTCTTACGTGAACTTGGACACGTTAATAAAGTCATTTTAGATAACGGACGGCAATTCAGGTCTGCTGTTTGGTCACGCATGCTTCGGAATCATAAAATCAAACCTGTTTTTATTTCATTGTACTCACCACATTGTAACCTGTCTGAACGGATTATGAAAGAAATCAATAAGCTTTGCAGACTTTATTGTCACAGAAAGCATCAGCATTGGGACAGATATTTACCCTTATTTCAAAACGTGCTGAATGAAATGCCTCATGACCCCACTGCTTTACCACCTATTCTTGTACTGAAGAATGAAGAACCACCGAACAGAATCAGAGAGCTTGTACCTTTTCCGAATACACGTAAACTTCAACACAAAGACATAATTGATTTGGCTATTAAAAATATAAAATCTGCAGCAGACAAAAGGAGAAAACTACACGGTAAAGCAAATGCAAGGAAATTATATATTGGTCAGAAAGTTCTTATTAAAGCTCATTCATTGTCACATAAGAAGAAATACTTGAGTCACAAATTCTTTCTGATTTACAATGGACCTTACAGAATCCGACGTATACCACATGATAATTGCGTTGAAGCTGAAACTCTGCGTACTAGGAAGAGTAAAAGATTGCAACACATTTCACATGTAAAACCGTTTATTGAAAGATAATCTGCTTTTTAGCTTAGTCTTTGCCATAAAATTTTTCACTTCACGCTACTAGTACGCGTTGTCACACTTAGAAACTGTTATCATGCAACAATGTTTTGAAGTTAACTATCCAGTCTAGAACCTAGGGAACATATTTAGACAGTAATTACCACTGCATTGTGACAGTGAACAGAGGACACAGTGTTACTGTTTGTGTACATTCTTGCTTGTTAGTTGTACGATTACGTAACGACTATAAGGCTTACATACTTAGAACATATACTGCTAATGAGATTTTAATGCAACAATTTGGTTTACTTGAAAAGACATTCCTTATTTCAAGTAGTTTCTGTGAGATTAAAGATGACTTAGTATATGGTTTCTTTGACAGCTACACGACTATATCACGACGCTACTAATGTGTGACACAATTTACATTGTTGCTTTTGTGCTGTATCTGCTTTATATCTGCACAGTTTTTCTGAATTCTTCTGGAAAGTAAAACATGTTTTAGTAGTAACTTTGTGGTATAGTACAATGAGACAGCTTTTTTTGTAGCACAACAATACGTTACAGTGTAGTACTTTCTTGATCACGGTAATGTACGTAATAACTACGATATCTATACGCATAGCATTTCACTTTTGTTTATGATGAGGTAAGTACATTGACTTCTGCTGAACTTAGATTTCGGAGGACGATAACTACGACACTTCCACAGAATTATCTTACAGCAAGACGCACATTTAGCGCTAAAGGACACGTATTTGAGTGATTAATTTTGTACTTAAAACATTTATTTTTAAAGATTTTTGAATTACCATAATACAAAGGTTTTCCGTGACACATTTCATTCGACATGTGTCAGGTGTTACACCTGAGGGTATAATTACATCAATTCTCATGGGGGTACACGCTTTATTTGTGTACCATGTGTTTGGCAAGCACAAGGAGCCCTAGCTAACATGGTATTTGCTTATACAACTTTACACATCGGTACCATATTTCTCTGACACAGAATTACACAGCTATCTGACTGTTTAACAGAGAAACAAACATATTTTTACTACGTCAGTGACAGGTGTTATCGCAATTACACAGTTGGATAACTTCACACTTATGAAATTGTATTTCGTCTGCACTTTGTGAACTCTTCATATTTTTTCGGAACCATTGTGATACTATGAGAGCTTTGAATGATGTGTTTGGTACGGGATCATGATTTTAAAGTACGATTGAGGTCGATGACACTATTGATATGAGCAGAGAATTTTCTTTAGGTTTTGAAATTATTGGAGGTAGCTACGACGATTCTGAGATTTGACTGAGGTGTTATGATGTTATTATTACGATGACGATGTGTATTATGCTGTTAGGGTATGTTTATGATCAATAAGCTGATGTTATATGAGGAATCTGATTTGCTAACTATACCTATCAGTAGTTAGTGCCTTCAGTAGTTTGAATCTTTTATTTAGCTCGCAGTAGTGGCGCTTGCTGTATTGCAGTAATTCGAGTAACGAAGATTTTTGTGAGGTAAGTGACTTGTGAAAGATATAGGTTAATGTTAGTCAGGGCCATTCTTTTGTAGGGATTTTTGAAAGTCAGATTGCGTTGCACTAAAAATATTGTGTGTCGGTTTAAGCACAGTCATTGATAATTTTTCCAAGGGGACGTTTCATTTGCACTTGAATAGCTATAACTGCAGAATATAAAATTAGGCTGACGGTACGCTAGCTGCTACAAATCCCTGTAGGCAAGGTCAGATCGTGTGTGTTAATACCACTGAATGGTATTTACATAAAGATAGTCAGCTTTATTTTGCAGGGTGTCACACCTAGCTCTGCCACCTCGTATCTCCGAAACAAAATAAAATGTGAAAAATGCAACTGGCCACGAAAGCACCTTTGTAAGTGGCTCATACATTGCACAGGAATGCATATTCCGTAAATGTAAAAAAAAAAAAGAAAATAACATCACTTTCACACAAAGTTATCTTTTTTAAATGGTACTTGCATGTTTTTCCTACGGAATTGAAAACCAGAGGTTCAACGAGCGACGGCAGACTTATTTTCACTGTTCTAGACCTCATAGCTTCTGAAATACGTATACTCTAAAGGATGGCAAAGGCGCAACAATTTCTGCTGTAATGTTCACAGCAATGGTTGCCTACAGGGCAGTGCATGCAACTCGCATTACGGCACTACTGCGTTACAGCAGAGACTGTGGCATCGTTTCCATTATTTAAGGTATAAATATTCCAGAAGGTATAAGGTTCAGAGAAATGGAAACAAGTCTACCATCACTAACTCTACCTCTAGTTCTCATTTCCATAGATCAAACATATATTCGACATTTAATAAAAAGAAGAAAAGAAAAATTTAGCTTTGTGTTGAAAGTGATGTGTGTTTACTTGTAAGGATTGTGTATTTCTGCCCATTGCATGAGCCAGTGACATAGGTGCATCCCTGGCCAGTTGCATTTTTCACATTTTGTTTTGTTTCGAAAGCATAAGAGGCGGCAAAGTTAGTTGGGACACCCTGCATATTGGAAGATAGGAGACGAGGTACTAGCGGAAGCAAAGGTGTGAGGACTGGCCGTAAATCGTTTGTTCTTGGGTAGATCAGCTGGTAGAGCCCTCGTCAGCTAATGGCAACGGTCCTTAATTCTAGCCTTGGTCCAGCTAACTAGCGGAAGCAAAGGTGTGAGGACTGGCCGTAAGTCGTTTGTTCTTGGGTAGATCAGCTGGTAGAGCCCTCGTCAGCTAATGGCAATGGTCCTTAATTCTAGCCTTGGTCCAGCACATAGTTTTAAGCTGAGAGTAAGTTTTATTACATATTACTGTTGGATAAAAAGAGTTTAAAGTGTGTTTAATTTGTCATAGTGATAGATTTCGAAAGCCCACGAACTTCATTCAGAGTTGGAGCTGCGACCCAACAAAGAAAAATTTTCAATTACTGAGAGCACACTCGCATAACACTCTACGTTCAGCTGGAAATGGCGACCGAATCGTCACATAAGACTTTCTCAGTCCTGCCTCATCCGTGGCCAGAAAGTGGTGGTCGCACTAGTTCCGTTCCAGCCTCTGGCTGGCCTTGTGTATACGCGAGCAAGACCCTCCATCACGACCGGTCGATCGGTTCCAGCTATAAACCAGCACAGTTTCCCAAATTCTGTATGATTATGGCTAGAAGAAAACATGGGCAGATGCACGCTTTTCAACTGATGAAAACGAGCTGTTGCAGTAGGTTCTGTAAATATTACGTAATCATTGTCACTCCACACCTTCAGTAAATAATTATAGTCCTTAAAATTTATAATTAAGAATAAAAGTAGCGCATCATCCTGCTCTTTTCCCTGGTATGACCATTTTTATCATAGCTTCAGTACATTAATTATGACTGTTTTCGATTGAGAACATTTTCGATCGAATTAACCTAGTAAATGACAAAAATTATATTCGATAAATATTAACTGAGTTTTCCGTTCTGTGCCTGGCAGAAGTTGATAGCAATATTAAATAGGAAACACTTCTTAATGTTCGGCAAAATCATATTTGTTAGGTCACGTACCGGCTTTCAGCTTCGCCTGATGGTGGACTAAGAAGCCGAAAGCCGGATTATGACCCGATAAATATGATCTTGCAGAACATGAGGATGTTTGCAGTTTAATATTACTTAAAATATTATGATAGGTGTGTCGTAAGACGTATTTGCACAAGCCACATTGCTGCAATGTGTGGGGCAGCCGTCACTGACGGATCTGTCAAATAGGCAGAGTTACAGAAGTCGAGACTTTCGCGCTTGGGATTCTCCTGCAGAGATGGCGGCGAAGCTAGTATATCTTCACTTTACTATACAGGTATAGTGAATACCACCCGAGTTAAAGAGGTGCACTGCCCCTCAAATAAAAGATCGAGACGCATTGGAAAATTCAGTACTACTTTTATATAAACCACATACGCGTTGTTAAAGGTAAACCAACTTCAATGATGTAAGTGATAAAACTTTTTAAATTAATAATAATTTGACAAATAAATGGTACCGCTGGAGTCAAGGTGTCAGATTAAGGTCAGCGAGACACGTCTACAAGTAGACACATCTTTATCAGCAATTACACAATCCAATGACGATTGTGTGATGATTCAGTAAAAAAAACGAGTTAATGGAAAATACGTGAAGTTAATTAAAAGGACCACTAATTAGCAATGAACTTATTCTCTTGCATTTATCAGAATTTATGTAACTCTCCACACAATATTATCTATTACTGGCGACCTGAGAAACCTATTTAATGCGATCATCAGAGTTGAAATGGCGTCACTAAATCCTAATATTCTCATAAATGTTAGAAGGAATGGCTAGTAATATACCCTTTTTTTTGTTTTTGGACATAGAAAATTTTCAATCGGCTGCCTGATGTCTACCAGCTATCTGTTATAAACTTTAAAACCGTTGTGAAATCTATAATGCGTAGCCAAATTTAAACAAGACAGACGAGAAAATGGGAAGTAAACGGTTTACTTATCAAAAGTAATCACCATAATGGTTAATGCATTTATTCCACTGTCTGAATATTCTTTTACAAAAACTTTCTTATAGAAAGGGCGGCGGACGCTCGGGATCGCTGAAGATAGATGGAATTACTTTGGAACGAAGGACACTTTTAAATCCTATAGAGCGACATAGCTTGGATACAGTGATCCTTGAATGGGAAGTTGCTGGAGAATATATTTGCAAAATATTTATTAATATCAGGTAACGAACATACTTTGGTACACAAAGCATTTGACAGGATTACTTACAACGTGATTCCAAATCCTGACTTTTACTCAAATAAAAAAAAACAGTTAACGTTACTGAGTCACGGCACTAATTAACTGAAAAGATTCTTAACAAAACTAGCAAAATTACTTTAATTACGTCGAGGAATTAGCCACACATTTAAAAAAAGACAATTCAATGACAACATACAGTGACATCTTTACCTAAAGCTACTGGGTACAGCTTCAGATTTGCAAAGTGGCCACCCGCTGTATTTTCCTGAACGTAAGATACAACCAACAGTCATTAGTGCACGCGAGTAGATAGCAAGTATGCACTACAATGATTGCACAACGCCAAACAGTAGCCCCTTTACAAATTTATTCCTTAGCTGAGCAAAGTCTGTGGAATACAAATATGGGGACTAGCCTCTTCAGTAAGCCATAGAAACTTTAAAGTCAATTTGCTTGCGACAAATAAAATTTTTACACCAAAATTGCTTGAACGCGGGAATTAACGACTTAATTTAAATCTCAAGTTTAGCAAGTTTTCCAAAATGACTTAGGATCTAACCGTCTTAAAATTACGAGACACAAACCAATACTGAACCAAGACAAATTACAACTAATATTTTTAGGTATGGACTGTAAATGACTTAAACTTCAGGCACTAGTCGTCCTTGAAATTTTCCCCAAAGCACCCCACGTCTGTGGCACAATGTGGTTACTCAAACCCCGGCACCAGGCTATTTGAACTACAGGTTAATTGCGCAGTTAGGATAAAGAAAATTTCAGTTATAAATCAACAATCACAATGAGTAATACGACAACTGCCAGTTCCTTTGAAATTTAACACTTAAATTGGTGCTTTGAGTTTTTGTCGATAAAGCGAAAGATCTTTCAGCTGAAGCTCAGCAACCCAATTAAGCAACACAACTGTTTGTTCCTTTTAAACATGTAACCACTGAAGATTGACCTTTACGTACTTGTTACCCATAATTTTACTATTGGAAATGATGAAAAAAAAGTGATGACTTACAGTACCTTGAGCCGACAGCCACCTTATCAGCACTCGGGAATAAAAAATTATGTTAGCCATTCCGTTGCAGACTTTTACCGGCGCGATTTGCTGTCAGCGTAGAAAACGGCCGTCGGTAGGCAGCAGCCGTCAGCAGATAACGTCAAGCAAGCACCACACTCAGGACGTTTCGTTGCTTGCATATAAACCTTGCTGTTTCTACAACAGATAACAGATAGAAACGTTAACCCACCCTGAGGCACGAAAGACAGCATCCGCAACACTTCTCAAAGCACGAGCAAACAAAATTTCCAATGTGCGGTTAATGTGGTGGATCGAGATAGAACACAGTAACAACTCAGACACTCGAGGTGCGCTCCCAGCCGAACCCATACGTCTTACTGGCCCGCTTTCGCCGCTGTCCGGTACATTGAAACAGCTGCCAAGGCGCGGCCGCGCCCATAGCATGTAATTCCGTCAGATCTTTTACCAGGAACCTCGTCAGTTGACGGCCCACAGCTAACCCAGGAGGCGTACGGACATACTGCTTTTTCTATGCGCTGAACGAATACAAGCTCTGACTTTAGCCGCATCAGTACAGCTACAAGACCGATTGACAGGTCCAGTCGATACGCACGTATCACTCTCTCCTCGTATAATGTGTCCTTAACATATGGTATCCAACTGCTTAACAATACTGGTTGTTGGCTGGTCATGTATTGATCTTGTGAACAGTTTCGTGAAACCAAACTTAATGAAATACTGAATTTGAAATAATGAAAATGAATCTAATTAAATTCCAAAAGAAACTAATTGTATACTCAATGGAAACTATTTAACTGGTACCTAATTCTGAAGTACGTTATGAAACAGTCAATAAAATTCTTCTGGGTTTGCGGCCGCATTGTCATCTGTAAAATTCCGTCGTTTCGGCGACTGTTGCAAGGTGCCTTCTCCAGGGTGTATTGCTAACTGCAGAAGAAGGCACCTTGCAACAGTCGTCGAAACGTCGGAATTTTACAGATGACAATGCGGCCACAAACCCAGAAGAATTTTATTGACTGTGACAACGGCCGCGGAAGCCTGCATTTACATTTACGTTATGAAAGTTATGTAATAAGACGTGCCATGCCTGACTTAAAATATCTACAAAATAAAATACCGCTCAACGTCGAAGAAAATACCTGTTTAAGATCACCTTCACTGTTCACTGTAAATTAATCTATTTTCATAGCGTAATACCTCAAAATTGTGACTACGTGCTGTTTGCACACACAAAGGCAATGTGAGATCTGCCTTGAAAGAAAAGTAACTTATCTGTTGCTCATCATGTTGCTTTGTTTCTGGTGTTCTGACGTTTTCAAGCCAACTGAAATCAGCAAATGCAGCAGCTAAAGGAAAATAATCTACTCACCACTAAATGTTTCTTTGTTTGCCAGAAAAATTTGTGGCTGCATGTGGCATAAGGTGCAATGCACACACCACAAAATACTTAAAATTTTACTAAAAATGATGGAGGAGGGTTTTATTTTAAAGGAAAAGTTCTTCAAAAATTAAACTCTGGTTATCTGATTAGTGTCAAAAGACAGTACCATATAAGAAGACTCTAACAATTACGAAATACTCATTAGAAAAATTACGGTCATTTAAACCAGTGGCTTTGTTTCTGATATAATGAGAAAAAAAGAGTCAAATTAACGTTCGTTCTCATTATATCACAAATAACGCATCTGGTTTATATGTCCGTAATTTTTGTAATAAGTATTTCGTAATTGTTAGAGTCTTCTTATATTATTAGTTTTTCAAGGGACAAACATTTCCTTCAGTTAATAGTTCTGAGAAACAAACATTTCATTCTTGAGCATGCTTTTGTTAACTTGAAACAATCCTCCAAAAATCTTCTTCATACACAGCCATGAAAATATATTAACATCAACTTTCATCTCCATAGTAAAGTATTCCAGATAATTTCTCCCAAATTCACAAATATGTGATCTGGTTCTCCAAAACTCAACTGTGCGCTACTACGCCTCAAATAAGAATGCTACAGTGCTGCACAAGGGATAGGCGACAAAGTGCACCACAGACTGCATTAAGCACGGAGTCAAGGATCTTATCCTCAACACGTGCTGCACGCTCATCCAACTTTGTCTTAGTACAATAGCGGCGAATCATTTACAGTGCCAGAAAAAGTATGAAATCCTTACAATATTTACTGTTGGCTACGGAAACATGGTTATACAAAGGCGTGAACCACTTCGTATGAAGCACAATGACAGCCACGAATGTCTTTCTTGAGGGCTCCAAAAATACGAGAATCGCATGGGAAAAGATCGGCATTGTAATAAACAGTTTACTTACCTTTTATCCACGCGCCTCGTTTTCATTTGACTGCCAATTATAGAGAGCATATCTGTATGGAAATATTTTTTCTTCCGCTATTCACCGTTAAGCCTAAATCAGAGAAGAGGCTTCTGCAAATTTTCTTATACCTACTTAACGCAATATTCTTACTCGCTCTCTTGTACAATATAAATTTTTGATCTTATTTGCATGTCCCTAGAAAATTATGTCATAGCAGAGTATGAAGTGAAAGTATGTGAAGTGTGCTAATCATCCCGTGTACAGGTCAACACGGTGAGAACGATTTCTAAGTGCAAGGCACGCTGAATTCAGTTCTCTGTTGTCGTATCCACTTGCAGGTACTTTTAGGAACTACACACAAAGAGGGGGGGGGGGGGGGGGGAAGATCCAATGTATGCTCATTAGTGCCTTTTTTAAGCACCTGAATAATATTTTTATGAGTTTGCAATGGCATATGATCAAACTTTCGAAGATTAAGTGAGAAATATTTGCAAAGTATTAGTTTGTTCCATTGCGCTAGCTGAGTCTGGTATAAATGTGTATACGTCGTTTAGCTGTTTACTTGTCATTAGCGAATGTCACAGTTTCTGAAGAATTTTCTAATATCCCAGACAAATCTTTGGTGGAAGGCAACAAAAGACATGAGCTGAACACAACCTTATGGGACGCAACACTTATTTTTGTTGCAAAGATATTACTCTCTGCGCAAGAGCAATACATGCGTTAACATTATTTTAATTTCCACAGTAGAATTTTATATACAATCGAAAGACTTGAAAAGATCATAAAAAATCTTAAGAGCAAAATTTTCATTTTTTAGTTGTACCAGAACTGAGTTTGTGAGATCATTATAGAAAATGTTTTACAGAAGCTACACTGAGCTTTGTTTAAAAGGTTATTTGTTAGAATAGTGTTTCAGTATTCTGTTAGAAGCTACCCTCTGAAAAAATGTTTAAGGGAAGGAGTTCAGTCGCCCAGTAAAGATCGCTATTTTGTCCACATAATTCAATCTTTCAGGAAATACGTCATAACACCAGATCTGATTACAAAGGCAGCTCAAGGGGGAGGAATGCGGGAGAGGTGGGTGAGCGCTACCATTTCAGCAAAAGATTTTACTGCTTTATTTGAAATACCATCAAAACTGGAAGAGTTACTGTTTTGCAGTGATCTAATGATCTTTAACAGTAGATATGAAAGAAGTGTGTCTGCTGGTGGGGTACGCAATATCTATACAAATGAATCTAATGGATCTCATTTTCTAAATACATGAGTTATCCAGTTTCCTGCCTGATGTGTTCTTGCAGCATGTTGAACGCTTTTGCACAATAATATACAACTCTATTCTGAACCCTGGACACCGAAATCTAAGACTTTTCACGTCGAGGGTCTTATCACACCGTAATACGTTGGAGGTTCCTTTCCCTGGCTAAATTAGTCTAATCCACTATGACAGCGGCTGCGACACGCCCGGAACGTCAGGTATTTTGGTATTTCAAAATTTGATATTTTAGAAGATGAAGCTTCCGTATACCCAGAACGATTTCAATGACTGGCTGGGAAAGCATAAGTATTTATTTTAGTGGAAGAGAGACTATATGGAAATAATTTTTATTTTCAGTATTGTGGTTGTGAACTTCACACTTCATCGTAAAATTATTTTTATTATTAATAAAAAATACTGTGATGGAATAAATGTATTAGTACAAAATCTCATGATTCCATGGGAGGTTTCTGCCAGGTGTCCCGTTGTTGACTTCATTCTACAGTCTTACTGCTCGCTTCTGTAGTACAAATACCTTTCTGACACTAGTTGCTTTTTCCAAAAGTATTATAAGACAACACAAGACACTGTCTAGTTAAAGTATGCAAAGTACACTAGCAGTTATATCCGTAGCTCAACATAATAAGGAAGACTCAACGTCCAAAGCAGGCATAACTTAGCTTTTCGATCAACTTATCCACGTACTCGTGCCAACTTAATTTGTTGATTTTCATGACGTCTAAGACTTTCATATACGGAGTACCATTTATATCATGTCCATCACTCTTTATTTGTACGAAATTGCATAGGCCAGTATCGACTAGATTAAGAGTTAGGTTGTCTACTGCGGGCCCCTGTAAGCACGTCTCGCTAGTCTACTGGCTACGTATCGTATGATTGCACGTACTTGCACCATTAATAAACATCAGAGTTTTAGAAGAATAATCAGTACCTTTGGGAAATCATTTATGCAGGTCAGGGACAGAACATTCCAGGACACCATATTTAATGTTTCTCTCTGCAAATGCACTTTGATTGCCCTTTTATAGCTTGTTAATACGAAACTTTGTTTTCGTTTTCTTAGGCGTTCGTAATTGCCGAAAAGTTTGTTATTCTTGGTTTGACAGATACTAGTTGATAAAAGACACCACTTAAGATTTGGAACATCCGACAGCCTCTTTCTGTATGTATTCTGTACACTATACTGGTTATTTTCTAAGATAACAGACACGCTCCATGAAGGAACCTGACCAGACTGCATTTATTTATCTTTAGCTAGGCTATTACATTTTGATAAGACGAGAATGAACTACTGGAAATTTCAGGGGGAGAAAATTACCGAAGATTTCTGCCACATATATATGGGATGTAGCCTCGGGAAAGGCATTATATACTGCAGAACTGGGCAGTAAGGTGCATAGCGACCGGCAGCGAACACAGCTAAATCCAGCTGCCCAGAAGCGAGAGAGAGAGAAAGAGAGAGGGAGGGAGAGAGAGAGATAGCGAAAGATAGGTACTGTGTGTATGTGTGTGTGTGCGTGTGTGTGTGTGTGTGTGTGTGTTTGTGTAAGAAAGAGAGAGAGAGAGACTGCTGAGGCAATGGGTGAGGCCAACGTTACGGGAAAGTATTTCAGCGTGTGTATATAGGATACAAAACAACGTACGGACAGCCATACATCGTTAAAAGGGTACATGTGACCTCTGAGCATGACAGCGGAAGGAAGGTATATGGTCTGAGAGAAGTTGGATCAGAAGCATCACAGTAAAAAGTATTATTCTGTTTCGTTCTATCACAGAAACTGGAGGTCCATCACAGTCAATGAAGTACGTAAAAGTGAGTTGCAAAACATTTATGAAGATACAGAATGAAGTGATTTAGACATATGGTAAAGCGCGATCAGAAAAGCAATTAGCTAGTCGCCTACTGTTAAGAGTAAAATTGAAGCAATTTCATATAATGTGAGTAGAGTCTACAGCGTTATAATTTGAGTACAAAAAAGTTCACATCAACTTAAGTTTGGAAACGTACAGTGTGGCCACAAATACGTGATGTATGCTGAATGAATTTTCAGGGATTAAAATTATTTGTATGGTGATTTATCTGCTAGTAGGTTAGTTAACTTAATAAATTATTTTCAAAAAGTCGTACGTTTCACATATTTAGATGAGAAGCTTAACGTGATAAGGAACTTTTATTGCTCATGCAATTGACTGATTGCTTAAAAGTGAACAACTTACTCAGATTGAATATTAAAGCGGTGAACGCATGGTTAAGTTCTTGATTTCTTCGAGTGAGCATATTGACAATATTATTCAACGCTTTGTTATTGCTTTACGTGGTCCAGGTATCTACAGCCTGCAGTGTACTTAAACGGGAGAGTATATTCTATTCGAGATTTATGAAGGGTTATGGTACTAGTCGATATTCAGTTCTGGCTTTCTTTAGACTGATATTAAATTGCTACTTCTCACTAGATGACAGGGCAGTATGAGAAGTTTTTTTTTTTTTTTTTTTGATAGGTTATAACCTTTCCCTGTAGGTGGATGGGAAACGAGGTGAGGAAAATAACTGCGTTCCCTGTCACTTACTGGGCACACCCTTGCAACTGACAGAATTAAACATTTTACTACAGTCAGTATGCAGAGGCTGCTGACCGTGCAAGATCTGTAATTGGGAACCCTCAGCGAGAGTTCTAAGTGTCTCCAGTGGAATCAAGGACTGCCTGTGCATGTTCGCACGGTATTTGTATCCATGCGGTTTGCAATTTGCACAAAATATCAACACTGGTTACTGGAAAACAGTCGTCAACAAGTTGCCGAACGAACAGATACAGGCAGATTCTGTGTATGACGTGCCAAGAGGCCGTGCAAGCAGCGGGGAAATAGTGATACCAGTCATTCTTCGAACGAGGCTTACTTATTCCTCACAGCATGTGAAGTCGCGTGTTGTATCCAATGACACCCCATACCTTTACGTTTGTTTGCTATACCTCAGTCTGCCATATAGCTGTCACTACGGTAGCAAATGTAGTCGTCACAGCAGTAGAGACAGGCTCGATTCGTCAATAAACGCCACAGTTGTTGTTCTTGTTATGGTCTTCAGTCCTGAGACTGGTTTGATGCAGCTCTCCATGCTACCCTATCCTGGGCAAGCTTCTTCATCTCCCAGTACTTATTGCAACCTACGTCCTTCTGAATCTCCTTAGTGTATTCATCTCTTGGTCTCCCTCTACGATTTTTACGCTCCACGCTGCCCTCCAATGCTAAATTTGTGATCCCTTGATGCCTCAGAACATGTCCCACCAGCCGGTCCCTTCTTCTTGTCAAGTTGTGCCACAAATTCCTCTTCTCCCCAATTCTATTCAATACCTCCTCATTAGTTATGTGATCTACCCATCTAATCTTCAGCATTCTTCTGTAGCACCACATTTCGAAAGCTTCTATTCTCTTCTTGTCTAAACTATTTATCGTCCATGTTTCACTTCCATACATGGCTACACTCCATACGAAGACTTTCAGAAACGACTTCCTGACACTTAAATCAATACTTCCTTGCCATTGCCAGTCTACATTTTATATCTTCTCTACTTCGACCATCATCAGTTATTTTGCTCCCCAAATAGCAAAACTCCATTACTACTTTAAGTGTCTCATTTCCTAATCTAATTCCCTCAGCATCGCCCGACTTAATTCGACTACATTCCATTACCCTCGTTTTGCTTTTGTTGATGTTCATCTTATATTCTCCTTTCAAGACACTGTCCATTCCGTTCAACTACTCTTCCAAGTCCTTTGCTGTCTCTGACAGAATTATAATGTCATCGGCGAACCTCAAAGTTTTTATTTCTTCTCCATGGACTTTAATACCTACTCCGAATTTTTCTTTTGTTTCCTTTACTGCTTGAATAACATCGGGGAGAGGCTACAACGCTGTCTCACTCCCTTCCCATCCACTGCTTCCCTTTCATGCCCCTCGACTCTTGTTTGGTTTCTGTACAAATTGTAAATAGCCTTTCGCTCCCTGTATTTTACCCCTGCCACCTTTAGAATTTGAAAGAAAATATTCCAGTTCACATTGTCAAAAGCTTTCTCTAAGTCTACAAATGCTAGAAACGTAGGTTTGGCTTTCCTTAATCTTTCTTCTAAGATAAGTCGTAAGGTCAGTATTCCCTCACGTGTCCAATATTTCTACCGAATCCAAACTAATCTTCCCCGAGGTCGGCTTCTACCAGTTTTTCCATTCGTCTGTAAAGAATTCGCGTTAGTATTTTGCAGCTGTGACTTATTAAACTGATAGTTCGGTAATTTTCACATCTGTGAACACCTGCTTTCTTTGGGATTGGAATTATTATATTCTTCTTGAAGTCTGAAGGTATTTCGCCTGTCTCATACATCTTGCTCACCAGATGGTAGAGTTTTGTCAGGACTGGCTCTCCCAAGGCCGTCAGTAGTTCCAATGGAATGTTGTCTACTCCGGGGGCCTTGTTTCGACTCAGGTCTTTCAGTGCTCTGTCAAACTCAATATCAAGCTGATATGGTCTCTGAAATCGACGCTTGTACGCTGAGATTTCGTTAACATTCTGAGATTTCGTTAACATTTCCTCTTGTTGTGAAGGCTAGTTAACAACTGAGAGTCATACAACATTAATTTTTTCGATCCCGCAAAAGATGCAACTACTGGGCCTTCTTCGTCTGCCTGCGACACTAGTTGCTTGTTACTTAGTATTGCAGTACTAGGAAGGAAGACATTATTTTAAAGTTCCATCAACAGCAATGTCATTAGAGAAGGAGCACAAACTCGGTATATGGAAGAACGGGAAGGTCATCGACAGTCCACTTTTTAAAGGAAATTTATCTTAAAGGATTTAGAGAACAATGGGATAGCTGTCCATATTGCAAGTTCACTATCTTACCACTGTGCCACTTCACTTCGTTGTAGTACGACAGAAAAGTGAAATTTTCTCTACCCGACACAGAGATGACGTTGAGAACAGTGAAATTCTTTTTTTTTAATCTTAACACGTATGCACAATAATGTAAGCCATTTTCTAACTTCAAATTTGTTTAGACAGCCTTGCAAACGAATAGTGCTGGGTGTGTTATTTCAAATGAATAAATTAGACTATTATAACGTCATATAAATTCATTGTTTGAGATAGTTTATCACCAAAGAAAATGTATCGAAAGTTGAAGCAGGATTAAAAGCGCCATTTTCGAGTTCTGGGAAATGGATGCCTGAAATAAAATTTACTTCATCTATAGATGATACACAGATGGCAATCACAGATGAAAATATCGAGGAAATGCGCTTAATAGTCTTCGAAAATCACAAAATGAAAGCGTTTGAAACAGCTAAAACTGGCGACATTCACACACGGTCTTAACTACGAGGTTTTTTCTTTAGACTGCCAATGGCAAGGAAAGCGTTTCTGAAGAAGAGAAATTTGTTAACATCGAGTATAGATTTAAGTGTCAGGAAGTCGTTTCTGAAAGTATTTGTATGGAGTGTAGCCATGTATGGAAGTGAAACATGGACGATAAATAGTTTGGACAAGAAGAGAATAGAAGCTTTTGAAATGTGGTGCTACAGAAGAATGCTGAAGATTAGAAGGGTAGAGTACATAACTAATGAGGAGGTATTGAATAAAATTGGGGAGAAGAGGAGTTTGTGGCACAACTTGACAAGAAGAAGGGACCGGTTGGTAGGACATGTTCTGAGGCATCAAGGGATCACAAATTTAGCATTGGAGGGTAGAAATCGTAGAGGGAGACCAAGAGATGAATACACTAAGCAAATTCAGAAGGATGTAGGTTGCAGTAAGTACTGGGAGATGAAGAAGCTTTCACAGGATATGGTAGCATGGAGAGCTGCATCAAACCAGTTTCAGGACTGAAGACCACAACAACAACAACAAAATCTAAGATGATGGGTACCGCTTTTGTTGAGTTTTGGATAAAAGGACATACTCTGCCTGGTGAAGAAAGTCCAGAATCCTATTAGTGGATATTAATATAGGGTGCGTCCCTCTTCGCCTTTATGACGGCTTGACCTATGGTGGGGGACACTTTTAAAGTGTTGTCTGAATGTATGTGGAGCAGCAGCTCATTGTTCCTCAAGAGCCGCAACCAAAGAAGGCTGGCGTGTTGGTCGCTGTAGTCTGGACCGAAGTACATCTTCTAACTCATCTCAAAGGTGTTTCATTGCATTTAAGTCGGGACTTATAGGAATGCATATGCATATACAGAGATATATAAACAGGCAGAATACGGATCTGCGGTTGGCAACGCCTGTATAACAAGTGTCTGGTGCAGTTGTTAGATCGGTTAGTGCTGCAACAATGGCAGCTTATCAAGATTTAAGTGAGTGTTATAGTCGGCGGACGAACGATGGGACACACCATCACCGAGATAGCGATGAAGTGGGGATTTTTCCGTACGATCATTTCATCAGTGTACCGTGAATATCCGAAATCCAGTAAAACATCAGATCTCTGAAATCGCTGCGACCGGAAAAAGATCCTGCAGTAACGGGACCAACGGCGACTGAAGAGAATCGTACAGCGTGACTGAAGTGCAACCTGTAACACCACAGCTCTTATGCTGTATGGATTTATCATTATTATTTTTTTTTGCTTATTTAATGTTACATTGTTGATCACCTGTGAATGTGTTCAAATCGATAGCATAAAATTGTGTATTCTTTTCTTTGTCAAACCTTTGATGTCGTGATTTGATTCTATGCAAAGTAGTGTATCTGCGATTTGTATGCTTTGACCCATTTGGAGGGAACAATACTTACTGTATATGATTGTAATTTTGTGTGAATAATTTTTGTAGAAGTGTCAATATGTGAAAATGTTCTGTTTTATTTAATACATTTGGTTGCTATTATGTAAACTGCTGATCCTCACTTAGGGCTCTTAGTTATTCTGTATGTAAGAGGTAGTGTGGTTCCCCTCAGGAACGGAAATAGGTAGCGCGCGCAAATAGTGGTTGGCATAGGTGGAAAAGGTGGAACTGATAGTCAGTCGGAGACGAGCCACCAGTCGGAAAGGAGCTACCAGTCTGTGCACTGTCAATGTAAAGGTGCATATCATGCTGATTCAGAGAGAGGCTTTTACTGCTTCTTTCCAATGCCTCGGATGGGTGGATAAATAGCTGGATCTATTCTGGAATTTGTATGAATCATCGCCATGAAGATACGATAAAGTCCGGCAATTCTACCTGTAATTCCACCTACCAACATGCAGTTGCCACCACATTGCGCAATAACTGTAACGTAATACTATATTGATGTACAGTGAAGGATCAGCCGAATGGATGTGTTAGTGTGCTGAAATATAAGGTAATTCATATCGGAATTTATTTACCTACCTTGATTTTACTCCTCATCATAACACCTCTCAGGGTCCTCTCCGTTTGAAGTAAAGTGATTACCGAGTGTCCTTACTGAAAGTACGTTGGAGCCTAGAGCTTTGTTAAATAATGCCTCTTGAACTTATTAGAAAGATAGTTAAAGCTAATGTGGTAACAGAGTGAGTTAAAGCAAATGTTATTTGTCCAATAATAATTTTCCTATAGAAACTGTTATTTAAAGTGCTGTTACCAACTTCAAACTTTAGGCTGAGTCTTATAAAGTAAATGATCACGTTGTTGTCTGTAGTAAATTCTAAAAAGCAGAGTCAGTTCCTTGCAATTTTGTCAACATTGTGTTTCGTTGTAGTAAAAGTGAGAAAGCTGCAGTTGTGAAACGTTACATTCTCATGTATGCCAAGTGTTTGTCTCTTTTGTGTGCATATTTACAGTGTAAAGACCACTCAGTTTGTGTAAGCCTTGAAAGTGATAGTGTTTTTCTGTACGTGTTATAATTTTGCAAATAGTTTTTGTGCTGCCCCAGTTGTTAGCTTCAATCTTAAAGCATATGTGTGTCAGAGTTCATTGCACTCGCGTGTGACCTAGTCTACGTTGTGTTGTCCATTATAGTTACTTATACCTACTTTCATAAACGAGAATGTTAATCTTTCTCTTGCCTAATTAGGCTGGCGACCGTTTCCCTTATTCTATAAACAGTATATCTAGGCAAAATTTTGTTTGTCACTATTCCAATATTAACGTAATTCTGACTTTCATTTCCGATAAGCCACTTCCATTAGGAACAATACGGTCAACTTAACAAAATTCCTCTCAGAGGGTAACACTGCTCTGTTGCTTTGTGCCATAGTTACTTTTACAAAATTGTTTTATGTTACAACCTGCTTCTGGCATTGAGGTTATGGTACAATAGTTAGCAGAGAGGGAGTGTTATACGTGGCGCCGCGTGACAGGACGTTGTTCAGTTTGCACCTACAGACGGAAAAAATTATAAGTAGTTAGCATTTTACACACATTGAGTGAACATAAAACGTCTAGCGGCACGAACCTGTACATAACTTGACAGAACTAATAGTGAAAGTTGTTTAAAAAAAAAATAAAAGGTATCAGTACTTAATAATAGCTAAAATGGACAGGAAACTAGAAATAAATCTAGACACGCGAGAGCAGAATGCAACCGAGAGCAGTTCAAGCAGCACACCAACAGATGGCATGACGCGCGAGTTAAATTACGTACGTTATCACGCAGACATCAATAAACAGATCGAAGCTATGTGTGTCGCGCGTACTAAGCAAGACAATATGGGCGATGTTGTCGAAGACAGTGGTTATGTCAATGAATCGCGGGATATGTTCGAATCACCAGAAACTGAGAGGGGTGTAGAATCTGAACACGAAAATGCAGTTGAAACCAAAAGTGAAAAGACACCAGATGTGACTGATTTGTTAAAAATGTTGTCTGCACAAATTGCAGCACAGGGACAACAAAATGCTGCGCAAAATGACAATATTAATGCACAAATCGCAGCACTGGGACAACAAAATGCAGAACAAAGACAGCAATTTGCTGCACAAAATGACAATATTAATGCACAAATTGCAGCACAGGGGCAGTTAATTGCAACACAGGGGAGTGATATTAGCAAACAAATGCAAGAGCAAGGCAAAAAACTTAGTAAACAGATTGAGAAAGTTGATGTAAAAGTAGACATTGTGAGTAATGAAATTAAAAACCTTAAAAGCGAAATTACTGTCATCAATGGCAATATTGACAACATACAGGGACAAGTTGATGACATTAACGAAAGATTTGACTCTGAAATAATTAAAATTCAAGATCAGATAGAACCCTTAGTCTGTACTAAAGTGGATGAAAAGGTATTCGGTATTAAATCCGAAATACAAACCGAATGTAACGCAGAATTTGCCCAGATTAAACAATCTGTAACAGAAACAAGCAGAGCTCTAACCAAACAGATTCTTACTTGCGAAAAGAAGTGTGAACATAACACTTCACAAATCCATGGCAAAATGTATGACTTGGAAAGAAAAATACAAACCGGACCTACACATTTTACTGAAAAAATGCCTTTCAGTAAAATATTAGAGGGCGAGGAAAAATTCGACCCAGCAAAGAGACATAACGGATGGCACCCCTTAGACTTTGTAAAGAATTGCGAAAGAAATTTTCCTGAATATTTGACTGACCAGGAAAAAATTAATATTGTAATCAGTGCATTAACGGGAGACGCAAAAAGGTGGGGGTTAAATCTTGATACTAACCAGATGTCTTTTGAAACCTTCAAACAAAAATTTATTGACGAATACTGGTCAGAACAAAAACAAGACCAGTTGTGGCGTGAATTTCTAATGGCCAGACTGTATGATGTCAGAGGTAGGCAAACCATGAAAGAATTTTGCGAATCATGGTACAGAAAACTGATACATTTGAAGGCTAGAAGAACTGAAGCTGAGATCGTTTGGGTTCTTTGGCAGAAACTGCCTGAGGATTCGAAACGATATGTTGGGAGTACACACAGTAGTTTTTCTGCGTTCTTGGAAAGGGTAGAAGATGAAGATCATTGGCGAAGAAATCGCGAGTACCGTCCCCATAATAGCAATAATTATTCGCGAGAAAGTAATGACCAAGCTGAACGACAGGAAAACGGTAGATTTCGTGTAAACACGATTCAAAGAGGTCGTGCGAGAGGTAGAGGAAATTATACGACGCGCGGCAGAGGATACATAGCACGGAATTCCCAAACTAGAGACGAAATGGAAAACTAAAAACCGCGTGTGTTACGGGCCGGATTCACGCGGAAACCGGTTTTGGGCCCAAAGAAAAGATGCCAAATATTAGATTCGAGAAGGAAAGACGTGAACTACGGGGCAGGAAGGTTAAGGGCGCGCCTATAGTAGACGGGCGCGGAATGATACATAGTGGCGTTCCCAGTGCGAAGTCACGTGACCCTTCGTGCTCGGGCCAGCCGTTGCCGAAGCAGCGTACATTGCTCTTGGCAGCAGACACAAATGGCAGACGTCGGAACAAGATGGCTGCCGTAGAGAGAGACAGAAGAGGCGGGATCGGACACTTCCGATGGCCAGTTTCAGTAGTAGATGAATGTAGAGATGAAAATAAAGTTAATATGTCATATGATAATGATAACTTGGTATCGGAATCGTGTGAAAAGACTTTTTTAAAGAATGAAAGGGAGCCAGAAAAGGCGAGTGGAAAGGAGAACATCTGTACTGTTAATGATGTGTATGAAGTAAAAGACGTAAATGTGGGGGAGGTTGTGATGAATAAAGAGGAAAGGGAGGTAGAATATGCCACGCAAAAGACGTGTGCACAATTAATAATAGGCAAAAATGAGGTAGAGGAGGACGTTAGTAATCATGACATTATGAGCAGTGCAGATGAAATTATTGTTGATGGAAAGGTGTTTAATAGTTTTGATGTAGAAAGGTCTAGTAAGAATTTCGCACGATTACCTGAAAATGACAGCATGGAAGAAAATGAAATGAAAGTTATCGAAGTATATGACGATTATACTAAGTATGAAGTTAAGGCTGAAATCGTTCAAAGTGATATAACTGAAGTGCCTGCGTGTCCAAATGATGTGCATTGTTTAGAAAATGAGTCGAAAAACGAAGTGGATGAAACATCTAGTGATAATATGCCTCACTGTTTAAAAGTTGCCTTACTGCTCGAATCTGATGACGAAAACGAAATCAGTGATAGTTCAGATGATGAAGGGTATATGAACACAGATAAGGATCAGTATACTATCTTTCCCTATTGTTCAAAAGTCGAGTACTTATGTGAATCTGGTGCTGAGGAAGAGAGTAGTGACGACTCTAGTGAAGATGAATTTTCAGGTGTAAACGAAAGTGAATATACTTTTACTGAAAGAGGGTACGAAAAAATTAGTGACATTTTACCGAAGCAAGATACAGAAAGTGAAACTGGGCCAAAACCGAAGGAATCATTCAGTAATGTAACACAGGGGCATAATTTGCAGGAACCTCCAGATGATACTATACTGGGGCAAGCCTTAACAAAAGTTTTGAAGGAGTGTGAATTACAGGAACATAAAGAACCACCTGATGAAATGATAGCAGAGCAGGAGATGATGTACCTTGCTAAAGACTTTGAAATTCCAAAACCTAAAAAGCCACCTGATGAAACAAAACGTTGGCAGGATCTGAATGGCTTAGTGAAAGATGTAGAAAATAGGAGGCCTAAAAAAGCCACCAGACTTAGTAACTATTTTATGAACCCTAAAAGACTGCCTTGTTAATAAAGAGACTGGGGGCAGGATGTATGTATATACTCTGTTAATATAATGCATGACTTTATTATTATTGTATCTGAGTGTTACCTGAAAGTCAATTATTGTTTTGTTGACCTTTAGGCCTGTGGCAGTTTGTTGCCTATTTTCTGTGGTGTACTGTTTGACTTTGCTTAGGAGCTGTTTGTTTTCAATTGAATACATATTGTTGCCAGCCTAATTATGAAGATAGGAGCATGTAGTGTGGCAAATCTTATAACTTTATGAATAATGATGCTTATGGTAACTTGATGAAAGTGCAATGAACTCCACATGATAATTATTTATTTCTGATATACTTAAAGATCAGAAAGGGCTTATGTTTGCACAATGTTGTTTATTTAAATGTACATGTCCTCTGATGAGGGTTGTTCAACCCTCAGGGGGCAATGCCCTCTTTGCATTGTCAGGTGCCTGACGAGCACCAGGGACCCGAGTCGTTGCTAGCACTACTTCCATTTCTTTTTGTGCTGCCAACCTTCCTCTTCATCATTCAGAACTTTTACTATCTTCTTTCCTTCTTCTCTATCAGAGTGTATTGAATAGTGTGGCAACGATGTAAGATATTGTGTATTATTTGTGGACAAGTAAATGGAAAAATAATATGGATACACTAGAAAATGACCAAGAATAATGAAAATATAGTGGGTACTGTAAAGGAAAAATGAAATGAAAAAGTAATTGGAAAGAGAAATATGGATAAGAAAAGGTAAAACTACTGAAAACAAGGTAAATTAATATTATAATATAATTAAATGTAAATGTTTTTGAAAATAGGGGTAAAAATGATATTGAAAAACTTTGTGTGTTTAAAACTGAGGAGATGAACCTGACTAAGGTATGGGAAATAAGTGTGTGAAGTATGTGTCTAGTGCCAGCAAAAGAGTTGGCAGAAATCACTTACGGTAGAATGTAAAATTATTGTCCTGATCTTGATGTATGTAATGACCTAACTGTATGTGGAAAAGCAATGACAAATGAGTAGTAGAAATTCTTAATCCTGACTTGATCCCAAGTACGACATTTAAATTTTTTCTCGATTAATGTATATGTTACCTGATTGTGTCATTTGAAAAAGAAATGATTTTGTTGCCAGTGTCTAATTACTGTTTCAAAGTTACAGGTTTCATGTTTTATACTACTAATGCAAATTTTACCAAAAGTGTGACAAAATGATGAAAAACCTGGAAATGATGACAATAAACTGCTCAAAAATGTGTCGATGGACAGTACAACAAGACAAAATAATGAGAATGCTGTGGTCCTGAAGCTAAGGACTACCAAATATACGATGTGAGCAGTAACCAAAGGACTTGCCATTGTGGGGCAAGGAGCTGATAAGTGGTCATGAACTGCCAAACCTAGAGGATGGGGCAGTGAATTAATTTAAAATTGTGTTTTTTTTTGTGTGTGTTCTTAATCTAAATTGTGTTTCGTGTCTAAATGTTATAGGTAAAGACTGCCAAACCAATAACGGGCAGAGTGTGTAACATGGACTGCTAGTGCTGAGGCAAGCAGTGAATTAAGTTAGGTTTTTTGAGCAATATGTTATGAACTGACTATTCTTATTGAAGTCAGTGAAAAGTTATTATAAAATATATATGCAACTTATTTAAATGGATGTAGATGTTTTTGAGACTAAGTTTTCTTAGATAACTTAAAGTTTTGGACTGCCTTGTTTTAAAACACAGCAGTGATGATTAAAGATAGGCTCTGAATATGTTAGTGTGTTTATGTGTAACAAATATTTTGGACTGCTAGTAATGAAGAGCAGCTTTAAAGTTAATTAATTTGAAAAAACCTTGCAAAGTTACTTTGGTATTTAAGGAGTCAGTTGGAAAAGGTTTCCATAGCTGTTTGTGTAAATTTTTGTACATATGTGGATGCAAACTGATATTTTCAATATTTCATTAATTGCTGAACCTTGTAAAATGTACTGTGATCATTAATATGCTTGCGTGTCTGAATATTTACTTTCCTTTAAAAATATTGAAAGACAAATTTTCTGTTTTCCTAACTTAGAATGTCCTGTGTTATTGTATATGTGTTTAAATTTTTTTTCATATTATTTAAAGGCTTTTCCTATTCTACTTATATGTAGATGAGTTTGTGTACTGATTGCCTATTAATTGAACTATGTGTGTATGAAATGAACATGTTTGAAGGTATCCTGTGTATTGATGAAAATTGATTTCCTTAAACCAGCCTGTGGATGAAAATTACTGTAAGTGCTTTACTTTGAAAATGTTTTTGGAAGAAGTGTATGAATCTCCTTAGTGTTTATACTGTATATTTGTAATATAGGTAATTTTTTTCTCCCAACTGAAGTTGGATAGAATGAATTTATTTTTAGCAGCCAACACCACTTAGGTGTTATGGATGTTTCCTTGAAGTATCCCTTAGAGGAAACTTCAACGAAACATGGGGCATGTGTAACACCACAGCTCTTATGCTGTATGGATTTATCATTATTATTTTTTTTTGCTTATTTAATGTTACATTGTTGATCACCTGTGAATGTGTTCAAATCGATAGCATAAAATTGTGTATTCTTTTCTTTGTCAAACCTTTGATGTCGTGATTTGATTCTATGCAAAGTAGTGTATCTGCAATTTGTATGCTTTGACCCATTTGGAGGGAACAATACTTACTGTATATGATTGTAATTTTGTGTGAATAATTTTTGTAGAAGTGTCAATATGTGAAAATGTTCTGTTTTATTTAATACATTTGGTTGCTATTATGTAAACTGCTGATCCTCACTTAGGGCTCTTAGTTATTCTGTATGTAAGAGGTAGTGTGGTTCCCCTCAGGAACGGAAGTAGGTAGCGCGCGCAAATAGTGGTTGGCATAGGTGGAAAAGGTGGAACTGATAGTCAGTCGGAGACGAGCCACCAGTCGGAAAGGAGCTACCAGTCTGTGCACTGTCAATGTAAAGGTGCATATCATGCTGATTCAGAGAGAGGCTTTTACTGCTTCTTTCCAATGCCTCGGATGGGTGGATAAATAGCTGGATCTATTCTGGAATTTGTATGAATCATCGCCATGAAGATACGATAAAGTCCGGCAATTCTACCTGTAATTCCACCTACCAACATGCAGTTGCCACCACATTGCGCAATAACTGTAACGTAATACTATATTGATGTACAGTGAAGGATCAGCCGAATGGATGTGTTAGTGTGCTGAAATATAAGGTAATTCATATCGGAATTTATTTACCTACCTTGATTTTACTCCTCATCATAACACCTCTCAGGGTCCTCTCCGTTTGAAGTAAAGTGATTACCGAGTGTCCTTACTGAAAGTACGTTGGAGCCTAGAGCTTTGTTAAATAATGCCTCTTGAACTTATTAGAAAGATAGTTAAAGCTAATGTGGTAACAGAGTGAGTTAAAGCAAATGTTATTTGTCCAATAATAATTTTCCTATAGAAACTGTTATTTAAAGTGCTGTTACCAACTTCAAACTTTAGGCTGAGTCTTATAAAGTAAATGATCACGTTGTTGTCTGTAGTAAATTCTAAAAAGCAGAGTCAGTTCCTTGCAATTTTGTCAACATTGTGTTTCGTTGTAGTAAAAGTGAGAAAGCTGCAGTTGTGAAACGTTACATTCTCATGTATGCCAAGTGTTTGTCTCTTTTGTGTGCATATTTACAGTGTAAAGACCACTCAGTTTGTGTAAGCCTTGAAAGTGATAGTGTTTTTCTGTACGTGTTATAATTTTGCAAATAGTTTTTGTGCTGCCCCAGTTGTTAGCTTCAATCTTAAAGCATATGTGTGTCAGAGTTCATTGCACTCGCGTGTGACCTAGTCTACGTTGTGTTGTCCATTATAGTTACTTATACCTACTTTCATAAACGAGAATGTTAATCTTTCTCTTGCCTAATTAGGCTGGCGACCGTTTCCCTTATTCTATAAACAGTATATCTAGGCAAAATTTTGTTTGTCACTATTCCAATATTAACGTAATTCTGACTTTCATTTCCGATAAGCCACTTCCATTAGGAACAATACGGTCAACTTAACAAAATTCCTCTCAGAGGGTAACACTGCTCTGTTGCTTTGTGCCATAGTTACTTTTACAAAATTGTTTTATGTTACAACCTGCTTCTGGCATTGAGGTTATGGTACAATAGTTAGCAGAGAGGGAGTGTTATAAACCCTTCTGAAAATTGCTGCAGATTTCAATTCTGGGCCATCAACTAGTGGCAGCGTGCGAATCATTCTACGAAACATCATCACTTTGGGCTTTCGGAACCGAAGACTGATTCGTGTAACCTTGATGACTGCACGACACAAAGCCTTACGCCTCACCTGGGCCCCTTAACATCGACATTGGAGTGTTGATGACTGGAAACACGTTGCCTGATCGGACGGGTCTGGTTTCAAATTTTATCGAGCGGATGGACGTGTAAGAGTATGGAGACAACCTCATGAATCCATGGACCGTGCATGTCATCAGGGCATCTTCAAGCTGGTGGAGGCTCTGTAATGGTGTGGGGCGTGTGCAGTTGGATTGATATGGGACATCTGATACGTCTAGATACGACTCTGACAGGTACGTAAGCATCCTGTCTGATAATCTGCATCCATTCGTGTCCGTTGTGTATTCCGACGGACTTGGGAAATTCCAGCAGGACAATGCAATACCCCACACGTCCACAACTGCTACTCCAGGAACACTCTTCTAAGTCTAAACACTTACGCTGGCCAAAAAAACTCCCCAGACATGAACATTATTGAGCATATCTGGCGTACCTTGCAACATGCTGTTCAGAAGAGATCTCCGACCCCTCGTACTCTTACGGATTTATGGACAGCTCTGCAGAATTGATGATGCCATTTCCCTCCAGCACTACTTCATACGTTAGTCGAGTTCACGCCACGTCGTGATGCGGCACTTCTGCGTGCTCACAGGGGCCCTACACGATATTAGGCAGGTGTACCAGTTTCTTAGGGTCTTCATTTTATGATGGCAAGTAATATTCTCCAGGAATTCGCCTAACCCAAGCCATTCCATCGCTCGCCACAGGGTATAGCGTGGTTCATAACTCGAAATAACTCGTTTCCAGTCATCCACAGTACAAGGACGTCGCTCTTTCCACCACCTGACTCATCATTCAGCAGCGACTACAGAAATATGTAGCTCAGAAGGATCTGGTCGACCACCGTATCCCATTCTATTTCACTCTCTACGCACAGTCATTGCCCTAGCTGGACTGCTGGTACCACTGTGAAGCTCACGACTGATTCCTTCCCCTAATTTTGAGCGGTTTTTTTCACTATCACTCTCTGCAATACTCGTCAGTCACTATCAATCAGCGCATGAGGTGCACCTGCTCTTGGTTTAGCTGTGCTTGTTCCTTAGCGTTTGTGCTTCACACTCACATTACCAACAGTCGGGCAGCTTCAGATTTTATCATTTTCGTAAGGGATTGAATATCGGTGAAGTCAAGATCGCACATCAAATCTTTTTTATTTGGTTTGATTACTAGTTTCGGCTTACAATCTAACCATCTTCAGTTCATAAAACATTCTTCATTAATGTTGGAACCACTACGGCTTCTAAAATCATTAAAATCTATCTGAAAATGACAGCAGCCATAAATAACATAATTAAAATCAGCTTTTCATTGTTCGTAGTTGGCGTAAATGAATGATGGTCGCTAAACAACGGCGTTATGCCTTAGGACTTAGTAACTGTCACAATCAGTATTTACATAATTTCGTAACAGAGATCATGAAATATAAATTGTTTGATGTTGTACTTGCGAACAGTATGGCAGCTGATGCCCGTTATGACGTGGCGAAATGTATATACTTTTGATCAGGCAGTAGTTGAACCGTTTTAAATCACCAGAGTTTCTCCCCTGCTGCGGTTATGTGGAGGATACGCAGTTGTGCCGCTTTGCGTTAGAGAAGAAAAAGCAATTAAAGCCGTGGGCGGATGCGGGTGGTGATGGTGGACCAAAGAAAGTGTATTCGATTTCAGCTGCCATAGAGGCCATGGGTGAGCTTCTCTGGACCGTAAAAAGATTTCTTCCTTCTGATTACCTTGCAAACAGTAAAACAATAGCTGAGGAAAGCTACCTAAGTCTTCGGAACCTACTTGACGCTAACAGTTCTACGAAGAGGTATACGAACAAAGAAGACTAATAAACTCGCATTACGACAACTGCATCCGCCGAAATAAGTTCTTCGGCATTTGTAAAGCTGAGTAATTAGACATTTTTATTGCGGTGACTATTTCCCACACCAGCTAAGAAACCGTACTCCTTTTCACTGCTACGCGGGTCGTTCTGAAAGTAATGCCTCCAACTTTTTTATGGTGTCTCTGGATGTCCGCGCCAGATGTCGTTGGTGTATTACTAATGCTTGAACCTTCCTCTTTCATTTACACGTGGTTCCGTTGCTCTGCGATAGTTCGTGCCAGCAGAGGGGTGTTCCAAGGTGGAGTCTTGATATGGGCGCGCGTATAAAACAGCCATGTGTGCTTGAATTCCTGACTGCAGAAGATATTGCGCCGACTGAAATCCATCGACATTTGCTAAAGATCTACGGGGACGATACAACAGACGTGAATAATGTGAGGCTAAATTAATGTAGCCTTCTTCAGAAGCATAAAATTACTATAACATGTCAGAGTAAGGTACAGTCAACATTAAATGTTATAGTGATTTTATGCTTCTGAAGAAGGTTAGATTAATTTATCCGAAACCTGGTAAATACCAAAAAATTTATGCAACTGAGACTGATTCAAAATATTAAATGCAAGACAGCTGGCTGCAGGCCAAGTAATGTGCACTGTCTTCTGGGATAGCCAGGAAGTGGTTCTTTTGGAAACTCTCAATTCAGTACGCTACAAGATGACTGACTAAACTGAAAAGCCGAATTTCCAGGGTAAGGCCAGAGAAGAAGACCAACTTTCACCTGCAACGTGATAACCCCAGGCACCACACCAGTTTTGCGGCCTTGAAACTCATCGCAAAATTCGGCTTTACTGTCTTACCATATCCACCTTACAGTCCCGATTAGCGCCGTCAGACTTCCATCTCCTTGGGCTACTGAAAGATGGACAACATGGCGAAGATTTTCAAGACTCGGATGCTGTTGTCAAAGCTATAACGAAGAGGTTTGTCTGAGCTGATTCTGATTATTTCAAGCGTGGCATGCAGGCTCTGGTTCATCGTCGGCAAAAGTGCATAACGGATGGTGGCGACTATATGGAAAAATGACAATCTGTACCTGTAACATTACTCTATTTAGCCGTGCTGTTGTGATTTATGTATTTCCTGTAGTTTCCTTGGATAAAAATAGTAGGTATTACTTTCGAAACGAACCTCGTACAATGATGTAGATACGCGTTTCGCCTCTTATGTGAAGCGCATCCTCAGTCGATGTTCAGAAATATTATTCGTTTTTCTTTTTCACAGATTATCTGCAGTTTTAGAATAACATTTCCGTTTATTTATGGGGAATATTCAGAAACAATGTTGTCGGCCTGGAGCAGTCCGTTATCTTCTTAAAGAATCCAGTCTGTTCTTCACACAGGTAAGTTTTGCATTTTAGTCTATCCCCACGTGTCAGATCTTGGCCGGCATGTAAGAGGAGCTAAGAAACAGTTCTTTCATACAGTATTGGAGAAGCGAAATGAACACATGAAAATGTTTGTGATTATGAACATGTTACACTACATTCCACCTGTGGAACATTGTCTCCAAAGGTTACTGTAGTATTACCAACACTAAGAAGTTCAGACGCAGCTAAGTGTAAGAGAAGTGTATTGGGTAGCCTCTGTCCGTCACAATTTACTGCAGGGAGGCATAATCTACGCTTTAATATAAGAACGTAGAAACGGTGTGTGACTGAGAGTCAATGAATTTATGAACAAAGCATTATTTGAAAAATGTGTCAAAATGCCTTACATCGGCGGAGCCCAAAAATAGAGACGATTTATGTAGCACCAGAAAAAATTTCTCATGATATATTCTGTGCACGTTTCCCATCAGTTCTACTGTTTACGTTTTTCCTAACGTACTTCTGCTTTTATAATGCATTAAATAAGCTATTATCGATGAGTAAAACCTGCTATAATGTTCCCTGGGCCGGGTTGTGGAGTTACAGTTTTGCTATTTTAAATCTTATGTTAGCAAGCTTATGTACGGGATGGTCAGAACCAGCCTGAGAAAGGTTGTAACTATGTTGAAGGGTAGATCGTGTTGAGAAATAATTTCTGAGAGAAAATCGGTACTTTCAATTTCCAATTTCATTATCTTTTCGAAGATCTTCAAAATCTTCCTTACGCAATTTGTTTTTGTCGGAAGTGTTCGTTTAGCTGCGTGTTTATACTGAAAGAGCAGCGACAGGACAACGGTGGAGGTAGGTTTGACAAACAAACTTCACAGCAGTGAACATAGTGCTAACGTGGCACGTCATCGCTATTTCTTCGACGAAAATGTTGATGTGCATTTATCATTCGGGGCTGCGAATCAAAATCCATTTTAGGCCCGTATAATTTGCAATGCATGATTTCCTAATCGCATTATTCTATGTACGAATACTTTGGCAGCGAATGGTGAAAAATTAACGGAAACCGGAAGTTTTGTTGTTAACAAAAGATTACACTGCTCGACATGCTCCGTGCGAAACGTTCAATTTGAACAAAAAGTTTTCGGTATAGTTGTCACAAATCCTACTGCCAGCTCTTGGACCCTTGGTTTGGCGAGTAAGTAAAGTTAAGGGTGCATTGTTTGTCATATGCCACCAATGTTAAATTATAGAATTTTGTGACCCATTATCTTGGAAAGTTTTAAAGACAGCAACTTACAATTCTCC